>NC_091304.1:32229067-32491567 GCF_038502225.1 Cherax quadricarinatus
GGTGTACATAACATTAACAGTGGTGTACATAACATTAACATAGCACTGGTGTACATAACATTAACATAACACAAGTGTACATCACATTAACATAACACTGGTGTAAATAACATTAATATAACACTGATATTCATTACATTAACACTAGTGTACATAACATTAACACATCATTGGTGTACATTACATTAACATAACACTGGCGTACATAACATTAACATTGACGTACATAACATTAATACAACCCTGGTGTACATAACCTTAATACAACCCTGGAGTACATAACATTAACATATCACAGTGTACATACCATTAACATAACACTGGTGTACATAACATTAACACTGGTGTACATAACATTAACATAACACTTGTGTACATAACATTAACATAACACTGGTGTACATAACATTAACATTGGTGTACATAACATTAACGTATCATAACGTATATAACATTAACATAACTCTGGTGTACATAACGTTAACATAACACTGGTGTACATAACATTAACATAACTCTGGTGTACATAACATTAACATAACACTGGTGTACATAACATTAACATAACACTGGTGTACATAACATTAACATAACACTGGTGTACATAACATTAACATAACACTGGTGTACATAACATTAACATTGGTGTGCATAACATTAACATTGGTGTACATAACATTAACACTGGTGTACATAACATTAACATTGGCGTACATAGCATTAATACAACCCTGGTGTATATAACATTAACATATCACAGTGTAGATAATGTTAACATAACACTGGTGTACATAACATTAACATAAACACTGGTGCACATAACATTAACACTGGTGTACGTAACATTAACATTAACACTGGTGTACATAACATTAGCATTACACTGGTGTATATAACATTAACATTGACACTGGTGTACATAACATTAACATAAACACTGGTGTACATAACATTAACATTGACACTGGTGTACATAACATTAATACAACCCTGGTGTACATAACATTAACATATCACAGTGTATATACAATTAACATAACACTGGTGAACATAACATTAACATTAACACTGGCGCACATAACATTAACATAACACTTGTGTACATAACATTAACATATCACAACGTATATAACATTAACATAACTCTGGTGTACATAACATTAACATGACACTGGTGTAAGTAACATTAACATGACACTGGTATTCATAACATTAACACTGGTGTATATAACATTAACATAACACTGGTGTATACAACATTAACACTTGTGTACATAACATTAACATTGGTGTACATAACATTAACATATCACAGCGTATATAACATTAACATAACTCTGGTGTACATAACATTAACACAACACTGCTGTAAGTAACATTAACATGACACTGGTATTTATAACATTAACACTGGTGTATACAACATTAACACTGGTTTACATAATATTAACATAACACTTGTGTACATAACATTAACATTGGTGTACATAACATTAACATTGGTGTACTTAACATTAACATTGGTGTGCATGACATTAACATTGGTGTGCATAACATTAACATTGGTGTACTTAACATTAACATTGGTGTGCATGACATTAACATTGGTGTACATAACATTAACATTGGTGTACTTAACATTAACATTGGTGTGCATGACATTAACATTGGTGTACATAACATTAACATATCACAGTGTATATAGCATTAACATAACACTGGTGTAAATAACATTAACATGACACTGGTATTCATAACATTAACACTGGTGTATATAACATTAACATAACACTGGTGTATACAACATTAACACTTGTGTACATAACATTAACATTGGTGTACATAACATTAACATATCACAGCGTATATAACATTAACATAACTCTGGTGTATATAACATTAACACAACACTGCTGTAAGTAACATTAACATGACACTGGCGTTCATAACATTAATGCTGGTGTATAACAGTAACATAACACTGGTGTGCCTAACATTAACATAAGTGTACATAACTTTAACATAACACAAGTGTACATAACATTAACATAACACTGGTGTACATAACATTAATATAACACTGGTGTACATAACATTAATATTGGTGTACATAACATTAACACAACCCTGGTGTACATAACATTAACACAACCCTGGTGTACATAACATTAACACAACCCTGGTGTACATAACATTAACACAACCCTGGTGTACATAACATTAACACAACCCTGGTGTACATAACATTAACACAACCCTGGTGTACATAACATTAACACAACCCTGGTGTACATAACATTAACACAACCCTGGTGTACATAACATTAACAAAACCCTGGTGTACATAACATTAACATAACACTGGTGTACATAACATTAACACAACCCTGGTGTACATAACATTAACACAACCCTGGTGTACATAACATTAACACAACCCTGGTGTACATAACATTAACATAACACTGGTGTACATAACATTAACACAACCCTGGTGTACATAACATTAACATAACACTGGTGTACATAACATTAACAAAACCCTGGTGTACATAACATTAACATAACACTGGTGTACATAACATTAACACAACCCTGGTGTACATAACATTAACACAACCCTGGTGTACATAACATTAACATAACACTGGTGTACATAACATTAACATAACACTGGTGTACATAACATTAACACAACCCTGGTGTACATAACATTAACATAACCCTGGTGTACATAACATTAACACAACCCTGGTGTACATAACATTAACAAAACCCTGGTGTACATAACATTAATATAACACTGGTGTACATAACATTAACACAACCCTGGTGTACATAACATTAACACAACCCTGGTGTACATAACATTAACACAACCCTGGTGTACATAACATTAACATAACACTGGTGTACATAACATTAACATAACACTGGTGTACATAACATTAACATAACACTGGTGTACATAACATTAACATAACACTGGTGTACATAACATTAACATAACACTGGTGTACATAACATTAACATAACACTGGTGTACATAACATTAACATAACACTGGTGTACATAACATTAACATAACACAAGTGTACATAACGTTTACATAACACTGGTGTACATAACATTAATATAACACTGGTGTACATAACATTAATATTGGTGTACATAACATTAACACAACCCTGGTGTACATAACATTAACACAACCCTGGTGTACATAACATTAACACAACCCTGGTGTACATAACATTAACACAACCCTGGTGTACATAACATTAACACAACCCTGGTGTACATAACATTAACACAACCCTGGTGTACATAACATTAACATAACACTGGTGTACATAACATTAACAAAACCCTGGTGTACATAACATTAACATAACACTGGTGTACATAACATTAACACAACCCTGGTGTACATAACATTAACATAACGCTGGTGTACATAACATTAACACAACTCTGGTGTACATAACATTAACATAACACTGGTGTACATAACATTAATATTGGTGTACATAACATTAACACAACCCTGGTGTACATAACATTAACATAACACTGGTGTACATAACATTAACACAACCCTGGTGTACATAACATTAATATAACACTGGTGTACATAACATTAATATTGGTGTACATAACATTAACACAACCCTGGTGTACATAACATTAACACAACCCTGGTGTACATAACATTAACACAACCCTGGTGTACGTAACATTAACACAACCCTGGTGTACATAACATTAACACAACCCTGGTGTACATAACATTAACATAACACTGGTGTACATAACATTAACATAACACTGGTGTACATAACATTAACATAACACTGGTGTACATAACATTAACACAACCCTGGTGTACATAACATTAACATAACACTGGTGTACATAACATTAACACAACCCTGGTGTACATAACATTAACATAACACTGGTGTACATAACATTAACATAACACTGGTGTACATAACATTAACATAACACTGGTGTACATAACATTAACACAACCCTGGTGTACATAACATTAACATAACACTGGTGTACATAACATTAACACAACCCTGGTGTACATAACATTAACATAACACTGGTGTACATAACATTAACATAACACTGGTGTTCATAACATTAACATAACACTGGTGTACATAACATTAACATAACACTGGTGTACATAACATTAACACAACCCTGGTGTACATAACATTAACACAACCCTGGTGTACATAACATTAACACAACCCTGGTGTACATAACATTAACACAACCCTGGTGTACATAACATTAACATAACACTGGTGTACATAACATTAACATAACACTGGTGTACATAACATTAACACAGCCCTGGTGTACATAACATTAACATAACACTGGTGTACATAACATTAACATAACACTGGTGTACATAACATTAACATAACACTGGTGTACATAACATTAACACAGCCCTGGTGTACATAACATTAACATAACACTGGTGTACATAACATTAACATAACACTGGTGTACATAACATTAACATAACACTCGTGTACATAACATTAACACAACCCTGGTGTACATAACATTAACACAACCCTGGTGTACATAACATTAACATAACACTGGTGTACATAACATTAACATAACACTGGTGTACATAACATTAACATAACACTGGTGTACATAACATTAACATAACACTGGTGTACATAACATTAACATAACACTGGTGTACATAACATTAACATAACACTGGTGTACATAACATTAACATAACACTGGTGTACATAACATTAACACAGCCCTGGTGTACATAACATTAACATAACACTGGTGTACATAACATTAACATAACACTGGTGTACATAACATTAACATAACACTCGTGTACATAACATTAACACAACCCTGGTGTACATAACATTAACACAACCCTGGTGTACATTAATATAACTGGTGTACATAACATTAACATAACACTGGTGTACATAACATTAACATAACACTGGTGTACATAACATTAACATAACACTGGTGTAC
This sequence comes from Cherax quadricarinatus, assembly GCF_038502225.1. Lineage (NCBI taxonomy): Eukaryota > Metazoa > Arthropoda > Malacostraca > Decapoda > Parastacidae > Cherax > Cherax quadricarinatus. The sequence goes on from NC_091304.1 coordinate 32,234,120, forward strand.
ATAACATTAACACAACCCTGGTGTACATAACATTAACATAACACTGGTGTACATAACGTTAACGTAACACTGGTGTACATAACATTAACATAACACTGGTGTACATAACATTAACATAACACTGGTGTACATAACATTAACATAACACTGGTGTACATAACATTAACATAACACTGGTGTACATAACATTAACATAACACTGGTGTACATAATATTAAAATAACACTGGTGTACATAACATTAACACAACCCTGGTGTACATAACATTAACATAACACTGGTGTACATAACATTAACATAACCCTGGTGTACATAACATTAACACAACCCTGGTGTACATAACATTAACATAACACTGGTGTACATAACATTAACATAACACTGGTGTACATAACATTAACATAACACTGGTGTACATAACATTAACATAACACTGGTGTACATAACATTAACATAACACTGGTGTACATAACATTAACATAACACTGGTGTACATAACATTAACATAACACTGGTGTACATAACATTAACATAACACTGGTGTACATAACATTAACATAACACTGGTGTACATAACATTAACATAACACTGGTGTACATAACATTAATATAACACTGGTGTACATAACATTAACATAACACTGGTGTACATAACATTAACATAACACTGGTGTACATAACATTAACATAACACTGGTGTACATAACATTAACATAACACTGGTGTACATAACATTAACATAACACTGGTGTACATAACATTAACATAACACTGGTGTACATAACATTAACATAACACTGGTGTACATAACATTAACACAACCCTGGTGTACATAATATTAACACAACCCTGGTGTACATAACATTAACATAACACTGGTGTACATAACATTAACATAACACTGGTGTACATAACATTAACATAACACTGGTGTACATAACATTAACATAACACTGGTGTACATAACATTAACATAACACTGGTATACATAACATTAACATTAACATTGGTGTACATAACATTAACACAACCCTGGTGTACATAACATTAACACAACCCTGGTGTACATAATATTAACACAACCCTGGTGTACATAACATTAACATAACACTGGTGTACATAACATTAACATAACACTGGTGTACATAACATTAACATAACACTGGTGTACATAACATTAACATAACACTGGTGTACATAACATTAACATAACACTGGTGTACATAACATTAATATAACACTGGTGTACATAACATTAACATAACACTGGTGTACATAACATTAACATAACACTGGTGTACATAACATTAACATAACACTGGTGTACATAACATTAACATAACACTGGTGTACATAACATTAACATAACACTGGTGTACATAACATTAACATAACACTGGTATACATAACATTAACATTAACATTGGTGTACATAACATTAACACAACCCTGGTGTACATAACATTAACACAACCCTGGTGTACATAATATTAACACAACCCTGGTGTACATAACATTAACATAACACTGGTGTACATAACATTAACATAACACTGGTGTACATAACATTAACATAACACTGGTGTACATAACATTAACATAACACTGGTGTACATAACATTAACATAACACTGGTGTACATAACATTAACATAACACTGGTGTACATAACATTAACATAACACAAGTGTACATAACATTAATATAACAGCAGAGGGAACAGAATGCGGGAAATAAGCGTGTGCAACCATAAAGTGCATATACTCCTTTGAACAAACAAAAAAGGAATATCAGTGAACACTAAATAGGAAAATATGGATTATAGTGTCACATGGAGAGTGCCGGTGGAGGAACGGTTACTGTGGGAAATACACCTGACCAGCACTAGTGAATTATTGCCGGATGTCGACACAAGTGGAAATAAGCAAATATTGATCTATCTATAAGTAATATAGTGAGTGACAAGGATATATATGTGCAGTGACATAGTGAACTAAACTGTAGATAAGAGTAATCTTAATTATCCCCCAGTATAGCGTTGTTATGACCAAGGTCATAATGTGATTAATTTATATGTATTATCCACTTAATATTATACTCTGGGTTTCTTTAATATTAGCTAAATTAAAGATTCCACTAGTTTATAATATTATCTGATTTAGGAATATACCCGGGTATGATGTATATATATATATATCTTGAGTAATGTGTTAGGTAGGTACACCTGGCTAAGGTTTATAACAAGGTATCTCCATTGGTGGGTAGTTTGCACCGCTCTACCCTCTCCCCCTTTTGACGAGTCGATGTCATGAAGGAATTTACTGTATATGGCAGTTCACTCTCTCTGCTGACTCAGTGTGCATTGACTGAGCTACCCTCCTAGTACTCCGCCTTATTCTCACTTGGATAGAGAATTGGGTTATAGAAACTCCTGATCCAGTTTGTGGTTTATTGTGAAGTCTTCTGACAATCATATACTGTTATCTTCAGGTTACGATGTGACGACCAGTGTCAAGCTTAGAACTTTGTGATATATTCCTTATGCCAGGGAGTTACTCAGTGAAAGTGTTAATTCTCAATATATGTACTTGCACACAAGTAATGTTACTATTGAGGAAGCGGTAATATTCCTCTGATCATTATCAAGTGTAGTGACCATATTGACATGTACATTCTATTTAAGAGTTTTCTTGTGTGAAGGAAAGTTTCTGACATTGATATTTAATAGATATTTATGAATATCTAAAGTATTTAAGCTTTTAAATAAAAAGAAATTTGAAAAGATGAGTAACTATTATTTGTGCCTTACATTTCTGAAGTGTTGTTACGGAGTGCACTAACCTGGCTAAAGATTAAGATTTGAACCGTAACAAGCGTACAAATATATAGTATAGGTATGGGAATATCTTACAAGTGACTGGCACTAGCGAACTATTGCCAGAGGTCCAGTGAAGTGTTAATAACGGATAAGTAACTACTATAGTCACAAGAGATAAAACGAGTGGTGGTAGCATTGAGGTGCAGGGAATCACAGCATACATAAGTTGAGCATACAACCGTTGCCTCTACTAAACAGGAAATAAACTTTTCCATAGAAGTGTAGGGGAAAGTTAGCGTAGGCCTAGCTGCTGTGTAAATAATAAAACAATGATCCCAGTATAGCGCAGTGAAAAGTGTATTTTGAAAGAATACAGTGTATATCCTTGAGATAAACAGTGTACACCACTACATAAAAGGAATTTAAATAATAATAATAATAAAAATAATAATAGTGAAGTGTGGCAGTGTGGATAAGTCCTGCCCTCCCACCCACCCTACACCCACCCTACATCCACCACCCACCATACACCCACCCTACATCCACCACCCACCCTACACCCACCCTACACCACCACCCACCCTACACCCACCCTACCCCACCACCCACCCTACACCACCACCCACCCTACACCACCACCCACCCTACACCCACCACCCACCCTACACCCACCACCCACCCTACACCCACCACCCACCCTACACCCACCACCCACCCTACACCCACTACCCACCCTACACCACCCACCCGGGTTTTCTGGTGTTTTCACGGTCGCTCTTACGTGCTAGAACTTTAATTTGTGTCATCAATCCTATACGATACATCCCTCTAGCGCCTGGAACCAATCTTGGGCGGAAAACATTATATACCGAGTCAAAAAAGGAGAATTAGTGTGCACTACCTAGCAGAGTTTACTGCCAGAGGGGAATCATAGGCCTGTGTCCCGTGTGAAAAAAATAATAATTGAACTTTTCGTGTCAGAGGAAAGAAAGTCTCCCTGATAACATTGAGTATACATAGTGTATAGTGTATACTACAGTGGCTCCCTAGTATATTGATGATAAAGGCTAAAGTGTCATTTGAAAACAGGTGAATTTGTAAATGAAGTGATAAGCCTATAGAGGCAGGTGCCAGAAGTCGCCAGAAACTTACCACAGGTCAGCTGTTTTAATAATCTTCCTGGCTTGCTAGTGTACTCGCATATAATCTAGTGATACAAGTGAATAGCAGAATACAGTGTTGTAGTAGCAACTAACCAGTATTATAGTGGTACTTAGTGGAGTGACTTTCATTAGTTTCTTTTTTCTTGAAATACCAGACATATACTGTGAATTTCATATAACCTGTAGTTACCAGCGGTCGCAATATACACTACGAGAAGCAATTATTACTACAGAAAAAGCGTCCTTCCTCCAAAATTTCCACCAGTCAACTATAGTGATAATATAGCATTTATTGTGGTGGAGACGGAAAAAGAATAGAAAAGCTAGATACAGCGATTGATAAACAAGGGTGGAGGTCGACCGTTCGTCATTGTAGGAGTTGCCAGCGATCACCGGCTCTTCAACACGCAAGTTATACTTTTGTATCAATCAAATCACAGATTACTCGGGTAGATAATTTCCAGTAGATCCTTCATGTGTTAGCTCAAATCACCCACCAGTATGTTTTAAATAAGTGACCCACTGATCAGATCAGATCGACTGGTCCGAACCCTTGACTGGTCCGAACCCTTGACTGGTCCGAACCCTTGACTGGTTTCAAACGGTTTCGTTGGACAATAAAGCAGACTGTAAACGGATGGGGTTGTAGGCGCCCTTATAAACACAAACATTAAATATATACCAGGAACGTGCACGGTAAGCTGTCCAATATACAAAAACAGTTAGAAACAGAAATACAAATAGCTAGAGCTTCATTTAAGGAGGTTATTAATAGAATATTCAAGAGGTTGCTAGTAGAATTGCAGTAAATCAACCATTCAAATCATTATGAAGCTGTGTGTAGTCTGTGGTCAGTCAAACAAACGGGCTTCCACATGCATAAATTGTCATTTTTGTGGAAATTGGTGTCACGCCCCTTGTGCAGATATCCAAGAACTAGCTACAAGCAGTATTAAAACAGGGAAGTGTTTTTGGGTATGCCCAAATGAGATAAATCTGTGGACTAAAATCACAAGGGTATTAAAAGAGGTCAACATCAAAGCTGCTTTCATAGAAAACCTGGAAGCTTTCTACAACAGATGGGAACATAAAAAGTCTGGGCTGAATGGTACTGCCCTTGATACTGGCCATGTAGTCAGAAACTGTAAGGCTGGAGATGATGTCCTGGTAGTCAGTAAATGTGGGGCTGATAGTGCTGTCCTGGGAGACAGTAATGGTGAAGCTGGAGGTGCTGTCCTGGGAGACAGTAATGGTGAAGCTGGAGATGCTGTCCTGGGAGACAGTAATGGTGAAGCTGGAGATGCTGTCCTGGGAGACAGTAATGGTGAAGCTGGAGATGCTGTCCTGGGAGACAGTAATGGTGAAGCTGGAGATTTTGTCCAGGTAGTCGGGAATTATACACAGGAAGGAATACATATAAATGACCTCATAGGGGACAGGAGCCATAGTAGGGAAACAAGTGTAGTCAAAGATAAGATAAAACCAATATTGCAAACTAGAAATACCGCAGGAAATAGCAAACAAGAGGACTCCACTAGCAATAGTGAGGATATATTACCAAAAACAACTGGTGGGAGCTCCATTGTTGGTGCTAGGGAGGATAGAAGTAAGACAGGGAAACATGCACCAACAAGGAATACAGTCACAGAAACCCAAGGCAAACGGAAACCAAGCCTGTGCACATATTATGCACTTGGTATCTGCTGGCATGGGAAATCTGGAAAAACAGATGGGACGTGCAACTATGACCACCCTAGAAAATGCCATGCCCATATGACAACAGGAAAATGCAAACTCCCTTCCTGTAAGCTTTTTCACCCTGAACTGTGTACCTCTTCAGTACAAGAAAGACTGTGCTATAACTTAAATTGCCAGGCATACCATCTAAAGGGGACAAAAAGATACAAAACATCCAGGCCATGGGAAAACCTGGGTAGCCACAGCCACTCAAGAGAGAGGTTTTTTAGTGCCAGGAAGGAAAAAAAACTGGCAGGAAATGGCAGAAATCGTACACCAAATCCAGTCATTCCTGGAGTGGAACCACAGTCGATGGCCTCCACTCCAAACCAACAGATAGATACTAATGCCGGAAAAAAAATCCCCCCCCCAGTACCAACAATACCACCAGTCCGATAACATTCTTCTTGGCAAATATACAGGGTCTAAAGCCAGCAACAAACAACAAAATACCTTTCATCCGTGGACTGCTTTGCAGAGGCAAAGGCAATGTTCGTGGCTTTCACTGAGACCCACATAAAGGATCACTTGGACAACGAAATATGGATCCCAGGTTACAACCTATACAGATGTGACAGAGTGAACAGGCAAAAGGGGGGGTTGGCCTGTACATTGCAGAGTCACTTGTTTGCACAGAACTGCTAAATGCCTCAAATGATGTAGTGGAAGTTTTAGCAGTAAAGGTCGAGAACCAAAACCTAGTCATTGTGGTAGTCTACAAGCCTCCGGATGCAACATCCCAGCAATTCCAGGAACAGCTGTTAAAAATTGACCACTGTCTGGAAAATCTTCCAGCTCCTGAACCCAACATCTTGCTCCTGGGGGATTTCAACTTAAGGCACCTAAAATGGAGGAAAATAGCAAATAATATTGTTGCAGTAATAACACCAGGAGGCAGCTCTGATAAACTCACTCACGCGAGCTTTTAAATCTCTGCACAAAATTCAATTTAAACCAGCAAATAATAGAGCCTACTAGACTGGAGAATACACTAGACCTCATCTTCACTAACAATGATGATCTGATAAGAAATGTCACCATATCAAAAACAATATACTCAGATCACAACATAATTGAGGTTCAGTCATGTATGCGCGGAGCCCCAGACCGACATAATGAGATTAGTCACGAGGGAGCATTCACCAAATTCAACTTCAATAACAAAAACATAAAGTGGGACCAAGTAAACCAAGTCCTAACCGATATAAGCTGGGAAGATATACTAAGCAACACAGACCCCAACTTATGCCTAGAACAGATTAACTCGGTGGCACTCGATGTATGCACAAGGCTTATTCCTCTAAGAAAAAGGAGGAGTAGATGTAAAATAGAAAGAGACAGGCGCTCCCTTTACAGGCGACGGAAAAGAATAACAGAGCGGCTAAAAGAGGTCAATATATCTGAAATGCGTAGGGAGACACTGGTCAGAGAAATAGCAAGCATCGAACTTAAGCTAAAAGAATCCTTTAGGAGTCAGGAATCGCGGGAAGAACTAAAAGCCATAAATGAAATCGAAAGAAACCCAAAGTATTTCTTCTCCTATGCCAAATCAAAATCGAGAACAACGTCCAGTATTGGGCCCCTACTTAAACAAGATGGGTCCTACACAGATGACAGCAAGGAAATGAGTGAGCTACTCAAGTCCCAATATGACTCAGTTTTTAGCAAGCCGCTAACCAGACTGAGAGTCGAAGATCAAAATGAATTTTTTATGAGAGAGCCACAAAATTTGATTAACACAAGCCTATCCGATGTTGTCCTGACGCCAAATGACTTCGAACAGGCGATAAATGACATGCCCATGCACTCTGCCCCAGGGCCAGACTCATGGAACTCTGTGTTCATCAAGAACTATGGAGAGGGAGCATGGACACGGGGGTCGTCCCACAGTTACTAAAAACAACAGACATAGCCCCACTCCACAAAGGGGGCAGTAAAGCAACAGCAAAGAACTACAGACCAATAGCACTAACATCCCATATCATAAAAATCTTTGAAAGGGTCCTAAGAAGCAAGATCACCACCCATCTAGAAACCCATCAGTTACACAACCCAGGGCAACATGGGTTTAGAACAGGTCGCTCCTGTCTGTCTCAACTATTGGATCACTACGACAAGGTCCTAAATGCACTAGAAGACAAAAAGAATGCAGATGTAATATATACAGACTTTGCAAAAGCCTTCGACAAGTGTGACCATGGCGTAATAGCGCACAAAATGCGTGCTAAAGGAATAACAGGAAAAGTCGGTCGATGGATCTATAATTTCCTCACTAACAGAACACAGAGAGTAGTCGTCAACAGAGTAAAGTCCGAGGCAGCTACGGTGAAAAGCTCTGTTCCACAAGGCACAGTACTCGCTCCCATCTTGTTCCTCATCCTCATATCCGACATAGACAAGGATGTCAGCCACAGCACCGTGTCTTCCTTTGCAGATGACACCCGAATCTGCATGACAGTGTCTTCCATTGCAGACACTGCAAAGCTCCAGGCGGACATCAACCAAATCTTTCAGTGGGCTGCAGAAAACAATATGAAGTTCAACGATGAGAACTTTCAATTACTCAGATATGGTAAACATGAGGAAATTAAATCTTCATCAGAGTACAAAACAAATTCTGGCCACAAAATAGAGCGAAACACCAACGTCAAAGACCTGGGAGTGATCATGTCGGAGGATCTCACCTTCAATGACCATAACATTGTATCAATCGCATCTGCTAGAAAAATGACAGGATGGATAATGAGAACCTTCAAAACTAGGGAGGCCAAGCCCATGATGACACTCTTCAGGTCACTTGTTCTATCTAGGCTGGAATATTGCTGCACACTAACAGCACCTTTCAAGGCAGGTGAAATTGCCGACCTAGAAAATGTACAGAGAACTTTCACGGCGCGCATAACGGAGATAAAACACCTCAATTATTGGGAGCGCTTGAGGTTCCTAAACCTGTATTCCCTGGAACGCAGGAGGGAGAGATACATGATTATATACACCTGGAAAATCCTAGAGGGACTAGTACCGAACTTGCACACGAAAATCACTCACTACGAAAGCAAAAGACTTGGCAGACGATGCACCATCCCCCCAATGAAAAGCAGGGGTGTCACCAGCACGTTAAGAGACCATACAATAAGTGTCAGGGGCCCGAGACTGTTCAACTGCCTCCCAGCACACATAAGGGGGATTACCAACAGACCCCTGGTAGTCTTCAAGCTGGCACTGGACAAGCACCTAAAGTCAGTTCCTGATCAGCCGGGCTGTGGCTCGTACGTTGGTTTGCGTGCAGCCAGCAGCAACAGCCTGGTTGATCAGGCTCTGATCCACCAGGAGGCCTGGTCACAGACCGGGCCGCGGGGGCGTTGACCCCCGGAACTCTCTCCAGGTAAACTCCAGGTAAACACCCACCACCCACCCTACACCCACCACCCACCCTACACCCGCCACCCACCCTACACCCGCCACCCACCCTACACCCACAACCCACCCTACACCACCACCCACCCTACACCACCCACCCAACACCCACCCTACACCCACCACCCACCCTACACCACCACCCACCCTACACCCACCACCCACCCTACACCCACCCTACACCCACCACCCACCCTACACCACCACCCACCCTACACCCACCACCCACCCTGCACCCACCACCCACCCTACACCACCCTCCCTACACCACCACCCACCCTACACCAACACCCACCCTACAACCACCACCCACCCTACAACCACCACCCACCCTACACCACCACTCACCCGACACCCACCACCCACCTTACACCACCCACCCTACACCACCACCCACCCTACACCCACCACCCACCCTACACCACCACCCACCCTACACCCATCACCCACCCTACACCACCACCCACCCTACACCCACCTCCCACCCTACACCACCCACCCTACACCACCACCCACCCTACACCCACCACCCACCCTACACCACCACCCACCCTACACCACCAGCCACCCGACACCCACACCGACCACCCGACACCCACCGACCACCCGACACCACCACCCACCCGACACCCACCACCCACCCTACACCACCACCCACCCCACACCCCCCACCCCCACAACACCACCACCCACCCTCCACCACCCACCCTACACCCATCCCCCACCCAACACCACCACCCACCCGACACCACCACCCACCCGACACCCACCACCCACCCTACACCACCACCCACATACTCCAAACTTGGTTTGTATAAATACATCTTGCATGTTACTGGCACCAGCAAGAGAAAGGTAAAGTGGAAATCAGTTTTCTTCTGTGGCATACAGAGTGTAGTAGGATACAGACAGGATGTCGGCACAGCATATCTGTGGGACATGTAAAAAATCCTTGGAAGGAAATCCAGAATCACATGCAATCTATGCTCTTCCAAACACCATATCTCTTGTACTAGACTAAATACAGCCTCAAAAAATGACCTCAAACTAGCAAGGTGCTTCTGGTTGTGCAATAAAGATGTAGAACTTTGGGCAGGTATCAGAAAGGTACTAAGGAGAGTAATAAATGATAAAAATAATCAAGAAAACAAGGATGACCTCTTGGATAGTCTACCAAAAATATATAAAACATGGGAGCAAGAGATAGTGTATCAAAAAATGCAGAATGCCCATACCACAACAGATGACTCGAAACTATCTAGTCACCCACATAGTGCTAAACCAGACCCATCCCCCAGTCATAGCACTAATACCCACAGTGCTGGTGCTGGCCCAGGCTCAGCCCCAGCCCCAGTGCTGACTCAGACCCAGCCCCCAGCCTTACTGCCAGCCCAGACTCTACTAGGGACCCTACCACAACCACCACTAAAACCGTAAATATACAACCATCATTGGGGAGGAGTCTCCTCCTTCTTCCTCTACTGAGGAAAGTAGATGGAATCCAGGACGGGGTGGCCCTGGCTTGGATACTGATGATTATAGTGCAGTCCCAGAACCTGCAGAAATTGGCAACACACCTCCCAACAATTCTCAACCGAAGGTGAATTTGTGCAAATATTATGCTTGGGGCATCTGTAAGCATGGAATATCAGGCAAACAAATGGGACATGCAACTTTGAGCATTCCAAAAAATGTAGCGACCTCCTGTCTAAAGGAGTGTGTCGTTCTTCTTCCTGTACTTTCTTTCACCCAAAAATGTGTCACTCCTCGGTCCTCCAGAAGCAGTGTTACAACATCGACTGCCCTGCATACCATCTAAAAGGGACCAGGAGGCACAGACCCCACAAGACAAACAATAGTAGCTACGACAACCCAACTCCAGGTGATTTTTTTAGTGGGAGGAAACGGAAAAAGAAAATGGAAGGAAATAAAAATAGTCCACCACCTTGGAGCCTTGTTGGACTGGAGGCATAGCCAGTGGCCACCCATGGCCCTCCAGAATTACAACTACTGATGCCAATAACAAAATCCCCCAACAAACACAGAATACAACCTCGTTCATATTTGCTAATATACAGGGCCTTAAGCCATCCACCAACAACAAAATACCTTTTATCAGTGGACTTCTAGAGGAGTCTAATGCAATGTTTGCAGCCTTCACAGAGACTTACACAAAAGATCACTCTGACAGTGAAATATGGATAAGTGGTTACATTTTTAGATGCGACAGAATGAACAGGCAACAAGGGGGGGGGGGTTGGCCTGTATGTCAGTCTCTCATCTGCATGGAGTTGCTGAACACCACAAATGAGGTAGTTGAAGTTCTATCAGTAAAGATCGAGAACCAAAACCTAGTCGTTGTGGTTGTATATAAGCCACCAGATGCAACTTCCCAACAGTTCAAGGAACAGCTACTGAAAATTGATTACTGTCTGGAAAACCTTCCAGCTCCATCCCCAAACATTTTACTGCTTGGTGATTTCAACCTAAGGCATACAAAATGGAAGAATGTAGCAAATGTTATAGCTGAAACAATCCCTGGAGGTAGTGTAGATGAAAGGTCACACACACATGAGCTACTAAGCCTCTGCGAAAAACACACCTTAAGCCAGCAGATAGTGGAGCCAACAAGACCAGAAAACACATTTGACCTTATCTTCACAAATAATGAGGACCTGATAAGAGACATAATATCAAAAACAAGTAATTCCGATCACAACCTAATCGAAGTCCAGACGTACATGTATAGGGGTCCTGATCAGCAGAATGCATGTACCTGTGAAGGTGTCTTCACAAAATACAACTCCAACAACAAGAACATCAACTGGGACCAGGTAAACCATGTCCTAAACGAAACATGTTGGGAAGATATCTTAAATGACAGGGATCCAAACCAGTGCCATGAAAGGATCAACTTCCTGGCAGCTGAAGCATGTTCTAGGCATATTCCCCTAAGAAAGAAGAAGAGCAGGAGTCAACTGGAGAGAGAAAGACGCTCCCTCTACAAAAGACGACGAAGAGTCACTGAGCTCCTCAGGAGTGCTAGAATATCTGATACACGAAAGGAGGCGCTGACCAGGGAAGTGGAAACTATCGAACTTAAGTTAAATGACTCTTACAGGAACCAGGAGAGACAGGAGGAGCTTAAAGCTATTAGTGAAATTGTAAGAAATGCAAAATATTTCTTTTCATATGCCAAAAACAAGGCAAATACCACATCTAATATCGGGCCCTTACTCAGACAGGATGGGACTTACACAGATGACAACAAGGAAATGAGTGAAATATTGAAATCCCAGTACGACTAATCTGTCTGAGGATCGACGACCCAAATGATTTCTTCATGAATGAGCCTCAAAACTCCATAAATGTATGCCAGATTTCCGACATTACCCTAACTCAGATAAATTTCGAAAAAGCCATTGACAACATGCCTATGCACTCAGCTCCGGGCCCAGACTCGTGGGACTCTGTTTTCATTAAGAACTGCAAGAAACCCCTCTCGCGTGCCCTAAGTACACTATGGAGGAGGAGCTTGGACATGGGTGAAATTCCACAGTCACTTAAAACAACGGATATAGCCCCACTCCATAAAGGTAAGATAAGTTAAGATAAGATTTCGTTCGGATTTTTAACCCCGGAGAGTTAGCCACCCAGGATAACCCAAGAAAGTCAGTGCGTCATCGAGGACTGTCTAACTTATTTCCATTGGGGTCCTTAATCTTGTCCCCCAGGATGCGACCCACTCCAGTCGACTAACACCCAGGTACCTATTTGCTGCTAGGTGAACAGGACAACAGGTGTAAGGAAACGTGTCGAAATGTTTCCACCCGCCGGGAATCGAACCCGGGCCCTCCGTGTGTGAAGCGGGAGCTTTAGCCACCAGGCCACCGGGTGGCAGCAAAGCATTAGCTAAGAACTAAAGACCAATAGCTCTGACGTCCCACATCATAAAAATCTTTGAAAGAGTGCTAAGAAGCAGGATTGCAAATCACCTGGATTCCCAAAATCTGCACAATCCAGGGCAACATGGATTCCGGGCAGGTCGCTCCTGCCTCTCACAACTACTGGATCACTATGATATGGCCTTGGATGCACTGGAAGAAAATCAGAATGCAGATGTAATATACACAGACTTTGCAAAAGCATTTGACAAATGCGATCATGGCGTAATAGCCCATAAAATACGTGCTAAAGGAATAACTGGGAAAGTGGGGAGATGGATCTTCAACTTCCTAACAAATCGAACACAAAGAGTAGTGGTCAACAGAGTTAAATCGGAGGCTGCCATAGTGAAGAGCTCTGTTCCACAAGGCACAGTACTCGCCCCCATCTTATTCCTCATCCTCATATCAGACATAGACAGAGATATACATCACAGCACTGTATCATCTTTTGCCGATGATACTAGGATCTGCATGAGGCTGTCATCTGCTGAGGACGCGGTTAACCTCCAAGAAGATATAAACAAAGTTTTCCAGTGGGCAACGGTAAACAATATGACGTTCAATGAGGACAAATTCCAACTACTCCGTTATGGAAAACTGGAGGAGATAATAACTACAACAGAGTATACTACAGACTCTGGCCATACAATAGAGCAGAGAAATAATGTAAGGGACCTGGGAGTAGTAATGTCTGAGGATCTCACTTTCAAGGATCACAACAGTCCCACGATAGGACGTGCAAAGAAAATGATAGGATGGATAATGAGAACGTTCCAAACGAGAGATGCCAAGCCAGTGATGATCCTTTTCAAATCACTTGTTCTCTCTAGGCTGGAATAGTGCTGTACATTAAAATCTCCATTCAAAGCAGGTGAAATCGCAGATCTAGAGAGTGTACAGAGATCCTTTACTGCACGTATAAGTTCTGTCAAGCACCTTAACTACTGGGAACGCTTGGAAGCACTTGACTTGTACTCGTTGGAACGCAGGAGGGAGAGATATATCATAATCTACACTTGGAAAATCCTGGAAGGAATGGTCCCAAATCTGTACACAGAAATCACTCCCTATAAAAGTAAAAGACTGGGCAGGCGATGCAAAATGCCCCCAATTAAAAGTAGGGGCGCCATTGGTACACTAAGGGAAAACACCATAAGTGTCCGGGGCCCAAGACTGTTCAACAGCCTCCCATCAAGCATTAGGGGAATTACCAATAAACCCCTGGCTGCCTTCAAGAGAGAGCTGGACAGATACCTAAAGTCAGTGCCGGATCAGCCGGGCTGTGGCTCGTATGTTGGACTGCGTGCTGCCAGCAGTAACAGCCTAGTTGATCAGGTTCTGATCCATCGGGAGACCTGGTCATGGACCGGGCCGCGGGGGCGTTGATCCCCGGAATAACCTCCAGGTAACCAGGTAACACTGGTGTACATAACATTAGCATAACACTGGTGTACATAACATTAGCATAACACTGGTGTACATAACATTAGCATAACACTGGTGTACATAACATTAGCATAACACTGGTGTACATAACATTAACATTGGTGTACATAACATTAACATTAACACTGGTGTACATAACATAACACTGGTGTACATAACATTAACATAATACTTGTGTTCATAACATTAACATTAACGCTAGTGTACATAACATTAACATAACACTGGTGTACATAACATTAACATTAACACTCGTGTACATTACATTAACACTGGTGTACATAATACTAACATAGCACAGGTGTACATAACATTAACATAATACTTGTGTACATAACATTAATATGACTTTGTTGTGCATAACGTTAATATAACTCTGTTGTACATAACATTAGCTTAACACTATTGTACACTGGTGTACATAACGTTAACATAACACTAGTGTACATTAAATAGTTAATACAAGGGGTACATTGCATCAGGTAACAAAGATTAACATTACATTAAATTAAATTAGATCGGTTCCTGAGCTGTTATTACCGTAGAAAAGAGAGACAGAGAGAGAGAGAGAGAGAGAGAGAGAGAGAGAGGGAGAGTATGATCAAAGGAGGAATAGAGAAATAAGAGAGAAAGATTAGCTGAAAAATTTAATGTGTAAAATATTAATGCGTATTATTCTTAATAAATGTATTATTCATTGTCTCAGTGGTGATCAATACGAGAGAGAGTTGAGGCTGACATGGAGAGACTCACCGTTCTGGAACCTGGAGGAAGTTGATCGTGTGTTAAGACTGAGAGAGCCACGACAGACGCTTCTCAGCTGCTTCAAGAAGGAGACAAAATGAAAGCAATACGCTGATTTTCAATCAAAGTAGATTACAAAGACCGGACATAATTGCATCTAACCATATACTGAGCCTCAGTAAATAAATGGCAACATCTGTAAATACGAACAGCTTAGGAGTTTACGAGGTTACTTAATTCATATAAGTACAAAATCAACGACTGGTAAATATGTGGCCTTGTAATGAGTCAGTGTTGATGTGTCGTTCTGTGTTGGGGCGAGATGAAAGTGGCCACAGATTGCTGGTGTTTGCCGCTCTCTCTATATCGTTGGTCTGTATAAAATGCTTTTGTGATTCTCTAATAACACTGTAGACGCCATAATGGTTGGTACAATAAATAGTGTAATAGTGTTATTAGTGCTTCGTCAAGCAGCTGTAATACTATCTTGTATGCTAGGTGAACGTCACAGGGTGTGACGTTCACCCTCAGGAGCAGTGAAGAACTTCCAATGAACCAGTGACGTGAAATCTCGTCTTAATACAGCCCTCATGATCGCAATGGTTAACCAACAAATATTAAATACATACATACTGTATGGTAAGTACCGGTTTTCAAACAGAGTTGTCGATGCGTGGAAGTCTTCCGAGTAGGTTAATCAAGGCTAGGACCCTCGGTAGCTTTAACAAGAGACTGGACAAATATATGAGTGGGAGGGGCTGGGTTTGATTGGTGTCCTGAGTACGGGAGTAAATTCTTGGATAACTCTGGGAAGGGGTCGTTTTGATAAGGACGTGCCTTGTATGGGCCAGCAAGCCTTCTGCAGTGTTCCTCCATTCTTATGTGGATATGTGGATATTCTACTGAATATATATATATATATATATATATATATATATATATATATATATATATATATATATATATATATATATATATATATATATATATATATTTGTTTTACATGATGGTAGGATTGCTGGTGTCTTTTGTCTCTCATAAATATGCAAGATTACAGGTATGTCTTGCTACTTCTACTTACACTTAGGTCACACTACACATACATGTACACATTTATTTATACACACTCATCTGAGTTTTCTTTGATTTTATCTTAATAGTTCTTGTTCTTATTACTTTTAATTTTATATCCATGGGGAAGTGGAATAAGAATCTTTCCTCCATAAGCCATGCGTGTTGTAAACGTCAACTAAAATGGCGGGAACAATGGGCTAGTAACCCCTTTTCCTGTAATAATTACTAAAAACGATAAGAAGAAAATTGTCAAAGTGGGAAGTCTGAATGTGCGTGGATGTTGTGCGAATGATAAGAGAGAGATGATTGTGGATGTTATGAATGAGAAGAAGCTGGATGTCCTGGCTTTAAGTGAAACAAAGCTGAAGGGGGTGGGAGAGTTTCAGTGGAGAGGAATAAATGGGATTAGGTCAGGGGTTTCAAATAGTTAGAGCTAAAGAAGGAGTAGCAATAATGTTGAAGGATAAGCTATGGCAGGAAAAGAGGGACTATAAATGTATTAATTCAAGGATTATGTGGAGTAAAATAAAGGTTGGATGTGAAAAGTGGGTTATAGTAAGCGTATATGCACCTGGAGAAGAGAGAAGTGTAGAGGAGAGAGAGAAATTTTGGGAAATGTTGAGTGAATGCGTGGGGAGTTTTGAACCAAGTTTGAGAGTACTTGTGGTGGAGGGAGTAGTAGTTAAATTTGGGGTGCCAGGGGTAAATGAAAATGGGGAGCCTTTAATTGAGCTATGTGTAGAAAGAGGTTTGGTAATAAGTAATACATAATTTATGAAAAAGAGGATAAATAAATATACAAGGTATGATATAGCACGTAATGAAAATAGTTTGTTAGATTATGAATTGGTGAATAAAAGGTTGATGGGTAGGCTACAGGATGTACACGTTTATAGAGGGGCAACTGATAGATCATTATCTAGTTGTAGCTACAGTTAGAGTAAGAGGTAGAGGGGACAAGAGGAAGGTGGCAACAAGTAAGAGGGAGGTGAAAGTGTATAATCTAAGGGAGGAGGAAGTTCGGGTGAGATATAAGCAACTATTGACAGAAAGGTGGGCTGGTGCAGGTATGAATACTGAGGGGGGATTGAAGAGGGTTGGAATAGTTTTAAAAAATGCAGTATTAGAATGTGGGGCAGAAGTTTGTGCTTATAGGAGGGTGGGTGCAGGAGGAAAGAGGAGTGATTGGTGGAATGATGAAGTAAAGGGTATGATAAAAGAGAAAAAGGTAGCTTATGAAAGGTTTTTACAAAGCAGAAGTGTTATAACAAGAGCAGAGTATATGGAGAGTAAAATAAAAGTGAAGTGAGTAGTGAGAGAGTGCAAAGGAGAGTGGATGATAGAGTGGGAGAGGCACTGTCAAGAAATTTTAGTGAAAATAAGAAAAATTTTTGGAGTTAAACAAGTTAAGAAAGCCTAGGGAACGAATGGATTTGTCAGTTAAAAACAGAGTAGGGGAGTTAGTAGATGGGGAGATGGAGGTATTGGGTAGATGGTGAGAATATTTGGAGGAACTTCTAAATGTCGACGAAGAAAGGGAGGCGGTAATTTCATGCACTGAAAAACCATACCCGGCCGGGATTGAACCCGCAGTCATAGAGTCTCAAAACTCCAGCCCGTCGCGTTAGCCACTAGACCAGCTAGGTATATTTCTACACCATAGGAAGGTTAGCACAGGCACCACTGTGACCACAAATGCAAGTTTTTACAGACGAATCTCCAGCTAGCGTGGCCGTGACGAACTCTAGCTCAAGTCCCTTCACTGCTGTCAACATGCACTGGCCAGGGAGGTATACCATCTTTTAGGAGTGAAGAAGAGCAGGATGTGAGTGTGCGGGAGGTGCGTGAGGCATTACGTAGAATGAAAGGGGGTAAAGCAGCTGGAACTGACGGGATCATGATAGAAATGTTAGAAGCAGGGGGGAATATAGTGTTGGAGTAGTTGGTATTTTTGTTTAATAAATGTATGAAAGAGGGGAAGGTACCTAGCGATTGGCGAAGAGCATGTATAGTCCCTTCATATAAAGGGAAGGGGGACAAAAGAGATTGTAAAAATTATAGAGGAATAAGTTTACTGAGTATACCAGGAAAAGTGTACGGTAGGGTTATTATTGAAAGAATTAGAGGTAAGACAGAATGTAAAATTGCGGATGAGCAAGGTCTTAGAGTGGGTAGGGGATGTGTAGATAGTGTTTACGTTGAAGCATATATGTGAACAGTATTTAGATAAAGGTAGGGAAGTTTTTATTGCATTTATGGATTTAGAAAAAGGCATATGATAGAGTGGATAGAGGAGCAATGTGGCAGATGTTGCAAGTATATGGAATAGGTGGTAAGTTACTAAATGTTGTAAAGAGTTTTTATGAGGATAGTGAGGCTCAGGTTAGGGTGTGTAGAAGAGAGGGAGATTACTTCCCGGTAAAAGTAGGTCTTAGACAGGGATGTGTAATGTCACCATGGTTGTTTAATATATTTATAGATGGGGTTGTAAAAGAAGTAAATGCCAGGGTGTTCGGGAGAGGGATGGGATTAAATTATGGGGAATCAAATACAAAATGGGAAGTGACACAGTTACTTTTTGCTGATGATACCGTGCTTATGGGAGATTCCAAAGAAAAATTGCAAAGGTTAGTGGACGAATTTGGGAGTGTGTGTAAAGGTAGAAAGTTGAAAGTGAACATAGAAAAGAGTAAAGTGATGAGGATATCAAATGATTAGATAAAAAAAAATTGGATATCACATTGGGGAGGAGCATGGAAGAAGTGAATGTTTTCATATATTTGGGAGTTGACGTGTCGACGGATGGATTTATGAAGGATGAGGTTATTCATAGAATTGATGAAGGAAAAAAGGTGAGTGGTGCATTGAGGTATATATGGAGACAAAAAATGTTATCTATGGAGGCAAAGAAGGGAATGTATGAAAGTATAGTAGTACCAACACTCTTATATGGATGTGAAGCTTGGGTTGTAAATGCTGCAGCGAGGAGGCGGTTGGAGGCAGTGGAGATGTCCTGTCTAAGGGCAATGCGCGGTGTAAATATTATGAGGAAAATTCGGAGTGTGGAAATTAGGAGAAGGTGTGGAGTTAATAAAAGTATTAGTCAGAGGGCTGAAGTGGGGTTGTTGAGGTGGTTTGGTCATTTAGAGAGAATGGATCAAAGTAGAATGACATGGAGAGCGTATAAATCTGTAGGGGAAGGAAGGCGGGGTAGGGGTCGTCCTCGAAAAGGTTGGAGGGAGGGGGTAAAGGAGGTTTTGTGGGCTAGGGGCTTGGACTTCCAGCAGGCGTGCGTGAGTGTGTTTGATAGGAGTGAATGGAGACGAATGGTATTTGGGACTTGACGATCTGTTGGAGTGTGAGCAGGGAAATATTTAGTGAAGGGATTCAGGGAAACCGGTTATTTTTAAATAGCCGGACTTGAGTCCTGGAAATGGGAAGTACAATGCCTGCACTCTAAAGGAGGGGTTCGGGATATTGGCAGTTTGGAGGGATATGTTGTGTATCTTTATACGTATATGCTTCTAAACTGTTGTGTTCTGAGCACCTCTGCAAAAACAGTGATTATGTGTGAGTGAGGTGAAAGTATTGAATGATGATGAAAGTATTTTCTTTTTGGGGATTT
The DNA here is from genome assembly GCF_038502225.1 of Cherax quadricarinatus. Taxonomy (NCBI): domain Eukaryota; kingdom Metazoa; phylum Arthropoda; class Malacostraca; order Decapoda; family Parastacidae; genus Cherax; species Cherax quadricarinatus. The sequence continues at coordinate 32,254,090 of NC_091304.1, forward strand.
TCTTTCTTTTTGGGTCACCCTGCCTCGGTGAGAGACGGCCGACTTGTTAAAAACGTATACATATATATATATATATATATATTATATATATATATATATATATATATATATATATATATATATATATATATATATATATATATACACAAATATACACAAACATTGATCTCTGGCTGAAGGAGACTCGAACCTACGAACCTTGGAACAAGGTCCGCAGGGCTTTACCAATCTACCCACACTGGACCAATACCTTGGAGTCCAGCTTGCGCTAGACTTTGATCCAAGGCAGCCAGCTTTCAGGGAGAAGGCTTACAGCTTTTCATCTCATCCCCTGCATGCATCAGCCTTACTAGAGATATTAACAATACAAGGAATTCGCAAGAGCAGGCGAAATATATATGAGATGAAAAGCTTTAAGCCTTCTCCCTGGAAGTTGGCTGCCTTGGATCAAAGTCTAGCGCAAGCTGGACTCCAAGATATTGGTTCAGTGTGGGTAGGTTGGTAAAGCACTGCGTACCTTGTTCCAAGGTTCGTAGGTTCGAGTCTCCTTCAGCCAGAGATCAGTGTTTGTGTATATTTGTATATATATATATATATATATATATATATATATATATATATATATGTATATATATATATATATATATATGATACGTACATTGTCCAGTTCTGACAGGGTTGGGCATGGTGACGCAGGATCGACCGGACATGTGAATATTCCCTACATATATCAAGGTCTCATAATACACTCTTTGCTGTTCACTGAAACATTTCACAGGTATAGTCTCCATTGTGTTGTTACCATAATAACGCTATACATATGTATACGTCTGTGTTATTGCTCTACCAGTTTGATATCGTTAATATATGCTGGGGTGGGGGTATGCTGGGGTGGGGGCATGATGGGGTGGGGGTATGCTGGGGTGGGGGGGCATGCTGGGGTGGGGGTATCCTGGGGTGGGGGTAGCCTGGGGTGGGGGTATGCTAGGGTGGGGATATGCTGGGGTGCCGGTATGCTGGGGTGGGGGTATTCTCGGGTGGGGGAGGGGAATAAGGGGTCGACGTTTTAATAATAGAGAATAAATTGTCTCATTTCAGTAATGTAATATGGCTGTTATTTTTTTTAACGAAGTATATGGGTGTTATATTTTCATTCATTACATTTTTGTCATCCTGTGTGCTGATCATTTGCATATTATGGTAATACTAATAATCGTATCGTATGCAAATATTTCCCACAATAAAAGTCTCATTAAAACTGAACTGACTTGTGACAGTAATATATTTTTCACTCTGAGATTTAAAACAAATATTAATGTTCGGCATAATATTAGATCTCGGGAAGCGGTAATCCCGTCAAGGCCATAACACCGCCTGATGCAACCTTCCCGCAACCAATTTTATATATATTATCTATGAAGGTAGAAGATACAACCATACCGAGAATATAGAGGATATGTCCATAGTGAAGTGTGGGGGCGACAGATATGTCCACATTGAAGTGTTGGGGCGACAGATATGTCCACATTGAAGTGTTGGGGCGACAGATATGTCCACATTGAAGTGTTGGGGCGACAGATATGTCCACATTGAAGTTTTGGGGCGACAGATATGTCCACATTGAAGTTTTGGGGCGACAGATATGTCCACATTGAAGTTTTGGAGCGACAGATATGTCCACATTGAAGTGTTGGGGCGACAGATATGTCCACATTGAAGTTTTGGGGCGACAGATATGTCCACATTGAAGTTTTGGGGCGACAGATATGTCCACATTGAAGTGTTGGGGCGACAGATATGTCCACATTGAAGTTTTGGGGCGACAGATATGTCCACATTGAAGTGTTGGGGCAACATACATGTCCACAGTGCAATGAGGGCGACAGACATGTCCACAGTGAAGTGTGGGGGCGACAGACTTCTCCAGAGTGAAGTGTGGGGGCGACAGACTTCTCCAGAGTGAAGTGTGAGGGTGACAGACATGTCTACATTGAAGTGAGGGGCAACATACATGTCCACAGTGGAGTGCGGGGGCGAGAGACATGTCCATAGTGAAGTGTGGGGTGACAGACATGTTCACAGTGAAGTGCGGGGCGACAGACATGTCCACAGTGAAGTGTGGGGGCGACAGACATGTCCACATTGAAGTGTAGGTGTTACAGATATTTCCACAGTGAAGTGTGGTTGCGACAGACATGTCCACACTGACGTGTAGGTGCTACAGACATGTCCACAGTGAAGTGTGTGTGCGACAGACATGCCCACAGTGTAGTGTGGGGCGACAGACATGTCCACAGTATAGTGTGGGGGCGACAGACATGTCCAAAGTGAAGTGTGGGTGCGACAGACATGTCCACATTGAAGTGTAGGTGTTACAGATATTTCCACAGTGAAGTGTGGTTGCGACAGACATGTCCACAGTGACGTGTAGGTGCGACAGACATGTCCATAGTGAAGGGAGGGTGCTATAGACATGTCCACAGTGAAGTATGGGTGCAACAAACATGTCCACAATGAAGTGAGGGTGCGACAGACATGTCCACACTGAAGTGTGGGGGCGACAGATGTGTCCACAGTGAAGTGTGGGTGACAGACATGTCCAGAGTGAAGTGTGGGTGCGAGAGATATGTCCACAGTGAAGTGTCGGGGCGACAGACAAGTCCACAGTAAAGTGGGGAGCGACAGACATGTCCAAAGTGAAGTGTGGGGGCAGCAGACATGTCCACAGTGAAGTGTGGGTGCTACAGGCATCTACACAGTGAAATGTGCGGCGACACACATGTCCACAGTGAAGTGTAGATGCTACATACATGTCCACAGTGAATTATGGGTGCGACAGTCATGTCCATAGTGAAGTGTAGGTGCTACAGACATTTCCACAGTGAAGTGTAGGTGCTACAGACATTTCCACAGTGAAGTGTAGGTGCTACAGACATTTCCACAGTGAAGTGTGGGTGCGACAGACATGTCCACAGTCTGTCTGTCTGTCTGTCTCTCTCTCTCTCTCACGATTCTTCACATGTTTCTTGACCTGCAGTTTACTTGTATATGAATATTTCAACAGTGTTCTTCACTACCTGACACAGAACAGTGTGTTCCTTAAAGATGTATGAGCTATGTTCAAGTGTTCTTCACTACCTGTCAGAACAGTGTGTACTCTTAAAGAGGTACGACCTATGTTCATGTGTTCTTGACTGCCTGGGAGAACAGCGCCACACAAGATGTTGTCACTAGGCAAGACGATCTTTTTTGCCCGTCACAAGAACCTACACAATGTACATTCTTGTGGATAACCTTGTGTGTAGCAGTCTCTATGTCTCTCACTACACTGTGGTGTTATGTCTCTCATCACAGTGTGGTGTTATGTCTCTCATTGCAGTGTAGTGTTATGTCTCTCACTACACTGTGGTGTTATGTGTCTCAGCACAGTTTGGTGTTATATGTCTCAGCACAGTGTGGGGTTATGTGCCTCGGCACAGTGTGGTGTTATGTCTCTCACCACAGTGTGGTCTTATGTGTCTCTGCACAGTGGGGTGTTATGGCTCTCACCACAGTGTGCTGCTATGTTTCTCACCACAGTTGTCGTGTGGGTTCCGAAACGCGGATTGGGTAATAACACTCGTAGACAATAATTACGTATATTGGACGGATTATATAGGAAGTGCCAAGCCTGACCTGCGTCCCTCCTGGCTATCCTTCAACTGACCCTCTAAATGATGCCTAGAGGGTGAACAGCATTCAAAACATGCTAGGGTCAGCTGTAACAGTGAATAACACGTGATTCACACAGACGGTTGGTAGTGAGTCACTACTGACACTGGTAACTGGTTACTGGTAACTGGTACTACTGAGATAACTGGTACTACTGATAGCTCGGCGACGCTAACATATGTCGTCTCAACATACAGCTAATACAAACTAGAGATGACAGGCTTATGGCTTGGGCTGATTCTATACAATGTCAAAGTACACAGCAATTGAACATTATAACATACATAAAGAGAAGATCAGGATGGAAACTAATGTAATGGAACTTTTTGTAATGCATTACAAGGTATGATATAGCACAACTCATAGAATGAGACTCAACATTGAGATTACACTGTAGAAGTGATACAAAAATTGGATTGATTGATCTGTATTCATGTGATCTACAGATTCTGAGGAAGGATATGTACAAAGAAAGAAATATTTAACAGAAAAGACAGATTTGGTGCACTCAAATCTAGACTGTTAAATCTCAGAATTCAGAGAGAACGTGAACACAAAAAAAAAATTCTTGAATATTAATAAGTTGATATTGTTGCAGACTCCACTGTAAACTATATTATTCATCTGTACAAGTTATTTACATTTAACCCCAACTCTGCTAGGGTGAGATTTACATATGCAGAATGGGTATCATCTCTTGGAGGATCAAACTCTTTTGCACTGATGAACTCATGCCATGGTTGAGGCAGATCTGAATTGGTAGTTACAAATGATACTTGCGGATTTCTCAATACCTGTCGTGTACATAGGGAATAATGACATTCAGGTTGATCGTTTGACTGAGTATTAGAGGTAGAGGGTACAGGATCAGGAGAATTGTAAGAGTCTGTCACATTAGTCTGGGTTGGAACATCATTATCATCACATACTAACTTCATATGATCTAAATGCGATTCTTTATACTCACCAGTACTAATTTATCTAACCTTATACTTATTGCCAGTGATATGTTCAACTACTCGATAAGGACCAACAAACTTTTGATCGAGCTTAGGCATCACAGATGTTTTGTTAAAGTTAGTCAGCATAACTCTCGAACCTACTGTAAGTTTGGATGGCTTTGCTCGAGTGTTTGCGACTCTTGTAAATTCTGCTGTTGATTTACGAAATGTTTCACGGATTCTTCTAAAAACACTTTGAGCTAAGCTGGTACGAGTTGCTATGAAATCATCAGGGTTGTAATTTGGTTTCGGGTTAGAATATAGCAACTCATAAGGCAAACGTTTATCTACACCATACAATGCATAATGTGGAGTGTCACCTATAGAAACATTGTAAGCAGAATTTATAACACACTGCACATCAGGTATAACTTCATCCCAGGTTTCACTGTTGGGATTGATATTGGCTCTCAAGACATCAAGTACCTTCTTATTGATTCGTTCTGCTAACCCATTGGTGGCAGGATGATGAGGAACAATGGTGGATTTAGAGATCTTGTACAAGGTATACAAATTTTCAAGAATCTCATTACAGAATTCACCTCCATTATCTGTTACTAGGGACTTACGGGTGGTATGCCTGCAGATAATGTATTCTTTAAATGCTTTAGCTACTGTCTCGGCAGTCTTATCTGCAAAAGGAACTAACTCACAATATCTGGTGAAATGATCTACCATAACACACAGATGTTTGTTGCCCTTGAGGGAACATTGGAAATTAGTTAAATCTAGCACAACTCTTTCCCACAGTTCACTAGTTGTTGGCTACACCTCGATTGGATTAGGACCATTAACATTACCTTTATGTTGCATGCAGACACTACATTTCTTAACATACTCGGAAATATCAGTTGCCCTACGAGGCCAAAAGTATTTCAATCTGGCTTGTTTTACTGAACGATCCATACCAGGGTGCGCAACACCTGATACATCGTGAACTAGCTGTAAGGCTACATTCACTAGTGACTGTGGAATTACTAACTGGTATACCCTTCTGCTAGGAGTACCCAACTCGGCTGTTCGATACAGTAATTCTTGGTTCATGACAAAGTCACTGATGGGTGCTGGTGGCTTCACAGTCAGAATAAGATCTTCCTGGAGCAGAAATCGAATCACATCAGACCACCTGGGATCTGTTCGTTGAGCATTCTTTACATCCTCGGCACTAAATGGAGGGTCTGCAGTTACTATACTAACATGTCGCGATAAAACATCTGTGACTACATTTGACTTGCCAGGTAAGTGTTCAAAGGTAGGATTGAACTCTTGGATAGTCAAGGTCCATCTGGCTAACCTTCCAGTAGATCGTTTGTTCTGGAATAAAGGTATCAGTGGAGCGTGGTCTGTCAAGACATGAACAGAGTACTGATAAATAATGTCTTAGAAGTGCTTTAAAGACCATGCTATTGCTAAAGCTTCTTGCTCAGTTACTGTACAATTACATTCAGCCTTTGTAAGGATTTGGCTAGCAAATGCATCTGTATTGTGCTTGCCATCAGTCTTCTGAGCTAGTACAGCACCTATGCCAATTGAACTAGCATCAGTTGTCAGATAGAAGGGCTTAGAAAAATCTGGAAATTTCAAAATTGGAGCAGATGTTAGCTTTTCTCTTAGAGTTTAGAATGCTCTTTCTTGACGGAAGGTCCAAAAGAAAGAAGCATCTTTCTTAAGCAACTCAGTTAGAGCAGCAGCTATGGAAGAAAAACTGGCAATGAAAGATCTATAAAAACCTACTAAGCCCACAAAGGATCTTACAGCATCAGCAGTTTTGGTCAGTCGTAACCCCTCTAGGAGTGACTACGTGACCAAGAAACTTGCTTTCTGATCGGAAAAATTGACATTTAGACAGTGTGATCTTTAAATTGGCTTCTTCAAGCTTACCAAGTACTACATCAAGTCTTTTCAAGTGTGTATCCATGTCTTCAGACATGAGGATTACGTCATCTAGTACACCATAAGTGCATTACCTATGAGACCTCTGAAGATATTAGTCATGAGCCTTGAGAATGTTAAAGGGGAGGATCATAACCCAAAGGCCATACAGAGGAAGTGATAATGACCTGTAGGAGTGGAGAATGTGGTTAGCTCTTGGCTGTCCTTGAGAAGAGGGACTTGCCAAAACCCTTGTAACCTAAGCCAGGAAGCTTGAGAGGTGGCTGCAACTGGCTTTGCAGGCTGGAGCGACACAGGGTGGAGGTGGATGAGGGTAGAAGCTTGCTGGAGATTGCGGTAGAGACGTCCCCTCTGACCTGCAAGCACCCCACAAACAATTCTCTAATGGCAGAAATACCTGTAAATCCATGCCCACAATGCTGCCACCAATTTGTCGTGTTGGTTCTGAAACATGGATTGGGTAATAACACTCACGTAGACAATAATTACATATATTAGACGTATTATATGGGAAGCGCCAAGCCTGACATGTGTCTCTCCTGTCTATCCTTCAACTGACACACTAAATGATGCCTAGAGGGTGAGCAGCATTCAAAACATGCTAGGGTCAGCTGTAACAGTGAATAACAAGTGATTCACACAGACGGTTGTAGTGAGTCACTACTACTGACACTGGTAACTGGTTACTGGTAACTGGTACTACTGAGATAACTGGTACTACTGATACAGTGTGGTGTTATGTCTCTCACCACAGTGTGGCGTTTTGTCTCTCACCACAGTGTGGTGTTATGTCTCTCACCACAGTGTTGCGTTATGTGTCTCAGCACAGTGTTGTATTATGTGTCTCAGCACAGTGTGGTGTTATGTTTATCAGCACAGTGTGGTGTTGTCTCTCAGAACAGTGTGGTGTTGTCTCTTACCACCGTGTGGTGTTATGTGTCTCGGCACAGTGTGGTGTTATGTCTCTTTCGCCACAGTGTGGTCTTAAGTGTCTCAGCACAGTTTGGTGTTATATGTCTCGCCACAGTGTGGTGTTGTCTCTCAACACTTTACCACCTTCTCAACACCACAAACGTTGTTAATGTTAGGGCAGTAAAGATCGAGAACCAAAACCTGGTCATTGTGGTTGTATATAAGCCTCCGGATGCAACTTCCCAACAATTGCAGGAACAGCTTTTGAAAATAGACCACTTTCTGGAAAATCTTACAGCCTCTGCCCCGAATGTCTTGCTCCTGGGGGATTTCAACCTAAGTCACCTAAAATGGAGGAATATAACAAATAATGCTGTAGCAGAGATAACCCCAGGAGGCAGCTCAGATGAAAACTCGCACACACACGAGCTTTTAAATCTCTGCACCAAATTCACCTTAAACCAGTAAATAATAGAGCCAACAAGACTGGAGAATACACTGGACCTCATCTTCACTAACAATGATGATCTGATATGAAATATTGTCATATCAAAATATAATAAACTCAGATCACAACATAATAGAGGTACAGACATGTATGCGCGGGGCCCCAGACCAACAAAATGTGATCAGTCACGAGGGAACCTTCACCAAACTCAACTTCAATAATAGAAACATAAGGTGGGACCAAGTCAACCAGGTCCTAAATTATATAAATTGGGAATATACCCTAAGCAACACGGATCCAAACCTATGTATAGAACAAATTAACTCTGTGGCACTCGAAGTATGCTCAAGGCATATTCCTTCAAGGAAAAGAAAGAGAAGATGTAAACTAGAAAGAGAAAGGCGCTCCCTGTACAGACGAAGGCAAAGAGTAACAGAGTGGCTAAATGAGGCCAATATATCTGTAATACGTAGGGAGGTATTGGTCAGAGAGGTGGCAAACATCGAACTTAAGCTAAAGGAATCTTACAGTAATAAAGAAATGCAGGAAGAACTGAAAACCATGAATGAAATTGAAAGAAACCCAAAATATTTCTTTTCCTATGACAAATTTAAGTCGAAAACAACATCCAGTACTGGGCCCCTACTTAGACGAGATGGGTCCTACACAGATGACAGAAACTAAATGAGTGAGTTACTCAAGTCCCATTATGACTCAGTTTTTAGCGAGCCGCTAGCCAGACTAAGAGTTGAAGACCTGAATGAATTTTTTTATGAGCGACACTCAGAATTTGGTAGATTCAAACCTATCTGATATTATCCTAACATGAAATGCCTTCGAAAAGGTGATAAATGACCTGACCATGCACTCTGCCCCAGGCCCAGACTCGTGGAACTCCATGTTCATTAAGAACTACAAGAAATCCCACAGCTGCTAAAAACAACAGACATAGCCCCACTCCACAAAGGGGGCAGTAAAGCAATAGCAAAGAACTACAGACCGATAGCGCTAACAACCCATATCATAAAAATCTCTAAAAGGGCATTAGTAAACAGAGTAAAGTCTGAGGCAGCTACTGTGAAAAGCTCTGTTCCCTAAGGCACAGTACTCGCTCCCATCCCATTCCTCATCCTCATATCTGACTCAGACAGGGATGTAAGCCACAGTACCATGCCTTCTTTTGTAGATGACACCAGAATTTGCATTGAAGACACTACAAGACTCCAGGCGGACATCAACTAAATCTTTAAATCGGCACCAAAAATAACATGAAGTTCAATGATGAGAAACTTCAATTACTCCGATATGGAAAACGTGAGGAAATTAAAACTATATCGGAGTATAAAACAAATTCCATTCACACAAAAGAGCGAGAAACTAATGTAAAAGACCTGGGAGTGATTATGTCAGAGGATCTCACTTTCAATGACCACAACATTGTATCAATCGTATCTGCTAGAAAACTGACAGGATGGATAATGAGAACCTACAAATCTAGGAATGCCAAGCCCATGATGCACACTAACAGCACCTTCCAAGGCAGGTGAAACTGCTGACCTAGAAGATGTACAGAGAACCTTCACGGTACACACAACTTCGATAAAACACCTAAATTACTGGGAACGTTTGAAGTTCCTCGACCTGTACTCCCTAGAACGCAGGCGGGAGAGATACATGATTACATACACTTGGAAAATCCTAGAGGGATTAATACCAAATTTGCACACGAAAATCACTCCCTATGAAAGCAAAGGACTCGGTAGACGATGCAACATCCCCCCAATGAATAGCAGGGGTGCCACTAACACGATAAGAGACAACACAGTAATTGTCAGTGGCCCTAGACTGTTCAACTGCCTCCCAGCATACATAAGGGGGATTACCAATAAACCCCTGGATGTCTTCAAGAAGGCATTGAACAGGCACCTAAAGTCAGTCCCTGACCACCCAGGCTGTGGTACGTCGGTTTACGAGCAGTCAACAGTAACAGCCTGGTTGATCGGCCTGTGACCAGGCCTCCACCATGAGGCCTGGTCACAGAGCGGGTCGCGGGGGCGTTGACCTCCGGAACTCTCTCCAGGTATACTCCAGGTATGCAGTGTGGTGTTATGTCTCTCACCATATTATTATAATCATTGGGGAGCGCTAAATTCGTATGATTATACAGCGCAAGTGAGGGAGGATGGAAGGTATTCAGGCTCAATTCAAGGAACCGGAGCACACATCCAATTCCCTAGATCAAGAGCCCGTCACCAGCGTCAAGGAACCTTCTTGGAGGGGGGTCTCTCAGCACAGTGTGGTGTTATGTCTCCCAGCACAGTGTGGTGTTATGTCTCCCAGCACAGTGTGGTGTTGTTTCTCACCACAGTGTGGTGTTATGTCTCTCAGCACAGTGTGATGTTATGTCTCTCACCACAGTGTGGTGTTGTCTCTCACCACAGTGTGATGTTATGTCTCTCAGCATAGTGTGGTGTTATGTCTCTCACCACAGTGTGATGTTATGTCTCTCACCACAGTGTGGTGTTATGTCTCTCACCACAGTGTGGTGTTGTCTCTCACCACAGTGTGATGTTATGTCTCTCACCACAGTGTGGTGTTATGTCTCTCACCACAGTGTGATGTTATGTCTCTCACCACAGTGTGGTGTTATGTCTCTCACCACAGTGTGGTGTTGTCTCTCACCACAGTGTGATGTTATGTCTCTCACCACAGTGTGGTGTTATGTCTCTCACCACAGTGTGATGTTATGTCTCTCAGCATAGTGTGGTGTTATGTCTCTCAGCATAGTGTGGTGGTATGTCTCTCAGCATAGTGTGATGTTATGTCTCTCAGCATAGTGTGATGTTATGTCTCTCAGCATAGTGTGATGTTATGTCTCTCAGCATAGTGTGGTGTTATGTTTCTCAGCATAGTGTGGTGTTATGTCTCTCAGCATAGTGTGGTATGTCTCTCAGCATAGTGTGATGTTATGTCTCTCAGCATAGTGTGATGTTATGTCTCTCAGTATAGTGTGATGTTATGTCTCTCAGCATAGTGTGGTGTTATGTCTCTCAGCATAGTGTGGTGTTATGTCTCTCAGCACAGTGTGGTGTTATGTCTCTCAGCATAGTGTGGTGTTATGTCTCTCAGCATAGTGTGATGTTATGTCTCTCAGCACAGTGTGATGTTATGTCTCTCAGCATAGTGTGATGTTATGTCTCTCAGCACAGTGTGATGTGTCTCTCAGCATGTTATGTCTCTCAGCATAGTGTGATGTTATGTCTCTCAGCATAGTGTGATGTTATGTCTCTCAGCATAGTGTGGTATGTCTCTCACCAAAGTGTGGTGTTATGTCTCTCAGCATAGTGTGATGTTATGTCTCTCAGCATAGTGTGGTATGTCTCTCAGCATAGTGTGATGTTATGTCTCTCAGCATAGTGTGGTATGTCTCTCAGCATAGTGTGATGTTATGTCTCTCAGCATAGTGTGGTATGTCTCTCAGCATAGTGTGATGTTATGTCTCTCAGCATAGTGTGGTGTTATGTCTCTCAGCATAGTGTGATGTTATGTCTCTCAGCACAGTGTGATGTTATGTCTCTCAGCATAGTGTGGTATGTCTCTCAGCATAGTGTGATGTTATGTCTCTCAGCATAGTGTGATGTTATGTCTCTCAGCATAGTGTGGTATGTCTCTCAGCATAGTGTGGTGTTATGTCTCTCAGCACAGTGTGGTGTTATGTCTCTCAGCATAGTGTGGTGTTATGTCTCTCAGCATAGTGTGGTGGTATGTCTCTCAGCATAGTGTGGTATGTCTCTCAGCATAGTGTGATGTTATGTCTCTCAGCATAGTGTGGTATGTCTCTCAGCATAGTGTGATGTTATGTCTCTCAGCACAGTGTGGTGTTATGTCTCTCAGCATAGTGTGGTGTTATGTCTCTCAGCATAGTGTGATGTTATGTCTCTCAGCACAGTGTGGTGTTATGTCTCTCAGCATAGTGTGATGTTATGTCTCTCAGCACAGTGTGGTGTTATGTCTCTCAGCATAGTGTGATGTTATGTCTCTCAGCATAGTGTGGTGTTATGTCTCTCAGCATAGTGTGATGTTATGTCTCTCAGCATAGTGTGGTGTTATGTCTCTCAGCATAGTGTGGTGTTATGTTTCTCAGCACAGTGTGGTGTTATGTCTCTCAGCACAGTGTGGTGTTATGTCTCTCAGCACAGTGTGGTGTTATGTCTCTCAGCATAGTGTGATGTTATGTCTCTCAGCACAGTGTGGTGTTATGTCTCTCAGCACAGTGTGGTGTTATGTCTCTCAGCACAGTGTGGTGTTATGTCTCTCAGCATAGTGTGATGTTATGTCTCTCAGCACAGTGTGGTGTTATGTCTCTCAGCATAGTGTGGTGGTATGTCTCTCAGCATAGTGTGATGTTATGTCTCTCAGCATAGTGTGATGTTATGTCTCTCAGCATAGTGTGATGTTATGTCTCTCAGCACAGTGTGGTGTTATGTCTCTCAGCATAGTGTGGTGGTATGTCTCTCAGCATAGTGTGGTATGTCTCTCAGCACAGTGTGGTGTTATGTCTCTCAGCATAGTGTGGTGGTATGTCTCTCAGCATAGTGTGGTATGTCTCTCAGCACAGTGTGGTGGTATGTCTCTCAGCATAGTGTGGTGGTATGTCTCTCAGCACAGTGTGATGTTATGTCTCTCAGCACAGTGTGGTGTTATGTCTCTCAGCATAGTGTGGTGGTATGTCTCTCAGCATAGTGTGGTATGTCTCTCAGCACAGTGTGATGTTATGTCTCTCAGCACAGTGTGGTGTTATGTCTCTCAGCATAGTGTGGTGGTATGTCTCTCAGCATAGTGTGGTGTTATGTCTCTCAGCACAGTGTGATGTTATGTCTCTCAGCATAGTGTGGTGGTATGTCTCTCAGCATAGTGTGGTGTTATGTCTCTCAGCATAGTGTGGTGTTATGTCTCTCAGCATAGTGTGGTGTTATGTCTCTCAGCATAGTGTGATGTTATGTCTCTCAGCATAGTGTGATGTTATGTCTCTCAGCATAGTGTGATGTTATGTCTCTCAGCATAGTGTGATGTTATGTCTCTCAGCATAGTGTGATGTTATGTCTCTCAGCATAGTGTGGTATGTCTCTCAGCATAGTGTGATGTTATGTCTCTCAGCATAGTGTGGTATGTCTCTCAGCACAGTGTGATGTTATGTCTCTCAGCACAGTGTGGTGTTATGTCTCTCAGCATAGTGTGATGTTATGTCTCTCAGCATAGTGTGGTATGTCTCTCAGCATAGTGTGATGTTATGTCTCTCAGCATAGTGTGATGTTATGTCTCTCAGCATAGTGTGATGTTATGTCTCTCAGCATAGTGTGGTATGTCTCTCAGCATAGTGTGATGTTATGTCTCTCAGCATAGTGTGGTATGTCTCTCAGCACAGTGTGATGTTATGTCTCTCAGCACAGTGTGGTGTTATGTCTCTCAGCATAGTGTGATGTTATGTCTCTCAGCATAGTGTGGTATGTCTCTCAGCACAGTGTGGTGTTATGTCTCTCAGCATAGTGTGATGTTATGTCTCTCAGCATAGTGTGATGTTATGTCTCTCAGCATAGTGTGATGTTATGTCTCTCAGCATAGTGTGATGTTATGTCTCTCAGCACAGTGTGGTGTTATGTCTCTCAGCATAGTGTGGTGGTATGTCTCTCAGCATAGTGTGGTATGTCTCTCAGCACAGTGTGGTGTTATGTCTCTCAGCATAGTGTGGTGGTATGTCTCTCAGCATAGTGTGGTGTTATGTCTCTCAGCACAGTGTGATGTTATGTCTCTCAGCACAGTGTGGTGTTATGTCTCTCAGCATAGTGTGATGTTATGTCTCTCAGCACAGTGTGGTGGTATGTCTCTCACCACAGTGTGGTGTCTCTCACCACAGTGTGGTGTTATGTCTCTCACCACAGTGTGATGTTATGTCTCTCAGCATAGTGTGGTGTTATGTCTCTCAGCATAGTGTGATGTTATGTCTCTCAGCATAGTGTGATGTTATGTCTCTCAGCATAGTGTGGTGTTATGTCTCTCAGCATAGTGTGGTGTTATGTCTCTCAGCATAGTGTGATGTTATGTCTCTCAGCATAGTGTGGTGTTATGTCTCTCAGCATAGTGTGGTGTTATGTCTCTCAGCATAGTGTGATGTTATGTCTCTCAGCATAGTGTGGTGTTATGTCTCTCAGCATAGTGTGATGTTATGTCTCTCAGCATAGTGTGGTGTTATGTCTCTCAGCATAGTGTGGTGTTATGTCTCTCAGCATAGTGTGGTGTTATGTCTCTCAGCACAGTGTGGTGTTATGTCTCTCACCACAGTGTGGTGTTATGTCTCTCACCACAGTGTGGTGTTATGTCTCTCAGCACAGTGTGGTGTTATGTCTCTCACCACAGTGTGGTGTTATGTCTCTCAGCACAGTGTGGTGTTATGTCTCTCACCACAGTGTGAGAGAACAATGTGGGGTTGGGAAAGATCATTATATGACTGTATCAATACAGGTGTTGAAATTGGCTTGAAATATCGGATCAAAGGAGCAACGAAGACAAAGATCTTCCCAGTCAAAGATGTACTGAGAAAAAATGAGCGGGATGGATGAATGCATTCTCTTAACAATCACGGGGACTCATTGGGTGAGTCATGTATTGGGCAACTGAGCTCGTCGAAGAATGATTCATTCGAAGAAGTCACATTAACCATTTCTGCCGAGTAATCGTCATGACAGTAGTAATAGATGTAGGAAGCTTGTGTAAACCTCCACCGGGGAGCTGCACGCTGCAGACTCCTTGAAAAACTTTTGATGATCATCGTGGCGGGTGATTAGAGGAGCACTGCTGTACATACTAGAAAGGGATTCGGTTACAGGAGTGTACTAGTGTTGTATAAAGAGTAAGACACATGGTGAATGTCTTTGGTTACCCCTATACGTGAGCAAACATTGTGGTAGTTGCTGGAAACTTCCATCAGAGGTTGCATGAGTTGGGATAATTACAAGAAAGCTGGCTGCATACTACCAAGACGAACTATACTGGTAAAGATGTGTTGAATGTGCTAAAGATGAATAAATGTAACATCTGTAGTAAACACAGAGAAGTTGTCTGATCCCGCTTCATGATGTAACTCACCCCAGTGTTAAATCAATTTTAAATTGAGATGAAATCTACAGAAGGTGATTATGAGGATAGTACAATTTGTAATTAATAAAGGAATTACGTGGTGTAGCCAGCAAAGGAGTAGATAGGGCTGGCTGTGACAGACAGCAGGACAGTGAACATAAACACTCAACCAATCAAAATAGCTAGGTATACAGGAAGAGATGTAACGCCCTAGAGAGATAACTATCATGGAACTCAGGGATAAACTGAAGCGAGAAAACCTTCATTAAAAACTACATCAAAGTTTGACATAATATTGCTGCATCACATTTTGTTTACCGAAGACACAAGAGTTGAGTCAACAGGTTGGTGACAGTGTTGTAATATCTAGAATATCTCCGACTTGACTGTAAAGCGTTACCCGCTCACTTGTAAAGAAGTCTCAACCTTAAGCACCTCCAGTGAGCCCACTAATTCAAAATAAGAACAATTTTAGCAAACCTTACTTTAATGTAAGTAAACGTTGCCAGCGAGTAAACCTTCACAAATATTAGACGTTTCCACCTAGTTAACATTACAAGCTATAGACGCTTCCAGCCAGATAACCTATATCAGCTTTCTAGCCTTAAACATTTCCAGTGATCCAGCCTTTACCAACCTTCTACGTTTCCAGCGAACTAACATTTACGAACCTTAATTCCAGCGAGCTAGATTTTACGAACTTTAAGCGTTTGTAGCCAGCTAATATTTACGATGTTTAATCGTTTCCAGAGAGTTAACATGTACAATCATTAACCGTGTCCAGAAAGTCAACCTTCACGTTGCTAATTTAACTCTCAACGAACATTTCCGCTGGCGAACTTATCTGTAATTCTACGGACACTTTTTTTGGGCTAAACTATTCGCTTTAGGGGTTGCGTGTCCGAGGGTAATTAAGAGAGGTAATTTATCTAGTACAATTGTGCGTAACATCAGCATTATAACTGTAGTGTATCGAGGTGATCATCGCTGATGCCCGGCTCTTCCCTCAGTTGTATTTATTGCCATTACTCCTTTATAAATGTTCTTTAGTGTATTGTGCTTTTTTATTTCTTTTAATCTTTTTGAAGGAGAAAATGGTAACTTTAATCTGTAATAATTTTTATGCATTAAAGTTATATTAAAAATTAATGAAATTCTTACATGAGGCAGCGATCCTTGGACACCCTTCATCAATTACAAGCCCGGGATAAGAAGGGCGTAATCCCTATAGAGCTAGAGGCTTGGGTGTGCCCAATTACTTAAAAGGTAAAACTACCGCTGCGCCTCAGGACAGTTCTTTGAATTGGTGAATCTTTGAGGTTTATTTTTGTATTAAGAATTAAAATCGTAAGGTGTTTATAGTACAAAAAAAATTATGCTTAATTTCATAATCAAAGGTACTTAAAACAGTAAATTAATATTTACATATGAACATAAGAAAGGAGGAACACTGCAGCAGGCCTGTTGGCCCATACTAGGCAGGTCCTTTGCAATTCATCCCACTAATAAAACATTTGCCGAACCCAATTTTCAATGCCACCCAAGAAATAAGCTCTGATGTGAAAGTCCCATTCAAATCCAACCCCTCCCACTCATGTACTTATCCAACCTAAATTTGAAACTACCCAAAGTCCTAGCCTCAATAACCCAACTAGGTAGACTGTTCCACTCATCAACTACCCTATTTCCAAACCAATACTTTCCTATGTCCTTTCTAAATCTAAACTTATCTAATTTAAATCCATTACTGCGGGTTCTCTCTTGGAGAGACATCCTCAAGACGTTATTAATATCCCCTTCATTAATACCTATCTTCCACTTATACACTTCGATCATGTCTCCCCTCATTCTTCGTCTAACAAGTGAATGTAACTTAAGAGTCTTCAATCTTTCTTCATAAGGAAGATTTCTAATGCTATGTATTAATTTAGTCATCCTACGCTGAATGTTTTCTAACGAATTTATGTCCATTCTGTAATATGGAGACCAGAACTGAGCTGCATAATCTAGGTGAGGCCTTACTAATGATGCATAAAGCTGCAGTATGACCTCTGGACTTCTGTTGCTTACACTTCTTGATATAAATCCCAGTAATCTATTTGCCTTATTACGTACGCTTAGGCATTGCTGTCTTGGTTTAAGGTTGCTGCTCACCATAACCCCCAAGTCCTTTTCGCAATCTGTATGGCTAAGTTCTACATCATTTAACTTATAAGTACTAGGGTTATGGGCACTCCCAAGCTTCAGAACCTTGCATTTATCTACATTGAACTGCATCTGCCACTTTTCTGACCAAGAATAGAGTTTGTTTAAATCCTCCTGAAGTTCTATAACATCTACGTTTGAATCAATTATCCTACCTATCTTTGTGTCATCGGCGAATTTGTTCATATCACTAGTAATTCCCTCATCAAGATCATTGATATATATTATAAACAACAATGGACCCAAGACTGATCCCTGTGGAACGCCACTTGTTACAGATCCCCACTCGGATTTAACCCCATTTATGGACACTCTCTGCTTCCTGTCAGTGAGCCATGACTCGATCCACGAGAGCACTTTTCCCCCAATGCCATGAGCTGCCACTTTCTTTAACAGTCTATGGTGCGGAACTCTATCAAAAGCCTTACTAAAATCTAAGTAAATAATATCAAATTCTTTATCATGGTCAACAGCCTCAAAAGCTTTACTAAAGAAAGTTAATAAATTAGTTAGACAAGACCGGCCTCTTGTGAATCCATGCTGAGTATCATTAATCAAGCTATGCTTATCGAGATGGCTTCTTATAATCTGAGCTATAATTGACTCTACTAATTTCTCTACAATTGAGGTCAGGCTTATTGGGCGGTAATTTGACGGTAACGACTTGTCCCCTGTTTTAAAAATAGGAATTACATTAGCCATCTTCCACATATCAGACACTACACCTGTTTGAAGAGATAAATTAAAAATATTAGTTAATGGTTCACAGACTTCCATTTTGCATTCCTTTAGAACCCTTGAAAAAAACTCATCAGGACCCGGCGACTTATTTTGCTTCAGTCTGTCTATCTGCTTCACAACCATTTCACTAGTGACTGTGATGTTACATAATTTATCTTCTTCTGATCCACTATAAAAATTAATTACTGGAATATTGTTAGTGTCTTCCTGTGTAAAAACTGAGAAACTAATTATTAAAAATCGAGCACATTTCATTCTCTTTGTCAGTAAGATGCCCATAGTTATTTTTAAGGGGACCTATCTTATCTCTGACTTTTGTTCTATAGACCTGGAAAAAACTTTTTGGGTTAGTTTTAGAATCCCTAGCAACTTAAATTTCATAGTCCCTTTTAGCTTTTCTTATCCCCTTTTTAATGTCCCTCTTAATGTCAATATACTGATTCATAAGATGACCCTCACCTCTTTTGATACGCCTATAAATTCCTTTCTTATGCCCTAGTAGATATTTGAGCCTATTATTCATCCATTTTGGGTCATTTCGATTTGGCATTTCTAATCTGGGATTTAAAAATTGCTTCACTTTGTTCTGAAGGTAAAACATGTTCCTTATACTTAAGTAAATTTTTGATATGCAACCTTATTGTGGATTTAATGGAGGCTGAGAGGAGCCTCCGCCTTGATGAAGCCGGAGGCCACTGCTGGCTACTGTCTGGTGGTTGATGGTTGTGTCTGGTGGTTGATGGTTGTCTGGTGGTTGATGGTTGTATGTCTGGTGGTTAATGGTTGTGTCTGGTGGTTGATGGTTGTGTCTGGTGGTTGATGGTTGTATGTCTGGTGGTTGATTGTTGTATGTCTGGTGGTTGATGGTTGTGTCTGGTGGTTGATGGTTGTGTCTGGTGGTGGATGGTTGTATGTCTGGTGGTTGATGGTTGTGTCTGGTGGTTGATTGTTGTGTCTGGTGGTTGATGGTTGTGTCTGGTGGTTGATGGTTGTGTCTGGTGGTTGATGGTTCTGTCTGGTGGTTGATGGTTGTGTCTGGTGGTTGATTGTTGTGTCTGGTGGTTGATGGTTGTGTCTGGTGGTTGATGGTTGTCTGGTGGTTGATGGTTGTGTCTGGTGGTTGATGGTTGTATGTCTGGTGGTTGATGGTTGTATGTCTGGTGGTTGATGGTTGTGTCTGGTGGTTGATGGTTGTGTCTGGTGGTTGATGGTTGTGTCTGGTGGTTGATGGTTGTGTCTGGTGGTTGATGGTTGTATGTCTGGTGGTTGATGGTTGTGTCTGGTGGTTGATGGTTGTATGTCTGGTGGTTGATGGTTGCGTCTGGTGGTTGATGGTTGTGTCTGGTGGTTGATGGTTGTATGTCTGGTGGTTGATTGTTGTATGTCTGGTGGTTGATGGTTGTGTCTGGTGGTTGATGGTTGTGTCTGGTGGTGGATGGTTGTATGTCTGGTGGTTGATGGTTGTGTCTGGTGGTTGACGGTTGTGTCTGGTGGTTGATGGTTGTGTCTGGTGGTTGATGGTTGTGTCTGGTGGTTGATGGTTGTGTCTGGTGGTTGATGGTTGTGTCTGGTGGTTGATGGTTGTGTCTGGTGGTTGATGGTTGTATGTCTGGTGGTTGATGGTTGTGTCTGGTGGTTGATGGTTGTGTCTGGTGGTTGATGGTTGTGTCTGGTGGTTGATGGTTGTGTCTGGTGGTTGATGGTTGTGTCTGGTGGTTGATGGTTGTATGTCTGGTGGTTGATGGTTGTGTCTGGTGGTTGATGGTTGTGTCTGGTGGTTGATGGTTGTATGTCTAGTGGTTGATGGTTGTGTCTGGTGGTTGATGGTTGTATGTCTGGTGGTTGATGGTTGTGTCTGGTGGTTGATGGTTGTGTCTGGTGGTTGATGGTTGTGTCTGGTGGTTGATGGTTGTGTCTCGTGGTTGATGGTTGTATGTCTGGTGGTTGATGGTTGTGTCTGGTGGTTGATGGTTGTGTCTGGTGGTTGATGGTTGTGTCTGGTGGTTGATGGTTGTGTCTGGTGGTTGATAGTTGTATGTATGGTGGTTGATGGTTGTGTCTGGTGGTTGATGGTTGTGTCTGGTGGTTGATGGTTGTATGTCTAGTGGTTGATGGTTGTATGTCTGGTGGTTGATGGTTGTGTCTGGTGGTTGATGGTTGTATGTCTGGTGGTTGATGGTTGTATGTCTGGTGGTTGATGGTTGTATGTCTGGTGGTTGATGGTTGTGTCTGGTGGTTGATGGTTGTATGTCTGGTGGTTGATGGTTGTATGTCTGGTGGTTGATGGTTGTATGTCTGGTGGTTGATGGTTGTGTCTGGTGGTTGATGGTTGTATGTCTGGTGGTTGATGGTTGTATGTCTGGTGGTTGATGGTTGTATGTCTGGTGGTTGATGGTTGTATGTCTGGTGGTTGATGGTTGTGTCTGGTGGTTGATGGTTGTGTCTGGTGGTTGATGGTTGTGTCTGGTGGTTGATGGTTGTGTCTGGTGGTTGATGGTTGTGTCTGGTGGTTGATGGTTGTGTCTGGTGGTTGATGGTTGTGTCTGGTGGTTGATGGTTGTGTCTGGTGGTTGATGGTTGTATGTCTGGTGGTTGATGGTTGTGTCTGGTGGTTGATGGTTGTGTCTGGTGGTTGATGGTTGTGTCTGGTGGTTGATGGTTGTGTCTGGTGGTTGATGGTTGTATGTCTGGTGGTTGATGGTTGTGTCTGGTGGTTGATGGTTGTGTCTGGTGGTTGATGGTTGTATGTCTAGTGGTTGATGGTTGTATGTCTGGTGGTTGATGGTTGTGTCTGGTGGTTGATGGTTGTATGTCTGGTGGTTGATGGTTGTGTCTGGTGGTTGATGGTTGTGTCTGGTGGTTGATGGTTGTGTCTGGTGGTTGATGGTTGTATGTCTGGTGGTTGATGGTTGTATGTCTGGTGGGTGATGGTTGTATGTCTGGTGGTTGATGGTTGTGTCTGGTGGTTGATGGTTGTATCTGGTGGTTGATGGTTGTATGTCTGGTGGTTGATGGTTGTATGTCTGGTGGTTGATGGTTGTATGTCTGGTGGTTGATGGTTGTGTCTGGTGGTTGATGGTTGTGTCTGGTGGTTGATGGTTGTGTCTGGTGGTTGATGGTTGTGTCTGGTGGTTGATGGTTGTGTCTGGTGGTTGATGGTTGTGTCTGGTGGTTGATGGTTGTATGTCTGGTGGTTGATGGTTATGTCTGGTGGTTGATGTCTGGTGGTTGATGGTTGTGTCTGGTGGTTGATGGTTGTGTCTGGTGGTTGATGGTTGTATGTCTGGTGGTTGATGGTTGTGTCTGGTGGTTGATGGTTGTGTCTGGTGGTTGATGGTTGTATGTCTGGTGGTTGATGGTTGTGTCTGGTGGTTGATGGTTGTGTCTGGTGGTTGATGGTTGTATGTCTGGTGGTTGATGGTTGTGTCTGGTGGTTGATGGTTGTGTCTGGTGGTTGATGGTTGTGTCTGGTGGTTGATGGTTGTATGTCTGGTGGTTGATGGTTGTATGTCTGGAGGTTGATGGTTGTGTCTGGTGGTTGATGGTTGTGTCTGGTGGTTGATGGTTGTATGTCTGGTGGTTGATGGTTGTATGTCTGGTGGTTGATGGTTGTGTCTGGTGGTTGATGGTTGTGTCTGGTGGTTGATGGTTGTATGTCTGGTGGTTGATGGTTGTATGTCTGGTGGTTGATGGTTGTGTCTGGTGGTTGATGGTTGTATGTCTGGTGGTTGATGGTTGTGTCTGGTGGTTGATGGTTGTGTCTGGTGGTTGATGGTTGTGTCTGGTGGTTGATGGTTGTATGTCTGGTGGTTGATGGTTGTATGTCTGGTGGTTGATGGTTGTATGTCTGGTGGTTGATGGTTGTGTCTGGTGGTTGATGGTTGTGTCTGGTGGTTGATGGTTGTATGTCTGGTGGTTGATGGTTGTATGTCTGGTGGGTGATGGTTGTATGTCTGGTGGTTGATGGTTGTGTCTGGTGGTTGATGGTTGTATGTCTGGTGGTTGATGGTTGTATGTCTGGTGGTTGATGGTTGTGTCTGGTGGTTGATGGTTGTGTCTCGTGGTTGATGGTTGTATGTCTGGTGGTTGATGGTTGTATGTCTGGGTTGGTCTGGTGGTTGATGGTTGTGTCTGGTGGTTGATGTTGTTTGTCTGGTGGTTGATGGTTGTGTCTGGTGGTTGATGGTTGTATGTCTGGTGGTTGATGGTTGTGTCTGGTGGTTGATGGTTGTGTCTGGTGGTTGATGGTTGTGTCTGGTGGTTGATGGTTGTGTCTCGTGGTTGATGGTTGTATGTCTGGTGGTTGATGGTTGTGTCTGGTGGTTGATGGTTGTGTCTGGTGGTTGATGGTTGTGTCTGGTGGTTGATGGTTGTGTCTGGTGGTTGATGGTTGTATGTCTGGTGGTTGATGGTTGTGTCTGGTGGTTGATGGTTGTGTCTGGTGGTTGATGTCTGGTGGTTGATGGTTGTGTCTGGTGGTTGATGGTTGTGTCTGGTGGTTGATGGTTGTGTCTGGTGGTTGATGGTTGTGTCTGGTGGTTGATGGTTGTGTCTGGTGGTTGATGGTTGTGTCTGGTGGTTGATGGTTGTGTCTGGTGGTTGATGGTTGTATGTCTGGTGGTTGATGGTTGTGTCTGGTGGTTGATGGTTGTGTCTGGTGGTTGATGGTTGTGTCTGGTGGTTGATGGTTGTGTCTGGTGGTTGATGGTTGTATGTCTGGTCGTTGATGGTTGTATGTCTAGTGGTTATGTCTGGTGGTTGATGGTTGTGTCTGGTGGTTGATGGTTGATGGTTGTGTCTGGTGGTTGATGTCTGGTGGTTGATGGTTGTGTCTGGTGGTTGATGTCTGGTGGTTGATGGTTGTGTCTGGTGGTTGATGTCTGGTGGTTGATGGTTGTGTCTGGTGGTTGATGGTTGTGTCTGGTGGTTGATGGTTGTATGTCTGGTGGTTGATGGTTGTATGTCTGGTGGTTGATGGTTGTGTCTGGTGGTTGATGGTTGTATGGCTGGTGGTTGATGGTTGTGTCTGGTGGTTGATGGTTGTGTCTGGTGGTTGATGGTTGTGTCTGGTGGTTGATGGTTGTATGTCTGGTGGTGGTTGATGGTTGTGTCTGGTGGTTGATGGTTGTATGTCTGGTGGTTGATGGTTGTGTCTGGTGGTTGATGGTTGTGTCTGGTGGTTGATGGTTGTATGTCTGGTGGTTGATGGTTGTGTCTGGTGGTTGATGGTTGTATGTCTGGTGGTTGATGGTTGTATGTCTGGTGGTTGATGGTTGTGTCTGGTGGTTGATGGTTGTATGTCTGGTGGTTGATGGTTGTGTCTGGTGGTTGATGGTTGTATGTCTGGTGGTTGATGGTTGTCTGGTGGTTGATGTCTGGTGGGTGATGGTTGTATGTCTGGTGGTAGATGGTTGTATGTCTGGTGGTTGATGGTTGTGTCTGGTGGTTGTGTCTGGTGGTTTATGGTTGTATGTCTGGTGGTTGATGGTTGTATGTCTGGTGGTTGATGGTTGTATGTCTGGTGGTTGATGGTTGTATGTCTGGTGGTTGATGGTTGTGTCTGGTGGTTGATGGTTGTGTCTGGTGGTTGATGGTTGTGTCTGGTGGTTGATGGTTGTGTCTGGTGGTTGATGGTTGTATGTCTGGTCGTTGATGGTTGTATGTCTAGTGGTTATGTCTGGTGGTTGATGGTTGTGTCTGGGGGTTGATGGTGGTGTCTGGTGGTTGATGGTTGTATGTCTGGTGGTTGATGGTTGTATGTCTGGTGGTTGATGGTTGTGTCTGGTGGTTGATGGTTGTGTCTGGTGGTTGATGGTTGTGTCTGGTGGTTGATGGTTGTATGTCTGGTGGTTGATGGTTGTATGTCTGGAGGTTAATGGTTGTGTCTGGTGGTTGATGGTTGTGTCTGGTGGTTGATGGTTGTATGTCTGGTGGTTGATGGTTGTGTCTGGTGGTTGATGGTTGTGTCTGGTGGTTGATGGTTGTATGTCTGGTGGTTGATGGTTGTGTCTGGTGGTTGATGGTTGTGTCTGGTGGTTGATGGTTGTGTCTGGTGGTTGATGGTTGTGTCTGGTGGTTGATGGTTGTGTCTGGTGGTTGATGGTTGTGTCTGGTGGTTGATGGTTGTATGTCTGGTGGTTGATGGTTGTGTCTGGTGGTTGATGGTTGTATGTCTGGTGGTTGATGGTTGTGTCTGGTGGTTGATGGTTGTCTGGTGGTTGATGGTTGTGTCTGGTGGTTGATGGTTGTGTCTGGTGGTTGATGGTTGTGTCTGGTGGTTGATGGTTGTATGTCTGGTGGTTGATGGTTGTGTCTGGTGGTTGATGGTTGTGTCTGGTGGTTGATGGTTGTATGTCTGGTGGTTGATGGTTGTATGTCTGGTGGTTGATGGTTGTGTCTGGTGGTTGATGGTTGTGTCTGGTGGTTGATGGTTGTATGTCTGGTGGTTGATGGTTGTGTCTGGTGGTTGATGGTTGTATGTCTGGTGGTTGATGGTTGTATGTCTGGTGGTTGATGGTTGTGTCTGGTGGTTGATGGTTGTGTCTGGTGGTTGATGGTTGTGTCTGGTGGTTGATGGTTGTATGTCTGGTGGTTGATGGTTGTGTCTGGTGGTTGATGGTTGTGTCTGGTGGTTGATGGTTGTATGTCTGGTGGTTGATGGTTGTGTCAGTATGTTGTGTCTGGTGGTTGATGGTTGTGTCTGGTGGTTGATGGTTGTATGTCTGGTGGTTGATGGTTGTGTCTGGTGGTTGATGGTTGTGTCTGGTGGTTGATGGTTGTGGTGGTTGATTGTTGTATGTCTGGTGGTTGATGGTTGTGTCTGGTGGTTGATGGTTGTGTCTGGTGGTTGATGGTTGTGTCTGGTGGTTGATGGTTGTATGTCTGGTGGTTGATGGTTGTATGTCTGGTGGTTGATGGTTGTGTCTGGTGGTTGATGGTTGTGTCTGGTGGTTGATGGTTGTATGTCTGGTGGTTGATTGTTGTATGTCTGGTGGTTGATGTCTGGTGGTTGATGGTTGTGTCTGGTGGTTGATGGTTGTGTCTGGTGGTTGATGGTTGTGTCTGGTGGTTGATGGTTGTATGTTGTGTCTGGTGGTTGATGGTTGTGTCTGGTGGTTGATAGTTGTATGTCTGGTGGTTGATGGTTGTGTCTGGTGGTTGATGGTTGTGTCTGGTGGTTGATGGTTGTATGTCTAGTGGTTGATGGTTGTATGTCTGGTGGTTGATGGTTGTGTCTGGTGGTTGATGGTTGTATGTCTGGTGGTTGATGGTTGTGTCTGGTGGTTGATGGTTGTATGTCTGGTGATGTTGATGGTTGTGTCTGGTGGTTGATGGTTGTATGTCTGGTGGTTGATGGTATGTCTGGTGGTTGTGTCTGGTGGTTTATGGTTGTATGTCTGGTGGTTGATGTTTGTATGTCTGGTGGTTGATGGTTGTATGTCTGGTGGTTGATGGTTGTATGTTTGGTGGTTGATGGTTGTATGTCTGGTGGTTGATGGTTGTGTCTGGTGGTT
Source organism: Cherax quadricarinatus (assembly GCF_038502225.1). NCBI lineage: Eukaryota > Metazoa > Arthropoda > Malacostraca > Decapoda > Parastacidae > Cherax > Cherax quadricarinatus. Next base: position 32,279,649 of record NC_091304.1, read on the forward strand.
GATGTGTGTCTGGTGGTTGATGGCTGTATGTCTGGTTGATGGTTGTGTGTCTGGTGGGTGATGGTTGTATGTCTGGTGGTTGATGGTTGTGTCTGGTGGTTGATGGTTGTATGTCTGGTGGTTGATGGTTGTATGTCTGGTGGTTGATGGTTGTATGTCTGGTGGTTGATGGTTGTGTCTGGTGGTTGATGGTTGTGTCTGGTGGTTGATGGTTGTATGTCTGGTGGTTGATGGTTGTATGTCTGGTGGTTGATGGTTGTGTCTGGTGGTTGATGGTTGTGTCTGGTGGTTGATGGTTGTATGTCTGGTGGTTGATGGTTGTATGTCTGGAGGTTGATGGTTGTGTCTGGTGGTTGATGGTTGTCTGGTGGTTGATGGTTGTATGTCTGGTGGTTGATGGTTGTATGTCTGGTGGTTGATGGTTGTATGTCTGGTGGTTGATGGTTGTGTCTGGTGGTTGATGGTTGTATGGCTGGTGGTTGATGGTTGTGTCTGGCGGTTGATGGTTGTATGTCTGGTGGTTGATGGTTGTGTCTGGTGGTTGATGGTTGTGTCTGGTGGTTGATGGTTGTATGTCTGGTGGTTGATGGTTGTGTCTGGTGGTTGATGGTTGTGTCTGGTGGTTGATGGTTGTATGTCTGGTGGTTGATGGTTGTGTCTGGTGGTTGATGGTTGTGTCTGGTGGTTGATGGTTGTGTCTGGTGGTTGATGGTTGTATGTCTGGTGGTTGATGGTTGTGTCTGGTGGTTGATGGTTGTGTCTGGTGGTTGATGGTTGTATGTCTGGTGGTTGATGGTTGTGTCTGGTGGTTGATGGTTGTGTCTGGCGGTTGATGGTTGTATGTCTGGTGGTTGATGGTTCTGTCTGGTGGTTGATGGTTGTATGTCTGGTGGTTGATGGTTGTCTGGTGGTTGATGGTTGTGTCTGGTGGTTGATGGTTGTATGTCTGGTGGTTGATGGTTCTGTCTGGTGGTTGATGGTTGTATGTCTGGTGGTTGATGGTTGTGTCTGGTGGTTGATGGTTGTGTCTGGTGGTTGATCGTTGTATGTCTGGTGGTTGATCGTTGTATGTCTGGTGGTTGATGGTTGTATGTCTGGTGGTTGGTGGTTGTGTCTGGTGGTTGATGGTTGTATGTCTGGTGGTTGATGGTTGTGTCTGGTGGTTGATGGTTGTATGTCTGGTGGTTGATGGTTGTGTCTGGTGGTTGATGGTTGTGTCTGGTGGTTGATGGTTGTATGTCTGGTGGTTGATGGTTGTGTCTGGTGGTTGATGGTTGTGTCTGGTGGTTGATGGTTGTGTCTGGTGGTTGATGGTTGTATGTCTGGTGGTTGATGGTTGTGTCTGGTGGTTGATCGTTGTATGTCTGGTGGTTGATCGTTGTATGTCTGGTGGTTGATGGTTGTGTCTGGTGGTTGATGGTTGTATGTCTGGTGGTTGATTTTTGTGTCTGGTGGTTGATGGTTGTATGTCTAGTGGTTATGTCTGGTGGTTGATGGTTGTATGTCTGGTGGTTGATGGTTATGTCTGGTGGTTGATGGTTGTGTCTGGTGGTTGATGGTTGTATGTCTAGTGGTTATGTCTGGTGGTTGATGGTTGTATGTCTGGTGGTTGATGGTTGTATGTCTGGTGGTTGATGGTTGTATGTCTGGTGGTTGATGGTTGTATGTCTAGTGGTTAATGTCTGGTGGTTGATGGTTGTATGTCTGGTGGTTATGTCTGGTCGTTGATGGTTGTATGTCTAGTGGTTATGTCTGGTGGTTGATGGTTGTATGTCTAGTGGTTGTGTCTGGTGGTTGATGGTTGTGTCTGGTGGTTGATGGTTGTATGTCTGGAGGTTGATGGTTGTGTCTGGTGGTTGATGGTTGTCTGGTGGTTGATGGTTGTATGTCTGGTGGTTGATGGTTGTATGTCTGGTGGTTGATGGTTGTGTCTGGTGGTTGATGGTTGTATGTCTAGTGGTTAATGTCTGGTGGTTGATGTCTGCATAGCTGGTAGCTGTTATGTGAATGGCTGATGGCTATTGTCTGATGGATGATCGCAAGTCACACTAGACAAAAGACTATAACACATACTTCACCCAGGGACTGGTGTTGCTCGCAACAATCCATGTTGTGAGAGGGAGAGGGATCCCTAGTGTTGCCGGCAACCCCTTGTGTATGTGTGAGGGGGGAGGATCCCTAGTGTTCCTGGCAACCCTTCATGTGTGTGTGTATGACGGGGGACTCCTAGTGCTGCTGGCAACCCTTCGTGTGTATGTGAGAGGGGAGGATACCTAGTGTTGCTGGCAACCCTTCGTGTGCGTGTGTATAACGGGGGATCCCTAGTGTTGCTGGCAACCCTTCGTGTGTATGTGAGAGGGGAGGATACCTAGTGTTGCTGGCAACCCTTCGTGTGTATGTGAGAGGGGAGGATACCTAGTGTCGCGGGCAACCCTTCGTGTGCGTGTGTATGACGGGGGATCCCTTTGCTGGCAACCCTTCGTGTGTGTGTGTATGACGGGGGACTCCTAGTGCTGCTGGCAACCCTTCGTGTGTATGTGAGAGGGGAGGATTCCTAGTGTTGTTGGCAACCCTTCGTGCGTGTGTGTATCACGGGAGATCCCTAGTGTTGCTGGCAACCCTTCAAGTGTGTGTGAGGGGGGGACCCCTAGTGTTGCTGGCAAACCCTTGTGTGTGAGGGTGAGAGGGATCCCCAGTGTTGCTGGCAACCCTTCGAGTGTATGAGAGGGGAGGATCCCTAGTGTTGCTGGCAACCCTTCGTGTGTGTATGATAGGGGATCCCTAGTGTTGCTGGCAACCCTTCGTGTGTGTGTGTGTGAGAGAGGGGAGAGGGATCCCTAGTGTTGCTGGCAACCCTTCGTGTGCGTGTGTATGACGGGGGATCCCTTTGCTGGCAACCCTTCGTGTGTGTGTGTGTATGACGGGGGACTCCTAGTGCTGCTGGCAACCTTTCGTGTGTATGTGAGAGGGGAGGATCCCTAGTGTTGCTGGCAACCCTTCGTGTGCGTGTGTATGACGGGGGATCCCTAGTGTTGCTGGCAACCCTTCGTGTGTGTGTGTGAGAGGGTAAAGGGATCCCTAGTGTTGCTGGCAACCCTTCGTGAGTGTGTGAGAGACGGGAGAGGGATCCCTAGTGGTGCTGTCAACCTTTCGTGTGTTTGTGAGAGGGAAGAGGGATCCCTAGTGTTGCTGGCAACCCTTCGTGTGTGTGTGAGGGGAGAGGGATCCCTAGTGCTGCTAGCAATCCTTCGTGTGTGTGTGAGAGGGGGAGGGATCCCTAGTGCTGCTGGCAATCCTTCGTGTGTGTGTGAGAGAGGGGGAGGGATCCCTAGTGCTGCTGGCAATCCTTCGTGTGTGTGTGAGAGGGGGAGGGATCCCTAGTGCTGCTGGCAATCCTTCGTGTGTGTGTGAGAGGGGGAGGGATCCCTAGTGCTGCTGGCAATCCTTCGTGTGTGTGTGTGAGAGGGGGAGGGATCCCTAGTGCTGCTGGCAATCCTTCGTGTGTGTGTGTGAGAGGGGGAGGGATCCCTAGTGCTGCTGGCAATCCTTCGTGTGTGTGTGTGAGAGGGGGAGGGATCCCTAGTGCTGCTGGCAATCCTTCGTGTGTGTGTGAGAGGGGGAGGGATCCCTAGTGCTGCTGGCAATCCTTCGTGTGTGTGTGTGAGAGGAGGGATCCCTAGTGCTGCTGGCAATCCTTCGTGTGTGTGTATGAGAGGGGGAGGGATCCCTAGTGCTGCTAGCAATCCTTCGTGTGTGTGTGAGAGGGGGAGGGATTCCTAGTGCTGCTAGCAATCCTTCGTGTGTGTGTGTGAGAGGGGGAGGGATCCCTAGTGCTGCTGGCAATCCTTCGTGTGTGTGCGAGAGGGGGAGGGATCCCTAGTGCTGCTAGCAATCCTTCGTGTGTGTGCGAGAGGGGGAGGGATCCCTAGTGCTGCTGGCAATCCTTCGTGTGTGTGTGAGAGAGGGAGGGATCCCTAGTGCTGCTGGCAATCCTTCGTGTGTGTGTGTGTGAGAGGGGGAGGGATCCCTAGTGCTGCTAGCAATCCTTCGTGTGTGTGTGTGAGAGGGGGAGGGATCCCTAGTGCTGCTGGCAATCCTTCGTGTGTGTGTGAGAGAGGGGGAGGGATCCCTAGTGCTGCTGGCAATCCTTCGTGTGTGTGTGAGAGAGGGGGAGGGATCCCTAGTGCTGCTGGCAATCCTTCGTGTGTGTGTGAGAGAGGGGGAGGGATCCCTAGAGCTGCTGGCAATCGTGCGTGTGTGTGCGAGAGGGGGTGGGATCCCTAGTGCTGCTAGCAATCCTTCGTGTGTGTGTGAGAGGGGGAGGGATCCCTAGTGCTGCTAGCAATCCTTCGTGTGTGTGTGTGAGAGGGGGAGGGATCCCTAGTGCTGCTGGCAATCCTTCGTGTGTGTGCGAGAGGGGGAGGGATCCCTAGTGCTGCTAGCAATCCTTCGTGTGTGTGCGAGAGGGGGAGGGATCCCTAGTGCTGCTGGCAATCCTTCGTGTGTGTGTGAGAGGGGGAGGGATCCCTAGTGCTGCTGGCAATCCTTCGTGTGTGTGTGAGAGAGGGAGGGATCCCTAGTGCTGCTGGCAATCCTTCGTGTGTGTGTGAGAGAGGGAGGGATCCCTAGTGCTGCTGGCAATCCTTCGTGTGTGTGTGAGAGGGGGAGGGATCCCTAGTGCTGCTGGCAATCCTTCGTGTGTGTGTGAGAGAGGGAGGGATCCCTAGTGCTGCTGGCAATCCTTCGTGTGTGTGTGAGAGAGGGAGGGATCCCTAGTGCTGCTGGCAATCCTTCGTGTGTGTGTGAGAGAGGGAGGGATCCCTAGTGCTGCTGGCAATCCTTCGTGTGTGTGTGAGAGGGGGAGGGATCCCTAGTGCTGCTGGCAATCCTTCGTGTGTGTGTGAGAGAGGGAGGGATCCCTAGTGCTGCTGGCAATCCTTCGTGTGTGTGTGAGAGGGGGAGGGATCCCTAGTGCTGCTGGCAATCCTTCGTGTGTGTGTGAGAGGGGGAGGGATCCCTAGTGCTGCTGGCAATCCTTCGTGTGTGTGTGAGAGAGGGAGGGATCCCTAGTGCTGCTGGCAATCCTTCGTGTGTGTGTGAGAGAGGGAGGGATCCCTAGTGCTGCTGGCAATCCTTCGTGTGTGTGTGAGAGAGGGAGGGATCCCTAGTGCTGCTGGCAATCCTTCGTGTGTGTGTGAGAGAGGGAGGGATCCCTAGTGCTGCTGGCAATCCTTCGTGTGTGTGTGAGAGGGGGAGGGATCCCTAGTGCTGCTGGCAATCCTTCGTGTGTGTGTGAGAGGGGGAGGGATCCCTAGTGCTGCTGGCAATCCTTCGTGTGTGAGTTTATTAGGAAGAAAGAATTATCCTCTTTCTTCATAATTTTTAACCTCCACTGTCAGATTTTTAGTTCTTTTTAAGGTTCATCAGATGAGTTTTCTCGTCTCTGCCTAAAAGTTAGGACAAACTGTGTGTTAAAATTATTTGAATCTTTAAGTGTTGTAATATACTGTTACGAAGGATGTTCTTCTCTTTGTTGCAACCCCTGAATGGGTTACAATGATTATTATGTATATATAATGTATATTACCTTTTCATTTAATTTTATATTGCTTATATTTGCGATAATAGCTAAATCGTAAATGTATGATTTTATATTATTATTTGACTGTTATATTCTTATTTGACTTATGTTTTTAGGATGTACATAATATGTGCTCAGTTCAAGTCTTGATTGTCAAACTACTGTAATTATCGCTTGTCGCTCGTTATACTGCCGGCTTCTGAGCTGTGCTGTCCACGGGGCTATCACGTGATCGAGGGGGGGGTGTCCTCACCTCTCGTGAAGTATTCAGTCTGCTCTAGACTCGCTGGGTGGTTGGACAGATTGTCTGTCTCATTATTCTTGTTAGTTCTGTAGAACTCTGTTCACAGAAGATTGTATAGACTTAGTGATTTTCGACGTTGTACTGAGGTTGTGTGTCGCTTAGACACTCTGAACATCTCAGGTCCTTAGCTATAGCTTCTGACCTAATTTTGTACTGGTTTCTGTGTATTGTCACAGTCGGGTTTTTCCTATGCTGAACTTAGATTCAGTATTATGGGAGTTTTGTAACTTTTGTGGAGGATCTGCTGATGGTCCCTACTTAGTGTCGTTATATTATCTCCTTGATCCTGATTGTGTCGCAGTCGCTTGTTATATGGCTATTGGGCTTAGCATTCTTTTCATTGTTCAAGCAGACTGTTCTGGTTGCCAGTCGGTCAAAAAGTTAGTTTATGTGAGGACTTTGTCAGTCACTTGTTTAAGTCTAGTCGAGTCGTGAGACATAGTGAACTACTTAGAGCATTTACACGCATACACAAACTTACTTGTACATATTTGTAATATCTTATTAAATGTTAATGTACCAGACGGTACTTAAGAATTATAAATGTGATATGTGCTTTCAGCACAATAATATTGAACTCGAGAGATTGATTTTATTTTGATTGCTGTGATTAATTTAATTTGATAATATACCTCTAGACAATTTAATGATTAATAAATTTATTAAATTTTAATTTCTCTAGTTAGTAGCCTACCAGTTGTAATCCTGAAGAATTATTGAATAATACTGAATTTTAATGGATAATTGGACAAGGATACTGACTACTTGTTACGAAAACCCAGTAACAGGCTGGATTCTAGAAGGGCAGTCCTTTCTAGTATTCACTGGAGATTTCTAAGCTTTTAGAATCGCGTTTTTTGTAACAAATGGGGGCCTGTCCGGGATTCTCTTGATCCAAGGTGTTGGAGAAATTGTCCAGTTTGACATACTAGTACTTCTATGATCAAACACTTTGAGTACTTTCCTAATCTGAAGACTTTGAGTTTAGTCTTGTACAACATACCAGGTGGATGTATGTACTTGACTGAGTCTCTTGATCCAAGGAGATGGAAATACTGTTTATGAGTTCTAACTCTAAGACAACTAACAGTAAAATTCGTATTAGGATTATAGTTTCCCATAATCACTCTCTCGTAGTACAATTATTTTTGTGATGTATGCCAAAGTGAAACAGTTAATTGATACTCTGACTTTGTCTGAGTTAAGTACATTAAAACTTCAGACGTGTTGGCGAGTAGCCAAATATCTCGGTGTGACATATAACAGGAATTACACCGCAGAAACTGTCAGAGCGTTAATTAAAGATATATTGTTTCCTGCTCAAACAGAGATGTCTGATTATGATTCAGATTCAGAAAGTCTAGTGTCACAATTAGGAAGTTTGACTCTATTTGATGAAGATGAAAGAGCAACTAGAGCAGAAGTGAGCCTAGTGTCTGAGCCTAGTGTAGATCAGTTCTCGCTCACTCCTTCCTTCACTGACACTATAGTACAGAGTATAGCTGGTAGGATGACTCAGCCTAATACTAGTACAGTGTATGCTACACCTGTATCTACTTATCCTAGACCAGATCTAGACACTCTAGAGATGGCTGGACCAAGTGTCCGACCTAAGGACCGTCCAGACCATGTTAATTTCCCTACTCCTCCATTACCTACTGGTCCTATCTCTCAGGAACAGTTTGAGAGGTTGGAACGTCTCATTATGTTGCAGACTGCACAAATAGAGGCACAGAGGAGATTGAACGAAGAAGATTTCCAAAGAGAAAATGTTCGTCTGTTAAGACAACAGACTGATAGATCACAGGACACTTTTAATGTGCAGAAAGCTGCATCCATGGTTCCTAAGTTTTTTGAGAGTGACTTAGACACCTATTTTGATGTGTTTGAGAACCAGGCACGTGCTATGAACTGGTCACGTAAACACTGGGCAACATTGTTGCATACTGCTTTGACGGGAAGAGCTCAAACCTGTACTGCAGCTTTGCCATTTACCAAGTACATTAGTTTTGACGCTGTCAAACAAACAATTCTAGAGACGTATAACTTGTTACCTGTAAGTTATCAAAGAGCATTTCGTACGTTACAACGACGACAAGATCAAACTTGTGTAGAATTTGCTCGTGAGAAAAAAGTTGCATTTCAGAGGTGGTGTAGGTCTGCCAAGTGTAACAACTACGACAGTCTTGTTCAGTTGTTACTACATGAAGAGTTTAACAACTGTATGTCTGCTGACATACAAGAATATCTGATCGATCATACTACCTCAGATATTCTGGAAACTGCAGCATTAGCAGACAATTACGAGATTTCTCACAAACTTGTACGTACTAAAACACAAAGAAACAAGGTAACTAAAAATTGTCCTAGAAGGTGGCAACCTAAATCAGCTGCTCATTGCCGGCCTGATGTACCTGCTACTGTAACTTCTCGTACCTTTACCAGGAAAGCTCACAATCCTGAATCTGTCTCTGTTTCTAGACAGAAATCTGGTATCGAGAAGAAGAAAGTTAAATGTACCTATTGTAACAGGAAAAGACATGCTAGAGAGTATTGCTATAAATTAGAAAGAGATACGAGAAGCAGTCGTGCGGCTGGCGCCCCCACTCAAGTCGTATCCTCTTCCGAGCACCAAAATCCTAGAAATTCCTCTTATCCTACTGTTTTAGATAATGTTACTCAGGATAGATGACTAGCGTCAGAAAGTGTATCTGACGAAAAGATTCGTTCAGTGATGAGTCCTTACTTTTCAAGAGGTAGAATAGGATTTGACAAATCTCATCTAACTGAGATAATTACTTTCAGAGACACTGGCAGTTATCTCACATTATTAAGAGAAGATGTACTGCCCATAACTGATGATACCTATTGCAAGATAGATGTATTGTTAGAAGCCTATGGAGGGGCTGTTATAAAAGTGCCTCTGCACAAAGTTTATATTGAAACAAGCTATTACACTGGTTATATTTCAGTGGATATATCCAGGGGTGTATTTCCCATCAGGTCAGTGGACTTGTTGATAGGGAACGATATCCTTCATGCTGGTATATGTAGAGAACCACTTGTGATTGATAATAACACTGATGATAATTATGCCATTGAAGCTTGTAGAGAGAAACCTATTTTATTTCCTCTCAGCGCAATTACTAGAGCTATGTCAAAGATTCAGCATCCATCCTTGTCTCCTGTTGAGTTAGTGGATGACAATGATTTGCGCTTGAATATGTTGTTTAGTGACGCTCTGCGCCCAGGGTCATTAACACTAACTCCCCCCGGTCATCAACCTAGTCAAGACACAACTGACGTTAAATTTCTTACTCATGATGATTTAATCAAGGATCAGTTTGTTGATCAGTCACTGGAAAAACTGAGAGATATAGCAGTTACTGAGAGTGAAGCAAAGGATCTCGATAATTGTTATTATTATAGTAACGGTGTACTGATGGAGAAAAATACATGTAAGTTGTCAGCTGATAGTGTTTCCACCACAGTCAAGCATCTAGAAGTGTTACCAGTTACATTTCGTGAACAAGCCATTGATTTTGCTCACAATAGTCCCATAGGAGGACATTTGGGTGTCAAGAAGACACTCGGTAAACTGGCAAAACATTTTACTTGGCCAAAGATGAAGGAAACAGTAGCTGATCATGTGCGACGTTGCCACGTGTGTCAAGTGACAGGCAAGCCAGCAGCGCACCTCCACCTACACCTCTCACTATGAGCTCTAGTAGCAAAGTTCAGTTTATCTGGACTAGACATTGTTCAGATTTCTTCAAAAGGTTGAAGCATCTGCTTTCCTCTGCTCCAGTGTTGAGTCCTAATTTCAATCTTCCCATCTTTTTACATATAGATGAGAGTTGTTATGCAGTGGGTGCTGTGCTGCTCCAACAGTCAACATCCACTGATATTCTCCATCCTATATGTTACTATTCATCTAAGCTTAAACGACACCAGAAAAATTATGCCACTATTGAGAAAGAGGCTCTAGCTCTTGTGGTGTCCTTGGAACATTTTGACGTGTATTTGGGCACTTCCCCATTTAAAATTAACGTTTTTTCTGACCACAGTCCACTCACTTATATAAACACTATGAAAAGTAAAAATGCTAGGATCATGAGGTGGGCCCTCAGAATCCAACCTTATTCTATTAGTATAAAACACATAAGTGGTCATTGTAATGTAATTGCTGACGCTCTGTCTCGTCCTTAATAATTATCAGTTACATTAAATTAACGTAATTTTATGCCCAAATACCTTTTGTTACTTGCTATGTCAAATTCATTAAAGTAACTTAATCCCTCCAGCCCATATTAACTATATATACTCATGTCATGTCTAATTATTATATTTATGTATTCACAGTATTGTTGTGTGAGCAGGAGACAAGCTGAGTGTTGAGTGGGTAGTGTCGTGTGGGCGAGGTACTGCGTGACGCAACACTGTCCTGTCGCAGACCCCCCCCCTTCACTACACACCTTAAGCTGTTTCACACTCAGATGTTCATACTGCCTCGCATTCCACAACCACTAATTAAGAGTGGAATGCAGTCTCCTCTACTATGATCGAGCCTCAACGTGCCCTCCTTGTCAGCGCTATCCTGTCTCTACACTGATGTACATAACCACGAGTATGCAGAGATACGATACTGTGTACTGCCCTAGTACTAGGGGCATATCCTAGTGATGGACGCTGTGAAATTGTAGAGGTGCTTGGCACAAGAGAGACTTTGATTAATGTTTATATTAAATTGTATTGATATGAGTAATCAGAAATAATGTGAAAGACATTAATGCAACTCCTAGTGCGACCCTCTGTCGTGTTGGGGGGGTGTTGCAACCCCTGAATGGGTTACAATGATTATTATGTATATATAATGTATATTACCTTTTCATTTAATTTTATATTGCTTATATTTGCGATAATAGCTAAATCGTAAATGTATGATTTTATATTATTATTTGACTGTTATATTCTTATTTGACTTATGTTTTTAGGATGTACATAATATGTGCTCAGTTCAAGTCTTGATTGTCAAACTACTGTAATTATCGCTTGTCGCTCGTTATACTGCCAGCTTCTGAGCTGTGCTGTCCACGGGGCTATCACGTGATCGAGGGGGGGGGGTGTCCTCACCTCTCGTGAAGTATTCAGTCTGCTCTAGACTCGCTGGGTGGTTGGACAGATTGTCTGTCTCATTATTCTTGTTAGTTCTGTAGAACTCTGTTCACAGAAGATTGTATAGACTTAGTGATTTTCGACGTTGTACTGAGGTTGTGTGTCGCTTAGACACTCTGAACATCTCAGGTCCTTAGCTATAGCTTCTGACCTAATTTTGTACTGGTTTCTGTGTATTGTCACAGTCGGGTTTTTCCTATGCTGAACTTAGATTCAGTATTATGGGAGTTTTGTAACTTTTGTGGAGGATCTGCTGATGGTCCCTACTTAGTGTCGTTATATTATCTCCTTGATCCTGATTGTGTCGCAGTCGCTTGTTATATGGCTATTGGGCTTAGCATTCTTTTCATTGTTCAAGCAGACTGTTCTGGTTGCCAGTCGGTCAAAAAGTTAGTTTATGTGAGGACTTTGTCAGTCACTTGTTTAAGTCTAGTCGAGTCGTGAGACATAGTGAACTACTTAGAGCATTTACACGCATACACAAACTTACTTGTACATATTTGTAATATCTTATTAAATGTTAATGTACCAGACGGTACTTAAGAATTATAAATGTGATATGTGCTTTCAGCACAATAATATTGAACTCGAGAGATTGATTTTATTTTGATTGCTGTGATTAATTTAATTTGATAATATACCTCTAGACAACTTAATGATTAATAAATTTATTAAATTTTAATTTCTCTAGTTAGTAGCCTACCAGTTGTAATCCTGAAGAATTATTGAATAATACTGAATTTTAATGGATAATTGGACAAGGATACTGACTACTTGTTACGAAAACCCAGTAACAGGCTGGATTCTAGAAGGGCAGTCCTTTCTAGTATTCACTGGAGATTTCTAAACTTTTAGAATCGCGTTTTTGTAACAAATGGGGCCTGTCCGGGATTCTCTTGATCCAAGGTGTTGGAGAAATTGTCCAGTTTGACATACTAGTACTTCTATGATCAAACACTTTGAGTACTTTCCTAATCTGAAGACTTTGAGTTTAGTCTTGTACAACATACCAGGTGGATGTATGTACTTGACTGAGTCTCTTGATCCAAGGAGATGGAAATACTGTTTATGAGTTCTAACTCTAAGACAACTAACAGTAAAATTCGTATTAGGATTATAGTTTCCCATAATCACTCTCTCGTAGTACAATTATTTTTGTGATGTATGCCAAAGTGAAACAGTTAATTGATACTCTGACTTTGTCTGAGTTAAGTACATTAAAACTTCAGACGTGTTGGCGAGTAGCCAAATATCTCGGTGTGACATATAACAGGAATTACACCGCAGAAACTGTCAGAGCGTTAATTAAAGATATATTGTTTCCTGCTCAAACAGAGATGTCTGATTATGATTCAGATTCAGAAAGTCTAGTGTCACAATTAGGAAGTTTGACTCTATTTGATGAAGATGAAAGAGCAACTAGAGCAGAAGTGAGCCTAGTGTCTGAGCCTAGTGTAGATCAGTTCTCGCTCACTCCTTCCTTCACTGACACTATAGTACAGAGTATAGCTGGTAGGATGACTCAGCCTAATACTAGTACAGTGTATGCTACACCTGTATCTACTTATCCTAGACCAGATCTAGACACTCTAGAGATGGCTGGACCAAGTGTCCGACCTAAGGACCGTCCAGACCATGTTAATTTCCCTACTCCTCCATTACCTACTGGTCCTATCTCTCAGGAACAGTTTGAGAGGTTGGAACGTCTCATTATGTTGCAGACTGCACAAATAGAGGCACAGAGGAGATTGAACGAAGAAGATTTCCAAAGAGAAAATGTTCGTCTGTTAAGACAACAGACTGATAGATCACAGGACACTTTTAATGTGCAGAAAGCTGCATCCATGGTTCCTAAGTTTTTTGAGAGTGACTTAGACACCTATTTTGATGTGTTTGAGAACCAGGCACGTGCTATGAACTGGTCACGTAAACACTGGGCAACATTGTTGCATACTGCTTTGACGGGAAGAGCTCAAACCTGTACTGCAGCTTTGCCATTTACCAAGTACATTAGTTTTGACGCTGTCAAACAAACAATTCTAGAGACGTATAACTTGTTACCTGTAAGTTATCAAAGAGCATTTCGTACGTTACAACGACGACAAGATCAAACTTGTGTAGAATTTGCTCGTGAGAAAAAAGTTGCATTTCAGAGGTGGTGTAGGTCTGCCAAGTGTAACAACTACGACAGTCTTGTTCAGTTGTTACTACATGAAGAGTTTAACAACTGTATGTCTGCTGACATACAAGAATATCTGATCAATCATACTACCTCAGATATTCTGGAAACTGCAGCATTAGCAGACAATTACACGATTTCTCACAAACTTGTACGTACTAAAACACAAAGAAACAAGGTAACTAAAAATTGTCCTAGAAGGTGGCAACCTAAATCAGCTGCTCATTGCCGGCCTGATGTACCTGCTACTGTAACTTCTCGTACCTTTACCAGGAAAGCTCACAATCCTGAATCTGTCTCTGTTTCTAGACAGAAATCTGGTATCGAGAAGAAGAAAGTTAAATGTACCTATTGTAACAGGAAAAGACATGCTAGAGAGTATTGCTATAAATTAGAAAGAGATACGAGAAGCAGTCGTGCGGCTGGCGCCCCCACTCAAGTCGTATCCTCTTCCGAGCACCAAAATCCTAGAAATTCCTCTTATCCTACTGTTTTAGATAATGTTACTCAGGATAGATGACTAGCGTCAGAAAGTGTATCTGACGAAAAGATTCGTTCAGTGATGAGTCCTTACTTTTCAAGAGGTAGAATAGGATTTGACAAATCTCATCTAACTGAGATAATTACTTTCAGAGACACTGGCAGTTATCTCACATTATTAAGAGAAGATGTACTGCCCATAACTGATGATACCTATTGCAAGATAGATGTATTGTTAGAAGCCTATGGAGGGGCTGTTATAAAAGTGCCTCTGCACAAAGTTTATATTGAAACAAGCTATTACACTGGTTATATTTCAGTGGATATATCCAGGGGTGTATTTCCCATCAGGTCAGTGGACTTGTTGATAGGGAACGATATCCTTCATGCTGGTATATGTAGAGAACCACTTGTGATTGATAATAACACTGATGATAATTATGCCATTGAAGCTTGTAGAGAGAAACCTATTTTATTTCCTCTCAGCGCAATTACTAGAGCTATGTCAAAGATTCAGCATCCATCCTTGTCTCCTGTTGAGTTAGTGGATGACAATGATTTGCGCTTGAATATGTTGTTTAGTGACGCTCTGCGCCCAGGGTCATTAACACTAACTCCCCCCGGTCATCAACCTAGTCAAGACACAACTGACGTTAAATTTCTTACTCATGATGATTTAATCAAGGATCAGTTTGTTGATCAGTCACTGGAAAAACTGAGAGATATAGCAGTTACTGAGAGTGAAGCAAAGGATCTCGATAATTGTTATTATTATAGTAACGGTGTACTGATGGAGAAAAATACATGTAAGTTGTCAGCTGATAGTGTTTCCACCACAGTCAAGCATCTAGAAGTGTTACCAGTTACATTTCGTGAACAAGCCATTGATTTTGCTCACAATAGTCCCATAGGAGGACATTTGGGTGTCAAGAAGACACTCGGTAAACTGGCAAAACATTTTACTTGGCCAAAGATGAAGGAAACAGTAGCTGATCATGTGCGACGTTGCCACGTGTGTCAAGTGACAGGCAAGCCAGCAGCGCACCTCCACCTACACCTCTCACTATGAGCTCTAGTAGCAAAGTTCAGTTTATCTGGACTAGACATTGTTCAGATTTCTTCAAAAGGTTGAAGCATCTGCTTTCCTCTGCTCCAGTGTTGAGTCCTAATTTCAATCTTCCCATCTTTTTACATATAGATGAGAGTTGTTATGCAGTGGGTGCTGTGCTGCTCCAACAGTCAACATCCACTGATATTCTCCATCCTATATGTTACTATTCATCTAAGCTTAAACGACACCAGAAAAATTATGCCACTATTGAGAAAGAGGCTCTAGCTCTTGTGGTGTCCTTGGAACATTTTGACGTGTATTTGGGCACTTCCCCATTTAAAATTAACGTTTTTTCTGACCACAGTCCACTCACTTATATAAACACTATGAAAAGTAAAAATGCTAGGATCATGAGGTGGGCCCTCAGAATCCAACCTTATTCTATTAGTATAAAACACATAAGTGGTCATTGTAATGTAATTGCTGACGCTCTGTCTCGTCCTTAATAATTATCAGTTACATTAAATTAACGTAATTTTATGCCCAAATACCTTTTGTTACTTGCTATGTCAAATTCATTAAAGTAACTTAATCCCTCCAGCCCATATTAACTATATATACTCATGTCATGTCTAATTATTATATTTATGTATTCACAGTATTGTTGTGTGAGGAGGAGACAAGCTGAGTGTTGAGTGGGTAGTGTCGTGTGGGCGAGGTACTGCGTGACGCAACACTGTCCTGTCGCAGACCCCCCCCTTCACTACACACCTTAAGCTGTTTCATACTCAGATGTTCATACTGCCTCGCATTCCACAACCACTAATTAAGAGTGGAATGCAGTCTCCTCTACTATGATCGAGCCTCAACGTGCCCTCCTTGTCAGCGCTATCCTGTCTCTACACTGATGTACATAACCACGAGTATGCAGAGATACGATACTGTGTACTGCCCTAGTACTAGGGGCATATCCTAGTGATGGACGCTGTGAAATTGTAGAGGTGCTTGGCACAAGAGAGACTTTGATTAATGTTTATATTAAATTGTATTGATATGAGTAATCAGAAATAATGTGAAAGACATTAATGCAACTCCTAGTGCGACCCTCTGTCGTGTTGGGGGGGTGGGTGTTGCAACCCCTGAATGGGTTACAATGATTATTATGTATATATAATGTATATTACCTTTTCATTTAATTTTATATTGCTTATATTTGCGATAATAGCTAAATCGTAAATGTATGATTTTATATTATTATTTGACTGTTATATTCTTATTTGACTTATGTTGTTAGGATGTACATAATATGTGCTCAGTTCAAGTCTTGATTGTCAAACTACTGTAATTATCGCTTGTCGCTCGTTATACTGCCGGCTTCTGAGCTGTGCTGTCCACGGGGCTATCACGTGATCGAGGGGGGGGTGTCCTCACCTCTCGTGAAGTATTCAGTCTGCTCTAGACTCGCTTGGTGGTTGGACAGATTGTCTGTCTCATTATTCTTGTTAGTTCTGTAGAACTCTGTTCACAGAACATTGTATAGACTTAGTGATTTTCGACGTTGTACTGAGGTTGTGTGTCGCTTAGACACTCTGAACATCTCAGGTCCTTAGCTATAGCTTCTGACCTAATTTTGTACTGGTTTCTGTGTATTGTCACAGTCGGGTTTTTCCTATGCTGAACTTAGATTCAGTATTATGGGAGTTTTGTAACTTTTGTGGAGGATCTGCTGATGGTCCCTACTTAGTGTCGTTATATTATCTCCTTGATCCTGATTGTGTCGCAGTCGCTTGTTATATGGCTATTGGGCTTAGCATTCTTTTCATTGTTCAAGCAGACTGTTCTGGTTGCCAGTCGGTCAAAAAGTTAGTTTATGTGAGGACTTTGTCAGTCACTTGTTTAAGTCTAGTCGAGTCGTGAGACATAGTGAACTACTTAGAGCATTTACACGCATACACAAACTTACTTGTACATATTTGTAATATCTTATTAAATGTTAATGTACCAGACGGTACTTAAGAATTATAAATGTGATATGTGCTTTCAGCACAATAATATTGAACTCGAGAGATTGATTTTATTTTGATTGCTGTGATTAATTTAATTTGATAATATACCTCTAGACAACTTAATGATTAATAAATTTATTAAATTTTAATTTCTCTAGTTAGTAGCCTACCAGTTGTAATCCTGAAGCACTATTGAATAATACTGAATTTTAATGGATAATTGGACAAGGATACTGACTACTTGTTACGAAAACCCAGTAACAGGCTGGATGCTAGAAGGGCAGTCCTTTCTAGTATTCACTGGAGATTTCTAAGCTTTTAGAATAGCGCTTTTTGTAACAGTGGTAGAGTAGTGGTGGTGGTGATGGTGGGAGAGCAGTGGTGGTGGCAATGATGGTAGAGTAGTGGTGGTGGTGATGGTGGTAGAGTAGTGGTGGTGGTGATGGTGGCGATGGTGGTAGAGTAGTGGGGGTGCTGATGGTGGTAGAGCAGTGGTGGTGGTGATGGTGGTGATGGTGGTAGAGTAGTGGTGGTGGTGATGGTGGTAGAGCAGTGGTGGTGGTGATGGTGGTAGAGTAGTGGTGGTGGTGATGGTGGTAGAGTAGTGGTGGTGGTGATGGTGGTAGAGTAGTGGTGGTGGTGGAAGAGTAGTGGTGGTGGTGATGGTTGCGATGGTGGTAGAGTAGTTGGGGTGCTGATGGTGGTAGAGCAGTGGTGGTGGTGATGGTGGTAGAGTAGTGGTGGTGGTGATGGTGGTAGAGCAGTGGTGGTGGTGATGGTGGTAGAGTAGTGGTGATAGTGATGGTGGTAGAGTAGTGGTGGTGGTGATGGTGGTAGAGTAGTGGTGGTGGTGATGGTGGTCATGGTGGTGATGGTAGTAGAGTAGTGGTTTTGGTGATGGTGGTAGAGCAGTGGTGGTGGTGATGGTGGTAGAGCAGTGGTGGTGGTGATGATGGTAGAGTAGTGCTGGTGGTGGTGGTGATGGTGGTAGAGTAGTGGTGGTGGTGATGGTGGTAGAGTAGCGGTGGTGGTGATGGTGGTAGAGTAGTAGTGGTGGTGATGGTGGTAGAGTTGTGGTGGTGGTGATGATGGTAGAGTAGCGGTGGTGGTGATGATGGTGATGGTGGTAGAGTAGTAGTGGTGGTGATGGTGGTAGAGCAGTGGTGGTGGTGATGGTGGAAGAGCAGTGGTGTGGTGATGATGGTAGAATAGTGGTGGTGGTGGTGGTGATGGTGGTAGACTATTGGTGGTGGTGACTGTGGTAGAGTAGTGGTGGTGGTGATGGTGGTAGAGCAGTGGTGGTGGCAATGGTGGTAGAGTAGTGGTAGTGGTGATGGTGGTAGCGCAGTGGAGGTGGTGATGGTGATAGAGTAGTGGTGATCTTGATGGTGGTAGAGCAGTGGTGGTGGTGATGGTGGTAGAGCAGTGGAGGTGGCAATGGTGGTAGAGTAGTGGTGGTGGTGATGGTGGTAGAGCAGTGGTGGTGGTGATGGTGGTAGAGAAGTGGTGGTGCTGATGGTGGTAGAGTAATGGTTGTGTGGTGGTAATAGTGGTAGAGTGGTGTTGGTGGTGATGGTGGTAGAGCAGTGGTGGTGATGGTGGTAGAGTAGTTGTTGTGGTGATGGTGGTAGAGCAGTGGTGGTGGTGATAGTGGTAGAGTAGTGGTTGTGTAGTGGTAATAGTGGTAGAGCAGTGGTTGTGGTGATGGTGGTAGAGCAGTGGTGACGGTGATGGTTGTAGAGTAGTGGTGGTGGTGGTGATGGTGGTAGAGCAGTGGTGGTGGTGATGGTGGTAGAGTAGTGGTGGTGGTGATGGTGGTAGAGCAGTGGTGGTGATGATGGTGGTAGAGTAGTGGTGGTGTGGTGGTAATAGTGGTAGAGTAGTGGTGGTGGTGATGGTGGTACAGTAGTAGTGGTGGTGATGGTGGTAGAGAAGTGGTGGTGGTGATGGTGGTAGAGCAATGGTGGTGGTCATATTGGTAGAGTAGTGGTGGTGGTGATGGTGGTAGAGTAGTGGTGGTGGTGATGGTGGAAGAGTAGAGGTGGTGCTGATGGTGGTAGAGCAGTGGTGCTGGTGATGGTGGTGATGATGGTAGAGTAGTGGCGGTGGTGATGGTGGTAGAGCAGTGGTGGTGGTGATGGTGGTAGAGTAGTGGTGGTGGTGATGGTGGCAGAGCAGTGGTGGTGGTGATAGTGGTAGAGTAGTGGTGGTGGTGATGGTGGCGATGGTGATAGAGTAGTGGTGGTGGTGATGGTGGTAGAGCAGTGGTGGTGGCAATGGTGGTAGAGTAGTGGTGGTGGTGAGGTTGGTAGAGCACTGGTGGTGGTGATGGTGGTAGAGTAGTGGTGGTGGTGGTGATGGTGGTAGAGCAGTGCTTGTGTGGTGGTAATAGTGGTAGAGTAGTGGTGGTGGTGATGGTGGTAGAGCAGTGGTGGTGGCAATAGTGGTAGAGTAGTGGTGGTGGTGATGGTGGTAGAGCAGTGGTGGTGGTGATGGTGGTAGAGTAGTTGTGGTCGTGATGGTGGTAGAGCAGTGGTGGTGGTGATGGTGGTAGAGCAGTGGTGGTGGTGATAGTGGTAGAGTAGTGGTTGTGTGGTGGTAATAGTGGTAGAGTAGTGGTGGTGGTGAGGGTTGTAGAGTAGTGGTGGTGATGGTGATGGTGGTAGAGTAGTGGTGGTGGTGATGGTGGTAGGGTACTGGTGGTGGTGATGGTGGTAGAGTAGTGGTGGTGGTGATGGTGGTAGAGTAGTGGTGGTGGTGATGGTGGTAGAGTAGTGGTCGTGTTGATGGTGGTAGAGCAGTGGTGGTGATGATGGTGGAAGAGTAGTGGTGGTGTGGTGGTAATAGTGGTAGAGTAGTGGTGGTGATGATGGTGGTAGAGCAGTGGTGGTGGTGATGGTGGTAGAGTAGTGGTGGTGGTGATGGTGGTAGAGTAGTTCTGGTGGTGATGGTGGTAGAGTAGTGGTGGTGGTGATGGTGGTAGAGCAATGGTGGTGGTGATGGTGGTAGAGTAGTGGTGGTGGTGATGGTGGTAGAGTAGTGGTGGTGGTGATGGTGGAAGAGTAGAGGTGGTGGTGATGGTGGTAGAGCAGTGGTGGTGGTGATGGTGGTGATGATGGTAGAGTAGTGGTGGTGGTGATGGTGGTAGAGCAGTGGTGGTGGTGATGGTGGTAGAGTAGTGGTGGTGGTGATGGTGGTAGAGCAGTGGTGGTGTGGTGGTGGTAGAGTAGTGGTGGTGGTGATGGTGGTAGAGCATTGGTGGTGGTAATGGTGGTAGAGCAGTGGTGGTGGGGATGGTAGTAGAGTAGTGGTGGTGGTGATGGTAGTAGAGTAGTGGTGGTGGTGATGGTGGAAGAGGCGCGGGGGTGGTGATGGTGTTAGAGTAGTGGTGGTGGTGATGGTGGTAGAGCAGTAGTGGTGGTGATGGTGGTAGAGTAGTGGTGGTGGTGATGGTGGTAGAGTAGTGGTGGTGTGGTGGTAATAGTGGTAGAGTAGTGGTGGTGGTGATGGTGGTAGAGCAGTGGTGGTAGTGATGGTGGTAGAGTAGTGGTGGTGGTGATGGTGGTTGAGTAGTGGTGGTGGTGATGGTGGTAGAGTAGTGGTGGTGGTGATGGTGGTAGAGCAGTGGTGGTGGTGTTGGTGGTAGAGTAGTGGTGGTGGTGATGGTGGTAGAGTAGTGGTGATGGTGGAAGAGTAGATGTGGTTGTGATGGTTTTAGAGCAGTGGTGGTGGTGATAGTGGTGATGATGGTAGAGCAGTGGTGGTGGTGATGGTGGTAGAGCAGTGATGGTGGTGATGGTGGTAGAGCAGTGGTGGTGGTGATGGTGGTAGAGCAGTGGTGGTGGTGATGGTGGTAGAGTAGTGGTGGTGGTGATGGTAGTAGAGTAGTGGTGGTGGTGGTGATGGTGGTACAGGCGCGCGGGTGGTGATGGTTGTAGAGTAGTGGTGGTGGTGATGGTGGTAGAGGCGCGGGGGAGGTGATGGTCGTAGAGTAGTGGTGGTGGTGATGGTGGTAGAGTAGTGGTGGTGGTGATGGTGGTATAGCAGTGGTGGTGGTGATGGTGGTAGAGTAGTGGTGGTGGTGATGGTGGTAGAGCAGTGGTGGTGGTGATGGTGGTAGAGTAGTGGTGGTGGTGATGGTGGTAGAGTAGTGGTGGTGGTGATGGTGTTAGAGTAGTGGTGGTGGTGATGGTAGTAGAGTAGTGTTGGTGGTGATGGTGGTAGAGGCTCGGAGGTGATGGTCGTAGAGTAGTGGTGGTGGTGAAGGTGGTAGAGCAGTGGTGGTGGTGATTGTGGTAGAGTAGTGGTGGTGGGGATGGTGGTAGAGCAGTGGTGGTGTTGATGGTGGTAGAGTAGTGGTGGTGGTAATGGTGGGAGAGTAGTGGTGGTGGTAATGGTGGTAGACCAATGGTGGTGGTGATGGTGGTAGTGGTTGTGGTGGTGGAGGTGGTAGAGCAGTGGTGGTGGGGATGGTGGTAGAGTAGTGGTGGTGGTAATGGTGGTAGAGTAGTGGTAGTGGTGATGGTGGAAGAGTATTCGTGGTGGTAATGGTGGTAGAGCAGTTGTGGTGGTGATGGTGGTAGAGTAGTGGTGGTGGTGATGGTGGTAGAGCAGTGGTGGTGGTGGTGGGGATGGTGGTAGAGTAGTGGTGGTGGTGGTGGTGGCGGTGGTAGAGTAGTGGTGGTGGTAATAGTGGTAGAGCAGTGGTGGTGGTGATCGTGGTAGAGTAGTGGTGGTGGTGATCGTGGTAGAGTAGTGGTGGTGGTGATGGTGGTAGTGTAGTGGTGGTGGTAATTTTGGTAGAGCAGTGGTGGTGGTGATGGTGATAGAGTAGTGGTTTTGGTAATGGTGGTAGAGCAGACGAGGTGGTGATTGTGGTAGAGTAGTGGTGGTGGTGATGGTGGTAGAGCAGTGGTGATGGTGATAGCGGTAGATTAGTGGTGGTGTGGTGGTAATAGTGGTAGAGTAGTGGTTGTGGTGGTGGTGGTAGAGCAGTGGAGGTGGTGATGGTGGTAGAGTAGTGGTGGTGGGGGTGGTAGAGTAGTGGTGGTGGTGATGGTGGTAGAGTAGTAGTGGTGGTGGTAATGGTGGTAGAGTAGTGGTGGTGGTGGTGGTAGAGTAGAGGTACTGGTGGCAGAGTAGTGGTGGTGGAGATGGTGGTAGAGCAGTGGTGGTGGTGATGGTAGTAGAGTAGTGGTGGTGGTGATGGTGGTAGAGGAGGGGTGGTGGTAATGGTGGTAGAGCAGTGGTGGTGGTGATGGTAGTAGAGTAGTGGTGGTGGTGATGGTAATAGAGTAGTGGTGGTGGTGATGGTGGTAGAGCAGTAGTGGTGGTCATAGTGGTAGAGTAGTGGTGATGGTGGTAGAGCAGTGGTGATAGTGATGGTGGTAGATTAGTAATGGTGTGGTGGTAATAGTGGTAGAGTAGAGGTGGTGGTGATGGTGGTAGAGCAGTGGTGGTGGTGATGGTGGTAGAGTAGTGGTGGTGGTGATGGTGGTAGAGTAGTGGTGGTGGTGATGGTGGTAGAGTAGTAGTGGTGGTGATGGTGGTAGAGCAGTGGTGGTGGTGATGGTTGTAGAGTAGTGGTGGTGGTGATGGTGGTAGAGTAGTGGTGGTGGTGATGGCTTAAGAGTAGAGGTGGTGGTGATGGTGGTAGAGCAGTGGTGGTGGTGATGGTGGTGATGATGGTAGAGCAGTGGTGGTGGTGATGGTGGTAGAGTAGTGGTGGTGGTGATGGTGGTAGAGTAGTGGTGGTGGTGATGGTGGTAGAGTAGTGGTGGTGGTGATGGTGGTAGAGCAATGGTGGTGGTGATGGTGGTAGAGTAGTGGTGGTGGTGATGGTGGTAGAGTAGTGGTGGTGGTGATGGTGGAAGAGTAGAGGTGGTGGTGATGGTGGTAGAGCAGTGGTGGTGGTGATGGTGGTGATGATGGTAGAGTAGTGGTGGTGGTGATGGTGGTAGAGCAGTGGTGGTGGTGATGGTGGTAGAGTAGTGGTGGTGGTGATGGTGGTAGAGCAGTGGTGGTGGTGATGGTGGTAGAGTAGTGGTGGTGGTAATGGTGGTAGAGCAGTGGTGGTGGTGATGGTGGTAGAGTGGTGGTGGTGATGGTGGTAGAGTAGTGGTGGTGGTGATGGTAGTAGATTAGTGGTGGTGGTGATGGTGGTAGGGGCGCGGGGGTGGTCATGGTGGTAGACTAGTGGTGGTGGTGATGGTGGTAGAGCAGTGGTGGTGGTGATGGTGGTAGAGTAGTGGTGGTGATGATGGTGGTAGAGCAGTGGTGGTGTGGTGGTAATAGTGGTAGAGTAGTGGTGGTGGTGATGGTGGTAGAGCAGTGGTGGTAGTGATGGTGGTAGAGTAGTGGTGGTGGTGATTGTGGTTGAGTAGTGGTGGTTGTGATGGTGGTAGAGTAGTGGTGGTGGTGATGGTGGTAGAGCAGTGGTGGTAGAGTAGTGGTGGTGGTGATGGTGGTACAGTAGTGGTGATGGTGGAAGAGTAGATGTGGTTGTGATGGTTTTAGAGCAGTGGTGGTGGTGATAGTGGTGATGATGGTAGAGCAGTGGTGGTGGTGATGGTGGTAGAGGAGTGGAGGTGGTGATGGTGGTAGAGCAGTGGTGGTGGTAATGGTGGTAGAGCAGTGGTGGTGGTGATGGTAGTAGAGTAGTGGTGGTGGTGATGGTAATAGAGTAGTGGTGGTGGTGGTGATGGTGAAAGAGGCGCGGGGGTGGTGATGGTGCTAGAGTAGTGGTGGTGGTGATGGTGGTAGAGCAGTAGTGGTGGTCATGGTGGTAGAGTAGTGGTGGTGGTGATGGTGGTAGAGTAGTGGTGGTGGTGATGGTGGTAGAGCAGTGGTGGTGGTGATGGTGGTAGAGTAGTGGTGGTGGTGATGGTGGTAGAGCAGTGGTGGTGGTGATGGTGGTAGAGTAGTGGTGGTGGTGATGGTGGTAGAGTAGTGGTGGTGGTGATGGTGGTAGAGTAGTGGTGGTGGTGATGGTGGTAGAGTAGTGGTGGTGGTGATGGTGGTAGAGGCTCGGAGGTGATGGTCGTAGAGCAGTGGTGGTGGTGATGGTGGTAGAGTAGTGGTGGTGGTGATGGTGGTAGAGCAGTGGTGGTGGTGTTGGTGGTAGAGTAGTGGTGGTGGTAATGGTGGTAGAGCAGTGGTGGTGGTGATGGTGGTAGAGTGGTGGTGGTGATGGTGGTAGAGTAGTGGTGGGGGTGATGGTAGTAGAGTAGTGGTGGTGGTGATGGTGGTAGGGGCGCGGGGGTGGTGATGGTGGTAGACTAGTGGTGGTGGTGATGGTGGTAGAGCAGTGGTGGTGGTGATGGTGGTAGAGTAGTGGTGGTGATGATGGTGGTAGAGCAGTGGTGGTGTGGTGGTAATAGTGGTAGAGTAGTGGTGGTGGTGATGGTGGTAGAGCAGTGGTGGTAGTGATGGTGGTAGGGTAGTGGTGGTGGTGATGGTGGTAGAGTAGTGGTGGTGGTGATGGTGGTAGAGTAGCGGTGGTGGTGATGGTGGTAGAGTAGTAGTGGTGGTGATGGTGGTAGCGCAGTGGAGGTGGTGATGGTGATAGAGTAGTGGTGATGGTGGAAGAGTAGATGTGGTGTGATGGTTTTTGAGCAGTGGTGGTGGTGATAGTGGTGATGATGTAGTGGTGGTGGTGGTGGTAGAGCAGTGGTGGTGGTGATGGTGGTAGAGTAGTGGTGGTGGTGATGGTGGTAGAGCAGTGGTGGTGGTGATGGTTGTAGCGTAGTGGTGGTGGTGATGGTAGTAGAGTAGTGGTGGTGGTGGTGATGGTGGTAGAGGCGCGGGGGTGGTGATGGTGGTAGAGTAGTGGTGGTGGTGATGGTGGTAGAGGCGCGGGGGAGGTGATGGTCGTAGAGTAGTGGTGGTGGTGATGGTGGTAGAGTAGTGGTGGTGGTGATGGTGGTATAGCAGTGGTGGTGGTGATGGTGGTAGAGTAGTGGTGGTGGTGATGGTGGTAGAGCAGTGGTGGTGGTGATGGTGGTAGAGTAGTGGTGGTGGTGATGGTGGTAGAGTAGTGGTGGTGGTGATGGTGGTAGAGTAGTGGTGGTGGTGATGGTAGTAGAGTAGTGTTGGTGGTGATGGTGGTAGAGGCGCGGAGGTGATGGTCGTAGAGTAGTGGTGGTGGTGATGATGGTAGAGTAGTGGTGGTGGTGATTGTGGTAGAGTAGTGGTGGTGGGGATGGTGGTAGAGCAGTGGTGGTGTTGATGGTGGTAGAGTAGTGGTGGTGGTAATGGTGGGAGAGTAGTGGTGGTGGTAATGGTGGTAGACCAATGGTGGTGGTGATGGTGGTAGAGTAGTGGTTGTGGTGGTGGAGGTGGTAGAGTAGTGGTGGTGGTGATGGTGATAGAGTAGTGGTGGTGGTAATGGTGGTAGAGTAGTGGTGGTGGTGATGGTGGAAGAGTAGTGGTGGTGGTAATGGTGGTAGAGCAGTTGTGGTGGTGATGGTGGTAGAGTAGTGGTGGTGGTAATGGTGGTAATGGTGGTAAAGCAGTGGTGGTGGTGGTGGGGATGGTGGTAGAGTAGTGGTGGTGGTGGTGGTGGCGGTGGTAGAGTAGTGGTGGTGGTGATGGTCGTAGAGTAGTGGTGCTGGTAATGGTGGTAGAGCAGTGGTGGTGGCGGTGGTAGAGTAGTGGTGGTGGTAATAGTGGTAGAGCAGTGGTAATGGTGATCGTGGTAGAGTAGTGGTGGTGGTGATGGTGGTAGTGTAGTGGTGGTGGTAATGGTGGTAGAGCAGACGAGGTGGTGATTGTGGTAGAGTAGTGGTGGTGGTGGTGATGGTAGAGCAGTGGTGGTGGTGATGGTGGTAGAGTAGTGGTGGTGTGGTGGTAATAGTGGTAGAGTAGTGGTGGTGGTGATGGTGGTAGAGCAGCGGTGGTTGTGATGGTGGAAGAGTAGTGGTGGTGGGGTGGTAGAGCAGTGGTGGTGGTGATGGTGGTAGAGTAGTGGTGGTGGTGATGGGGGTAGAGTAGTGGTGGTGGTAATGGTGGTAGAGTAGTGGTGGTGGTGGTGGTAGAGTAGTGGTACTGGTGGCAGAGTAGTGGTGGTGGAGATGGTGGTAGAGCAGTGGTGGTGGTGATGGTGGTAGAGTAGTGGTGGTGATGATGGTGGTAGAGGCGGGGTGGTGGTAATGGTGGTAGAGCAGTGGTGGTGGGGATGGTAGTAGAGTAGTGGTGGTGGTGATGGTGTTAGAGTAGTGGTGGTGGTGATGGTGGTAGAGCAGTAGTGGTGGTGATGGTGGTAGAGTAGTGGTGGTGGTGATGGTGGTAGAGCAGTGGTGATAGTGATGGTGGTAGAGTAGTGGTGGTGTGGTGGTAATAGTGGTAGAGTAGTGGTGGTGGTGATGGTGGTAGAGCAGTGGTGGTGGTGATGGTGGTAGAGTAGTGGTGGTGGTGATGGTGGTAGAGTAGTGGTGGTGGTGATGGTGGTAGAGTAGTGGTGGTGGTGATGGTGGTAGAGCTGCGGTGGTGGTGGTGATGGTTGTATAGTAGTGGTGGTGGTGATGGTTGTATAGTAGTGGTGGTGATGGTGGAAGTGTAGAGGTGGTGGTGATGGTGGTAGAGCAGTGGTGGTGGTGATGGTGGTGATGGTGGTAGAGCAGTGGTGGTGGTGATGGTGGTAGAGTAGTGGTGGTGGTGATGGTGGTAGAGCAGTGGTGGTGGTGATGGTGGTAGAGTAGTGGTGGTGATGATGGTGGTAGAGCAGTGGTGGTGTGGTGGTAATAGTGGTAGAGTAGTGGTGGTGGTGATGGTGGTAGAGCAGTGGTGGTAGTGATGGTGGTAGGGTAGTGGTGGTGGTGATGGTGGTAGAGTAGTGGTGGTGGTGATGGTAGTAGAGTAGTGGTGGTGGTGATGGTGGTAGAGCATTGGTGGTGGTGTTGGTGGTAGAGTAGTGGTGGTGGTGATGGTGGTAGAGTAGTGGTGATGGTGGAAGAGTAGATGTGGTTGTGATGGTTTTTGAGCAGTGGTGGTGGTGATAGTGGTGATGATGGTAGAGCAGTGGTGGTGGTGATGGTGGTAGAGCAGTGATGGTGGTGATGGTGGTAGAGTAGTGGTGGTGGTGATGGTGTTAGAGTAGTGGTGGTGGTGATGGTAGTAGAGTAGTGTTGGTGGTGATGGTGGTAGAGGCTCGGAGGTGATGGTCGTAGAGTAGTGGTGGTGGTGACGGTGGTAGAGCAGTGGTGGTGGTGATTGTGGTAGAGTAGTGGTGGTGGGGGTGGTGGTAGAGCAGTGGTGGTGTTGATGGTGGTAGAGTAGTGGTGGTGGTAATGGTGGGAGAGTAGTGGTGGTGGTAATGGTGGTAGACCAATGGTGGTGGTGATGGTGGTAGAGTAGTGGTTGTGGTGGTGGAGGTGGTAGAGTAGTGGTGGTGGTGGTGATGGTGATAGAGTAGTGGTGGTGGTAATGGTGGTAGAGTAGTGGTGGTGGTGATGGTGGAAGAGTAGTGGTGGTGGTAATGGTGGTAGAGCAGTTGTGGTGGTGATGGTGGTAGAGTAGTGGTGGTGGTAATGGTGGTAAAGCAGTGGTGGTGGTGGTGGGGATGGTGGTAGAGTAGTGGTGGTGGTGGTGGTGGCAGTGGTAGAGCAGTGGTTGTGGTGATGGTGGTAGAGTAGTGGTGCTGGTAATGGTGGTAGAGCAGTTATGGTGGTGATGGTGATAGAGTAGTGGTGGTGGTAATAGTGGTAGAGCAGTGGTGATGGTGATCGTGGTAGAGTAGTGGTGGTGGTGATGGTGGTAGTGTAGTGGTTTTGGTAATGGTGGTAAAGCAGTGGTGGTGGTGATTGTGGTAGAGTATTGGTGGTGGTAGTGATGGTAGAGCAGTGGTGGTGGTGATAGTGGTAGAGTAGTGGTGGTGTGGTGGTAATAGTGGTAGAGTAGTGGTGGTGTTGATGGTGGTAGAGCAGCGGTGGTTGTGATGGTGGAAGAGTAGTGGTGGTGGGGTGGTAGAGCAGTGGTGGTGGTGATGGTGGTAGAGTAGTGGTGGTGGTGATGGGGGTATAGTAGTGGTGGTGGTAATGGTGGTAGAGTAGTGGTGGTGGTGGTGGTAGAGTAGTGGTGGTGGAGATGGTGGTAGAGCAGTGGTGATGGTGGTAGAGTAGTGGTGGTGGTGATGGTGGTAGAGGTAGGGTGGTGGTAATGGTGGTAGAGCAGTGGTGGTGGGGATGGTAGAAGAGTAGTGGTGGTGGTGATGGTAGTAGAGTAGTGGTGGTGGTGATGGTGGTAGAGCAGTAGTGGTGGTGATGGTGGTAGAGTAGTGGTGGTGGTGATGGTGGTAGAGCAGTGGTGATAGTGATGGTGGTAGAGTAGTGGTGGTGTGGTGGTAATAGTGGTAGAGTAGAGGTGGTGGTGATGGTGGTAGAGCAGTGGTGGTGGTGATGGTGGTAGAGTAGTAATGGTGGTGATGGTGGAAGAGTAGTGGTGGTGGTGATGGTGGTAGAGTAGTGGTGGTGGTGATGGTGGTAGAGCAGTGGTGGTGGTGATGGTTGTATAGTAGTGGTGGTGGTGATGGTTGTATAGTAGTGGTGGTGATGGTGGAAGTGTAGAGGTGGTGGTGATGGTGGTAGAGCAGTGGTGGTGGTGATGGTGGTGATGATGGTAGAGAAGTGGTGGTGGTGATGGTGGTAGAGCAGTGGTGGTGGTGATATTGGTAGAGTAGTGGTGGTGGTGATGGTGGTAGAGTAGTGGTGGTGGTGATGGTGGTAGAGTAGTGGTGGTGGTAATGGTGGTAGAGCAGTGGTGGTGGTGATGGTGGTAGAGCAGTGGTGGTGGTGATGGTGGTAGAGTAGTGGTGGTGGTGATGGTAGTAGAGTAGTGGTGGTGGTGATGGTGGTAGAGGCGCGGGGGTGGTGATGGTGGTAGAGTAGTTGTGGTGGTGATGGTGGTAGAGCAGTGGTGATGGTGGCAGTAGTACTGATGGTGGTGATGGTGGCAGTAATGTTGATGGTGGTGATGGTGGTAGAGCAGTGGTGATGGTGATGGCGGTAGAGTAGTTGTGGTGTGGTGGTAATAGTGGTAGAGTAGTGGTGGTGTGGTGGTAATAGTGGTAGAGTAGTGGTTGTGGTGATGGTGGTAGAGCAGTGGAGGTGGTGATGGTGGTAGAGTAGTGGTGGTGGTGATGGTGGTAGAGTAGTGGTGGTGGTGATTGTGGTAGAGTAGTGACGGTGGTGATGGTGGTAGAGCAGTGGTGGTGGCAATGGTGGTAGGGTAGTGGTAGTGGTGATGGTGGTAGAGCAGTGGTGGTGGTGATGGTGGTAGAGTAGTGGTGGTGGTGATGGTGGTAGAGCAGTGGTGGTGGTGATGGTGGTAGAGCAGTGGTGGTGGCAATGGTGGTAGAGTAGTGGTGGTGGTGATGGTGGTAGAGGCGCGGTGATGGTGGTAGAGGCATGGGGGTGGTGAGGGTGGTAGAGGGGCGGGGGTGGTGATGGTGGTAAAGGCGCGGGGGTGGTGATGGTGGTAAAGGCGCGGGGGTGGTGATGGTGGTAGAGGCGCGGGGATGGTGTTTGTGGTAAAGGCGCGGGGGTGGTGAGGGTGGTAAAGGCGCGGGGGTGGTGAGGGTGGTAGAGGCGTGGGGGTGGTGATTGTGGTAGAGGCGCGGGGGTGGTGAGGGTGGTAGAGGCACGGGGGTGGTGATGGTGGTAGAGGCACGGGGGTGGTGAGGTGGTAGAGGCACGGGGGTGGTGAGGGTGGTAGAGGCACGGGGGTGGTGATGGTGGTAGAGGCGTGGGGGTGGTGAGGGTGGTAGAGGCACGGGGGTGGTGATGGTGGTAGAGGCGTGGGGGTGGTGATGGTGGTAGAGGCGCGGGGGTGGTGAGGGTGGTAGCGGCGCGGGGGTGGTGATGGTGGTAGAGGCACGGGGGTGGTGAGGGTGGTAAAGGCGTTGGGTTGGTGAGGGTGGTAGAGGCGTGGGGATGGTGATTGTGGTAAAGGCGAAGGGGTGGTGAGGGTGGTAAAGGCGTTGGGTTGGTGAGGGTGGTAGAGGCGTGGGGATGGTGATTGTGGTAAAGGCGAAGGGGTGGTGAGGGTGGTAGAGGCGTGGGGATGGTGATGGTGGTAGAGGCGCGGGGGTGGTGATGGTGGTAGAGGCGCGGGGGTGGTGAGGGTGGTAGAGGCGTGGGGGTGGTGAGGGTGGTAGAGGCGTGGGGGTGGTGATGGTGGTAGAGGCGCGGGGGTGGTGATGGTGGTAGAGGCGCGGGGGTGGTGAGGGTGGTAAAGGCGTGGGGGTGGTGAGGGTGGTAGAGGCGTGGGGGTGGTGATGGTGGTAGAGGCGCGGGGGTGGTGAGGGTGGTAGAGGCGCGGGGGTGGTGAGGGTGGTAGAGGCGCTGGGGTGGTGAGGGTGCTAGAGGCGCGGGGGTGGTGATGGTGGTAGAGGCGCGGGGGTGGTGAGGGTGGTAGAGGCGTGTGGGTGGTGAGGGTTGTAGAGGCGCGGGGGTGGTGATGGTGGTAAAGGCGCGGGGGTGGTGAGGGTGGTAGAGGCGCGGGGGTGGTGAGGGTGGTAGAGGCGCGGGGGTGGTGAGGGTGGTAGAGGCGCGGGGGTGGTGAGGGTGGTAGAGGCGCGGGGGGGGTGAGGGTGGTTGAGGCGCGGGGGGGGTGTGGGTGGTAGAGGCGCGGGGGTGGTGAGGGTGGTAGAGGCGCGGGGGTGGTGAGGGTGGTAGAGGCGCGGGGGTGGTGATGGTGGTAGAGGCGCGGGGGTGGTGAGGGTGGTAGAGGCGCGGGGGTGGTGATGGTGGTAAAGGCGCGGGGGTGGTGCGGGGGGTCGCGGCGCGGGGGTGGTGATGGTGGTAGAGGCGCGGGGATGGTGAGGGTGGTAGAGGCGCGGGGGTGGTGAGGGTGGTAGAGGTGCGGGGGTGGTGAGGGTGGTAGAGGCGCGGGGGTGGTGAGGGTGGTAGCGGCGCGGGGGTGGTGAGGGTGGTAGAGGCGCGGGGGTGGTGATGGTGGTAAAGGCGCGGGGGTGGTGAGGGTGGTAAAAGCACGGAGGTGGTGATGGTGGTAGAGGCGCGGGGGTGGTGAGGGGGGTCCCGGCGCGGGGGGGGTGAGGGTGGTAGAGGCGCGGGGGTGGTGAGGGTGGTAGAGGCGCGGGGGTGGTGAGGGTGGTAGAGGCGCTGTGATGGTGGTAGAGGCGTGTGGGTGGTGAGGGTGGTAGAGGCGCGGGGGTGGTGACGGTGGTAGAGGCGCGGGGGTGGTGAGGGTGGTAGAGGCGGGGGGGTGGTGAGGGTGGTAGAGGCGCGGGGGTGGTGAGGGTGGTAGAGGCGTGGGGGTGGTGATGGTGGTAGAGGCGTGGGGGTGGTGATGGTGGTAGAGGCGTGGGGGTGGTGATGGTGGTAGAGGCGTGGGGGTGGTGATGGTGGTAGAGGCGTGGGGGTGGTGAGGGTGGTAGAGGCGCGGGGGTGGTGAGGGTGGTAGAGGCGTGGGGGTGGTGATGGTGGTAGAGGCGTGGGGGTGGTGATGGTGGTAGAGGCGTGGGGGTGGTGATGGTGGTAGAGGCGTGGGGGTGGTGATGGTGGTAGAGGCGTGGGGGTGGTGATGGTGGTAGAGGCGTGGGGGTGGTGATGGTGGTAGAGGCGTGGGGGTGGTGATGGTGGTAGAGGCGTGGGGGTGGTGAGGGTGGTAGAGGCGCGGGGGTGGTGAGGGTGGTAGAGGCGTGGGGGTGGTGATGGTGGTAGAGGCGTGGGGGTGGTGATGGTGGTAGAGGCGTGGGGGTGGTGATGGTGGTAGAGGCGTGGGGGTGGTGATGGTGGTAGAGGCGTGGGGGGTGATGTGAGAGGCGTGGGGGTCGAGGCGTGGGGGTGGTGATGGTGGTAGAGGCGTGGGGGTGGTGATGGTGGTAGAGGCGTGGGGGTGGTGAGGGTGGTCGCGGCGGGGGGGTGGGGATGGTGGTAGAGGCGTGGGGGTGGTGATGGTGGTAGAGGCGTGGGGGTGGTGATGGTGGTAGAGGCGTGGGGGGTGGTGAGAGGCGTGGGGGTGAGGCGTGGGGGTGGTGATGGTGGTAGAGGCGTGGGGGTGGTGATGGTGGTAGAGGCGTGGGGGTGGTGAGGGTGGTAGAGGCGTGGGGGTGGTGGTGGTAGGGTGGTAGAGAGCGTGGGGGTGGTGATGGTGGTAGAGGCGTGGAGGTGGTGATGGTGGTAGAGGCGTGGGGGTGGTGATGGTGGTAGAGGCGTGGGGGTGGTGATGGTGGTAGAGGCGTGGGGGGTGGTGAGGGTGGGGGTATGAGAGCGCGGGGGTGGTGAGGGTGGTAGAGGCGTGGGGGTGGTGATGGTGGTAGAGGCGTGGGGGTGGTGATGGTGGTAGAGGCGTGGGGGTGGTGATGGTGGTAGAGGCGTGGGGGTGGTGATGGTGGTAGAGGCGTGGGGGTGGTGATGGTGGTAGAGGCGTGGGGGTGGTGAGGGTGGTAGAGGCGTGGGGGTGGTGAGGGTGGTAGAGGCGTGGGGGTGGTGATGGTGGTAGAGGCGTGGGGGTGGTGATGGTGGTAGAGGCGTGGGGGTGGTGATGGTGGTAGAGGCGTGGGGGTGGTGATGGTGGTAGAGGCGTGGGGGTGGTGAGGGTGGTAGAGGCGTGGGGGTGGTGAGGTGGTAGAGGCGTGGGGGTGGTGATGGTGGTAGAGGCGTGGGGGTGGTGATGGTGGTAGAGGCGTGGGGGTGGTGAGGGTGGTAGAGGCGTGGGGGGTGGTGAGGGTGGTAGAGGCGTGGGGGTGGTGATGGTGGTAGAGGCGTGGGGGTGGTGATGGTGGTAGAGGCGTGGGGGTGGTTATGGTGGTAGAGGCGTGGGGGTGGTGAGGGTGGTAGAGGCGTGGGGTTGGTGATGGTGGTAGAGGCGTGGGGGTGGTGATGGTGGTAGAGGCGTGGGGGTGGTGAGGGTGGTAGAGGCGTGGGGGTGGTGATGGTGGTAGAGGCGTGGGGGTGGTGATGGTGGTAGATGCGTGGGGGTGGTGAGAGAGGCGTGGGGGTGGTGAGGGTGGTAGAGGGGTGGGGGTGGGGAGGGTGGTAGAGGCGTGGGGGTGGTGAGGTGGTAGAGGCGTGGGGGTGGTGAGGGTGGTAGAGGCGTGGGGGTGGTGATGGTGGTAGAGGCGTGGGGGTGGTGAGGGTGGTAGAGGCGTGGGGGTGGTGAGGGTGGGAGAGGCGTGGGGGTGGGGAGGGTGGTAGAGGCGTGGGGGTGGTGATGGTGGTAGAGGCGTGGGGGTGGTGAGGGTGGTAGAGGCGGGGGGTTGGTGATGGTGGTAGAGGCGTGGGGGTGGTGAGGGGGGTAGAGGCGTGGGGGTGGTGAGGGTGGTAGAGGCGTGGGGGTGGTGAGGGTGGTAGAGGCGTGGGGGTGGTGGTGGTAGGGGATGGTGATGGTGGTAGAGGCGTGGGGGTGGTGAGGGTGGTAGAGGCGTGGGGGTGGTGATGGTGGTCGAGGCGTGGGGGTGGTGAGGGTGGTAGAGGCGTGGGGTTGGTGATGGTGGTAGATGCGTGGGGGTGGTGAGGGTGGTAGAGGCGTGGGGGTGGTGATTGTGGTAGAGGCGTGGGGGTGGTGAGGGTGGTAGAGGCGTGGGGGTGGTGATGGTGGTAGAGGCGTGGGGGTGGTGAGAGAGGCGTGGGGGTGGTGATGGTGGTAGAGGCGTGGGGGTGGTGATGGTGGTAGAGGCGTGGGGGTGGTGAGGGTGGTAGAGGCGTGGGGGTGGTGATGGTGGTAGAGGCGTGGGGGTGGTGAGGGTGGTAGAGGCGTGGGGGTGGTGAGGGTGGTAGAGGCGTGGGGGTTGTGATGGTGGTAGAGGCGTGGGGGTTGTGATGGTGGTAGAGGCGTGGGGGTGGTGAGGGTGGTAGAGGCGTGGGGGTGGTGAGGGTGGTAGAGGCGTGGGGGTGGTGAGGGTGGTAGAGGCGTGGGGGTGGTGAGAGGTGGTAGAGGCGTGGGGGTGGTGATGGTGGTAGAGGCGTGGGGGTGGTGAGGGTGGTAGAGGCGTGGGGGTGGTGAGGGTGGGAGAGGCGTGGGGGTGGTGATGGTGGTAGAGGCGTCGGGGTGGTTAGAGAGGCGTGGGGGTGGTGATGGTGGTAGAGGCGTGGGGGTGGTGAGGGTGGTAGAGGCGTGGGGGGGGTGTGGGTGGTAGAGGCGTGGGGGTGGTGAGGGTGGTAGAGGCGTGGGGGTGGTGAGAGAGGCGTGGGGGTGGTGATGGTGGTAGAGGCGTGGGGGTGGTGATGGTGGTAGAGGCGTGGGGTTGGTGATGGTGGTAGAGGCGTGGGGGTGGTGAGGGTGGTAGAGGCGAGGGGGTGGTGAGGGTGGTAGAGGCGTGGGGGTGGTGATGGTGGTAGAGGCGTGGGGGTGGTGAGGGTGGTAGAGGCGTGGGGGTGGTGATGGTGGTAGAGGCGTGGGGGTGGTGAGAGGCGTGGGGGTGGTGGAGGCGTGGGGGTGGTGATGGTGGTAGAGGCGTGGGGGTGGTGAGGGTGGTAGAGGCGGGGGGGTGGTGATGGTGGTAGAGGCGTGGGGGTGGTTATGGTGGTAGATGCGTGGGGGTGGTGAGGGTGGGAGAGGCGTGGGGGTGGTGAGAGAGGCGTGGGGGTGGTGAGGGTGGTAGAGGCGTGGGGGTGGTGATGGTGGTAGAGGCGTGGGGGTGGTGATGGTGGTAGAGGCGTGGGGGTGGTGATGGTGGTAGAGGCGTGGGGGTGGTGATGGTGGTAGGTGGGGGTAGAGAGGCGTGGGGGTGGTGATGGTGGTAGAGGCGTGGGGGTGGTGAGGTGGTAGAGGCGTGGGGGTGGTGATGGTGGTAGAGGCGTGGGGGTGGTGAGGTGGTAGAGGCGTGGGGGTGGTGATGGTGGTAGAGGCGTGGGGGTGGTGAGGGTGGTAGAGGCGTGGGGGTGGTGATGGTGGTAGAGGCGTGGGGGTGGTGAGGGTGGTAGAGGCGTGGGGGTGGTGATGGTGGTAGAGGCGTGGGGGTGGTGAGGGTGGTAGAGGCGTGGGGGTGGTGATGGTGGTAGAGGCGTGGGGGTGGTGAGGGTGGTAGAGGCGTGGGGGTGGTGATGGTGGTAGAGGCGTGGGGGTGGTGAGGGTGGTAGAGGCGTGGGGGTGGTGAGGGTGGTAGAGGCGTGGGGGTGGTGAGGGTGGTAGAGGCGTGGGGGTGGTGAGGGTGGTAGAGGCGTGGGGGTGGTGATGGTGGTAGAGGCGTGGGGGTGGTGAGGGTGGTAGAGGCGTGGGGGTGGTGAGGGTGGTAGAGGCGTGGGGGTGGTGAGGGTGGTAGAGGCGTGGGGGTGGTGATGGTGGTAGAGGCGTGGGGGTGGTGAGGGTGGTAGAGGCGTGGGGGTGGTGATGGTGTTAGAGGCGTGGGGGTGGTGAGGGTGGTAGAGGCGTGGGGGTGGTGATGGTGGTAGAGGCGTGGGGGTGGTGAGGGAGGCGTGGTAGAGGCGTGGGGGTGGTGTTGGTGGTAGAGGCGTGGGGGTGGTGAGGGTGGTAGAGGCGTGGGGGTGGTGATGGTGGTAGAGGCGTGGGGGTGGTGAGGGGGGTAGAGGCGTGGGGGTGGTGAGGGTGGTAGAGGCGTGGGGGTGGTGATGGTGGTAGAGAGCGGGGGGGTGGTGATGGTGGTAGAGGCGTGGAGGTGGTGATGGTGGTAGAGGCGTGGGGGTGGTGAGGGTGGTAGAGGCGTGGGGGTGGTGATGGTGGTAGAGAGCGTGGGGGGTGGTGAGGGTGGTAGAGGCGTGGGGGTGGTGATGGTGGTAGAGGCGTGGGGGTGGTGATGGTGGTAGAGGCGTGGGGGTGGTGAGGGTGGTAGAGGCGTGGGGGTGGTGATGGTGGTAGAGGCGTGGGGGTGGTGAGGGTGGTAGAGGCGTGGGGGTGGTGATGGTGGTAGAGGCGTGGGGGTGGTGAGGGTGGTAGAGGCGTGGGGGTGGTGATGGTGGTAGAGGCGTGGGGGTGGTGAGGGTGGTAGAGGCGTGGGGGTGGTGAGGGTGGTAGAGGCGTGGGGGTGGTGATGGTGGTAGAGGCGTGGGGGTGGTGAGGGTGGTAGAGGCGTGGGGGTGGGGAGGGTGGTAGAGGCGTGGGGGTGGTGAGGGTGGTTGAGGCGTGGGGGTGGTGTGGGTGGTAGAGGCGTGGGGGTGGTGAGGGTGGTAGAGGCGTGGGGGTGGTGATGGTGGTAGAGGCGTGGGGGTGGTGATGGTGGTAGAGGCGTGGGGGTGGTGATGGTGGTAGAGGCGTGGGGGTGGTGAGGGTGGTAGAGGCGTGGGGGTGGTGAGGTGGTAGAGGCGTGGGGGTGGTGAGGGTGGTAGAGGCGTGGGGGTGGTGATGGTGGTAGAGGCGTGGGGGTGGTGAGGGTGGTAGAGGCGTGGGGGTGGTGATGGTGGTAGAGGCGTGGGGGTGGTGAGGGTGGTAGAGGCGTGGGGGTGGTGATGGTGGTAGAGGCGTGGGGGTGGTGATGGTGGTAGAGGCGTGGGGGTGGTGATGGTGGTAGAGGCGTGGGGGTGGTGATGGTGGTAGAGGCGTGGGGGTGGTGATGGTGGTAGAGGCGTGGGGGTGGTAATGGTGGTAGAGGCGTGGGGGTGGTGATGGTGGTAGAGGCGTGGGTGTGGTGAGGGTGGTAGAGGCGTGGGGGTGGTGATGGTGGTAGAGGCGGGGGGGTGGTGAGGGTGGTAGAGGCGTGGGGGTGGTGATGGTGGTAGAGGCGTGGGGGTGGTGAGGGTGGTAGAGGCGTGGGGGTGGTGATGGTGGTAGAGGCGTGGGTGTGGTGAGGGTGGTAGAGGCGTGGGGGTGGTGATGGTGGTAGAGGCGTGGGGGTGGTGATGGTGGTAGAGGCGTGGGGGTGGTGATGGTGGTAGAGGCGTGGGGGTGGTGTGGGTGGTAGAGGCGGGGGGGTGGTGAGGGGGGTAGAGGCGTGGGGGGGGTGTGGGGGGTAGAGGCGTGGGGGTGGTGATGGTGGTAGAGGCGTGGGGGTGGTGATGGTGGTAGAGGCGTGGGGGTGGTGAGGGTGGTAGAGGCGTGGGGGTGGTGAGGGTGGTAGAGGCGTGGGGGTGGTGAGGGTGGTAGAGGCGTGGGGGTGGTGAGGGTGGTAGAGGCGTGGGGGTGGTGATGGTGGTAGAGGCGTGGGGGTGGTGAGGGTGGTAGAGGCGTGGGGGTGGTGATGGTGGTAGAGGCGTGGGGGTGGTGAGGGTGGTAGAGGCGTGGGGGTGGTGAGGGTGGTAGAGGCGTGGGTGGAGTACTTTATTACGTCGGGTATTGTAGAAAATATTTATATAGAAAACACTCCATGTATAACATCAGTTTACTAGTTTTGTTGTGAGACGAGACGCGTATTACTCGTGAATAGTAGCCGAGACTGTTGAGGTGTAGTGTATATGGCAGTAGTGGAAGAGCTGCGGCTGCAGTAAGACGTCATAGTTTGGTGTTTGTGTAAGTAGGGGGGGGGGAATGATTTTTGAGTAAGTTTATGGCATAGGCTGGTTAATAACTTTTGTATGTACTCAACTAATTTTACCTGTGCGGCCCTAGTGTGCAGGGGCCTGTGTAGTGCAGAATACAGTTAATAATGTTTTACCTGCAGGCTAAGAGGCGGGCAGACGGGGATAAGGGTGTCTGAGCCACACTGTTTATGTATGTGTTAACTCATACCACTGCTAATGAGTTAGTTTAATATGTATAGAGTAGATTATATGTTGTATATGTAAGTTTTTTTATTAATGTAATTATATTTTCGTACATTTAATTTTTGTGTCCTTCCTTATAATAATTATAGGTACTGACCATTTAATTACCGCTTTTTTTTGTGAGGGAACAAGCTTGGCCCTAGGTTCGTATAGTGCACTTTAATATTATAAATGCCCCTAGACCTCTCCAGGGACACAGGTTTTTAGGGCCAGGAGGGAAAAATGAAATGACAATAATCCTACACCAACTGAAAACACTTCTGGAGCAGAGGCACGGACATTGGCCTCTACTCCAGAACAACAGATATTAGAGCCAACAAATAAAATCCCCCTAAATTCCACCAATATAACGACATTTGTCTTTGCAAACATACAGGGTCTAAAGCCGTCAAAAAACAACAAAATTCCTTACATCAAGGGAATGTTCATCGAGTCAAATGCAATATTTGCAGCATTCACAGAGACCCACATAAAGGATCATTATGACAACGAAATATGGATCCCAGGTTATAAGCTATTCCGATGCGACAGACTAAACAGGTAACAAGGGGGGGGGAAGGGTCTGTACGTCACAGAGTCACTCATTTGCACAGAACTACTAAACACCTCAAATGATGTAGTTGAAGTTTTGGCGGTGAAGACTGAAAACCAAAACCTTGTCATTGTGGTGGTATACAAGCCTCCAGATGCAACTTCCCAGCAATTCCAGGAGCAGCTTGTGAAAATTGACCACTGTCTGGAAAATCTCCCAACTCCTGCCCCAAACATCTTACTACTAGGAGATTTCAACTTGAGACACTTAAAATGGAGGAGTGTAGCAAACAATGTTTTACCAGAGATCACCCCGGGAGGCAGCTCAGATGAAAATTCACACACACATGAACTATTAAATCTCTGCACCAAATTCACCTTAAACCAGCAAATAGTAGAGCCTACAAGACTAGAAAATATGCTGGACCTTATCTTCAATAACAACGACGATCTGATACATAATATTACCGTATCAAAGGCAATATACTCAGATCACAACATAATAGAGGTACAGACATGTATGCACAGGGCTCCTGACCAGAAAAATGTGATCAGTCACGAAGGTCTCTTCACGAAATTCAATTTCAATAACAAAAACATACAGTGGGATCAAGTAAACCATGTGTTAAATGAGACAAGCTGGGAAGATATCCTATACAACACGGATCCGAACATTTGCCTTGAAAAAATGAATTCTGTGGTTCTTGAGCTCTGCTCAAGACACATTCCATTAAAAAAAAAAGAGAGAAAAAAGATGTAAACTAGAAAGAGAGAGATGCTCCTTATACAGATGAAGACGAAGAGTCACAGAGCTGCTGAGTGGGGCCAATTTATCTGAAATACGAATGAAGCACTAGTCAATGAAATTGCAAATATCGAACCTAAGCTGAAGGAATCTTACAGGAGACAAGAATCACAGGAAGAACTAAAAGCCATAAAGGAAATTGAAAAAACAAAACAAAATACTTCTTCTCTTATGTCAAATCTAAGGGAAAAACAATATTGGGCCCCTCCTTAGGTGGGATGGGATATACACAGATGACAGCCAAGAAATGAGTGAGATACTAAAGTCCCAGTATGACTCAGTGTTCAGACTAAGGGTCGACAATCCAAATGAATTCTTTATGAACGAAACCCAAAATTTGGTCATCTCAAAAATTTCTGATATTACCCTAACTCCTGAAGACTGAAGAGGCAATAAATGACATTCCCATGCACTCTGCCCCAGGCCCAGACTCATGGAACTAAGTGTTCATCAAGAATTGCAAGAAGCCCCTGACGCGTGCCACGGTAAAAAGCTCTGTTCCACAAGGCACAGTACTCGCTCACATTCCATTCCTCATCCTCATTTCTGACATAGACAGAGATGTAAGCCATAGCTCCGTGTCTTCCTTTGCGGATGTCACCCGGATTACCATGGCAGTGACCTCCATCGAAGACACCGCGAGACTCCAAGCGGACATCAACCAAATCTTTGAATGGGCCACTCAAAACAATATGAAGTTCAACGAGGAGAAATTTCAACTACTGAGATATAGGGAAACTTGAGGAAATTAAAAATGTGTCAGGGTATACGACAAATTCTAAGCATACAATAAAGCGGAAAAGTAATGTGAAGGACCTGGGAGTGATAATATCAGAGAAACTAGCCTTCAAAGACCACAACAATGTATCTACCTCATCTGTTAGGAAAATGATTGGATGGATAATGAGAACCTTCAAACCTAGAGACACCAAGCCTATGATGATTCTCTTCAAATCGCTTCTTGTCTCTAGGCTGAAATACTGCTATACACTAACGGCCCCCTTCAAGGCTGGAGACATTGCAGACCTGGAGAGTGTACAAAGAACTTTCATGGCACACATAAGTACGATAAGGCACCTAAACTACTGGGAACGATTGAAGGCCCTTGATCTGTATTCCCTGGAATGGAGACGACAGAGATTCATGATAATATACACTTGGAAGGTCCTGTAGGGATTGGTACCAAACCTGCACACGAAAATCACTCCCTATGGAAGCAAAAGACTCGGCAGGAAATGCAACATTCCCCCGATGAAAAGCAGGGGTGCCACGAGTACATTGACAGACAGCACAGTATGTGTCCGGAGCCCAAGACTGTTCAACTGCCTCACAGCATACATAAGGGGGATTACCAATATACCCCTGGCTGTCTTCAAGAAGGCACTGGACAGGCACCTAAAGTCAGTACCTGACCAACCGGGCTGTGGGTCGTACGTCAGCATGCGTGCGGTCAACAGTAACAGCCTGGTTGATGAGACCCTGATCCACAATGAGGCCTGGTCTCAGCCCGAGCCGCGGGGGCGTTGACCCCCGAAACCCCCTTCAGGTAAACTCCAGACAGGCTTTTAACCCCTAGGTGCCAGCATTTATTTTTACGTAACATAGCAAATACGTTACACATGTATCTGCAATTAATCGGCTCTTAAGGTGCTACAAGTGTAGCAGACGGGTCTTGTAAGGACCGCGGGTGCCACGCCTTTCCCTCTCAGTGCCACACCCTGCTCTCTTTGCATCACAACCTGCCCTCTCAGTGCCACAACCTGCCCTCTCAGTGCCACAACTTGCCCTCTCAGTGCCGCAACCTGCCCTCTCAGTACCACAACCTGCCCTCTCAGTGCCACAACCTGCCCTCTCAGTACCACAACCTGCCCTCTCAGTGCCACAACCTGCCCTCTCAGTACCACAACCTGCCCTCTCAGTGCCACAAGCCTCATTTTCAGTCACTTCAAGTTAAGGATCTTGTTTCTTGTAACAATTTAAGTCAAAATTTGCTCAAATATTAGTTCTAATCTTTTTATTTTTTTAGATACACCTTTCAGTTATGTAAGGAAAAGAACAGTGCAGAGTGAGTGTCACCTGTTTAATGAAGAATGTGATGTAAAGTACTTCATCGTACAAGCCAGGTCATAAAGCCTTGTGTGTCGTACGCCACGAAAAACTCTTGCAATTTTGAAGGAGTACAATGTGTGTCAGTGTTGGGGAAAATGTGAATCAGTGTAACGCAGGTTGCTTTCCCAACACAGTTATTTTACGCAGAAGAAAACTGGACACGAAGCCTTAACCAAGACCAGTTACAAAGCAGCTGATGCGTAAGTGAAAAGAGGAAAGCCATTCAACGATGGAGATCTGATAAAAGAGTATATAATGGAAGAGATTTATACCCAGGAAAAGCAAATCTGTTCAAAATCCTCAGTGTTGTACTCAATAACATTACTGGTAGAACTGAGGATATAAGAAACAATATATTTGATCAAATTGCAGACAAAGCACGAAATTTTGTTTTATTTTCTCGCACATGATGAAGAGAATGATGTAAGTGACACATCACAACTCATAGTTCACCCGTGGCGTCCACAGTGAATTTAATAACACAAGAATTAGCATCAATACATAGCATGTTCAGCACAGGAACCGGAGAAGACATCTTAAAAAAATTAAAAAAAACATAACATGGAGTGGAATAAACTACAATGCGTGACAATTGATGGAGGAAAGAACATGTCTGGGGTGAAGAAAGATGTGGTTGGACAAATCACAAAAGCTTGTGAGGATGGTCCTCTCAAGGAAGGTTCCTTGATGTTGGTGAGGGGCTCTTGATTTAGGGAATTGGATCTGTGCTCCAGTTCCCCGAATTAAGCCTGAATGCCTTCCACATCCCCCCCCCAGGCGCTGTATAATCCTCCGGGTTTAGCGCTTCCCCCTTGATTATAATAATTGTGAGGATGGTTGATTCTCAAGGGGGGGAAGGAGGGAGAGCAGAAATACAGGAAAAAAAATACGAAAAATTTTGACAAAAAGAAAATCTTACTGAAAAATAGTGCATGAATCTGGTAGCATGTTGATGCAATCAGCTTGTTGCTGTTTTACTTCTAAGAATATTTTTCCAAAAATGTAATTTCTTTATTCTTGCTGTCAACAAGAGGATATGATGCCATGTCGTGTATACCTGGAGTGTAGATGAATGGTTCAGACAACCGACGCGTTGATAAATTAGACAGATGTACAACTCTTGTGTATCTTTATTGAGGAAACGTTTCGCCACACAGTGACTTCATTAGTCCATACAAAGAAGAATCGTGAAAAACAGGAGAAGAATGAGGTAATCAGTCCCTCAACCTGGAGTCGATGTGTTCAGTCCATCAATCTTGAATAGAATACAGCATATGTGCCGAGAAGCAGCTTATATACCGTAGGCAGGAGAGGTGCAGCAGACGTAGGTGGTGTCACATTTGTTCAATGTGGAAGTAGGTCGTGCCCAACGGTTAGGCAAGCGAAGAATTCCCACCTACGTCTGCTGCGCCTCTCCTGCCTACGGTATATAAGCTACTTCTCGGCACATATGCTGTATTCTATTCAAGACTGATGGACTGACCACATCGACTCAAGGTTGAGGGACTGATTACCTCATTCTTCTCTTGTTCTTCACGATTCTCCTTTGTATGGACTGATGAAGCCAGTGTGTGGCGAAACGTTTCCTCAACAAAGATACCCAAGAGTTGTACATGTGTCTAATTTATCATACCTGGAGTATATCTGGAGAGGGTTTCGGGAGTCAGCGCCCCCGCGGCTCGGTCTGTGACCAGGCCTGATGGTGGATCAGGGCCAGATCAACCAGGCTGTTACTGTTCGCTGCATGCAACCCAACGTACGAACCACATCCCGGCTGGTCAGGTACTGACTTTAGCTGCCTATCAGACATTAAAAACCATGATGAGAACTTTTTGTATGCATTTTCCTACAGACTGGGATGAATCACTACCATTGTTGCTGTTTTCAATAAGGGAAACTGTGCAGGAGTCTACAGGGTATAGTCCATTTGAGCTGATCTTTGGGCACAATGTATGAGATACTCTTCAGGTGCTCAAGGAAGGATGGATGGGAGAAGATACCTGCTCAACACTCTACAACCCTTCTTCAAGGTTGCAGGTGGCACGTCAGTTGGCTAAGGCTAACTTAAACACAAACATCTATGGTATACACTAAAAAACTTACCAAAATTACCTACTCAAACTACCGCCCAAACATGATGACTTTTCCCCCCGTCACCACCCAACTCGTACTGAAATAAACACACCTCTCATCTGCTCCTGTCCTGGCCACTGCCTGACTGACAGGAATAAAACGCGTTCGCTTTCAGGGAATAATACACGTCCACTTTCAGTATACTACACGGAAAATGATGTTATATATGGAGAGTTATTTTATAAATATTTTTTTACAGTACTCCGTAATAAGTGGCCTTACCCACAAAGTCGATTACGTCATCAAGATGTGGCAGAGGGTAAGCATCTGGAATTGTGATCTCATTCACTTTACGGTAGTCTGTGCACATTCGAAAACCTCCATCAGCTTTCTTAATGAGGATGCACGGTGAAGCCCACGGACTAGACTCCTCCAGTAACCCATGCTCTAACAGAAATTCTACCTTCTGCTGAAGTAGCCTCTGTTTTTCAAGATTAGCTCTGCAGGGGGAGAGTTTAATAGGTTTAGAGTTTCCAACATCTACATCATGATATCCAAGTGTATTTTTTTGGAACATCCGAAAAGATATCAGGGTAAGATTGTAGGAACACAGTTAAACTTGTTACTTGGTTCTTAGACAGCCCCAACATTAAAGGGCTAGGGTCATTGAGGACAGAATTGGGAAGCTTTACAATAATCTCAGAAATAGAGGGCAAAGAGTCAGGGTCGTCTACAGAGGCAGTAGGCAAAGTTATTATTAGGACTTCGTCTGGTATTTTAGACGCTTTAATTTGATTAATATGGTAGGTTTTAGTTTTTGAGGTCTTGTGAAGGGGAGATACCACACAATATACATCAGATAATTTACTTATAATTTGCATAGGTCCCATAAATCTAGCTTTTAAGATGTGGCCATGTATAGGTTCCTGTACCAACACCTTGTCTCCTGGATGGAAAGAGCGAAACTTTGAATTTCTGTCATACCTATGTTTCATCGTGTTTTGAGTTGCCTTAAAGTGCTCTCATGTTTATTTGTAAAGCCCTAGTATGCATGGTCCTGTGTTTTGGAGAGTATTTAACGTTTCCTCTGTAGGCTAAGTAGCCTGCAGAAAGGGGGGTGTCATGGAGCCTCCCTGTTCATAAATGTTCATTTATTTTGTTTAACTCATTAGTATCAGTGTGCTAGTGAGCTAATGTGAACTGGACTGTGGTGGTTTTTTTGTAGTAGTTATAAGATGTATATAAGTTACTATTAATATAGATACATTTTATATAGGTGGGTTTTTGT
Organism: Cherax quadricarinatus; assembly: GCF_038502225.1. Classification (NCBI taxonomy): domain Eukaryota; kingdom Metazoa; phylum Arthropoda; class Malacostraca; order Decapoda; family Parastacidae; genus Cherax; species Cherax quadricarinatus. Next base: position 32,323,843 of record NC_091304.1, read on the forward strand.
CCTTCCTTCCTAATAATAATTAATATTGCTTAATATATGAATACATGCTGGCCCAAGATTTGCACTGTATTCCAGTGTAATTTTATAACCCCTAGCCAGCAGTGTGAGCTGCCTTTAGGAGCCAGGACCATTTTATTTAAGTTACGACATCAAAGTCATTACACTACTTTTGTGTTCAAGTTAGACCTCCTTAAAGGTTACTATCAGGTACCTTTTACAGACAAGGGGAAGGAAATCTCTGCCTTCGTAATTCCAGGAGGTCATTATCAATATACAGTTACCCCCTTCGGAATGAAAAACTCGCAGGCATCATTCCAGAAGCTCATCCATCGGGCTATTAAAGGACTTGAAGGCACGGCCGCTTACCTAGGTGACATTGTAGTTGTGTCGGACACATGGGACCAACATATGTTTAGGCCTAAGGCTCTCTTTGAGACCTTTCAGAGTTTCCACTTTAGAGTTAACTTATCTAAGTCTTCCTTTGGCCAGGCTACTGTTAATTTTTGGGGCCATGAAGTAGGTAGTGGCAAAGCGGCTCCTAAATTTGCTAAAATTCTTGCTATTAAAAATTATCCAGTACCTCAGGATAGGAAATCCCTCCAACGTTTCCTAGGTATGGTAGGATTTTATAGAAGATTCTGTAAAAAAAATTCAGATATTGTAGCTCCTCTAACCTTGCTTACCAGTCATAAAGTCCCCTTTTAAGTGGACCTCAGAGTGTCAAGACTCATTCACTAAAATTAAGTTATTTCTTTGTACTGCACCCATTCTCCTGTCTCCTGATTTCTCCAAACCCTTTACATTACAAGCTGATGCCTGTGAGTCTGGAGTGGGGGCAGTACTTCTGCCATCTGGGGACAATGGGTTTCACCCTGTGGCTTACTTCTCCGATAAGTACCAGCCGCACCAGAGGGCCTACTCCGCAACCGATAAAGACCTCGCTCTGATACTGGCTTTGGAGCCTTTGAAGTATATGTATATGAAGTATATAGTGACCACAATCCTCTAGTTTATCTTCAACATATGAAAAACCACAACACAAGACTCATTAGGTGGTGTATTCGACTGCAATCCTACAATATTAGAATAATTCAAATTGCCGGCAAATAATATGCTGGCTGATGCATTGTCTCACATCAGGTTAGGGTGTGTTAGGGACTTTGAGTAAAAAAACACAAGCTCTTTTTTTCCCCTTTTGTAAATAATAAATATTTAATTATGTGGGGGTTTCTTTTTAGTGAGGGGATATTCTGCTACCGTCCGTAGGTATCTTGGACCTACGTTAGCCCTACTGTCTGTTGACTCACTCTAACTTTAGAGTTTGGCTTTATCTCGCAATAAAAGCTAAGCTTTATCTAATGAGTTGGATAGTTGAGAGGAAAGGTAGTTCCATTATACTGTGCCATGGAGGCACTTTTTACCCACTGAGGTGGAGGCCTATTCCTGAGCTCTCTCGGGGTGGGGGTGTTGCATGCAAAGAGTATGTAACCTTTATTTGGAGCATGTTAACACACTCACTTAGGCTGCCTCACCAACCAGCGAACCGCTTCACTAAGGGTCTGACAGTTGGGGCCTAATCGTCAGATCAGTACCTAGGTTCAAGCATAATGTGGATCTGGCAAATGTGAAGGTGACTTGGCTACCACTCACATTTTCACTCTGCCTTGACTACCGTGGGGTGCACTAATACCTATTGCTGTACATAGTGTATATAGTGTACATACTTCTGTTTATACTTGGTGAAGGATAATATAATTCAAAGTTTTCTGCTGCATTTATTTTGCCCCCTTTACACCCAGGATAACAGGCCTTGAGTGCCTGGGTCATAATATGGGTATTTAAAAATACCCTATAAAACAGCCAATAATTATTTTTGTCTCTTTATTTTTCAAGGTAATCTTCATAATAACTACAGTGTGCAGGTTTCAAAAGTTGTTTAAATTACAATAAAAATTTCATTCAAATTGGATAATTAGGAAAAAAATCTGTATTTCTGCCTCCCCCACCCCCCTCAAAGCCCATGTTTCTGCATAGCATTAAGCATCAACAAGCATTGTATGGAAAATATTTGGATATGTCTTGCATTCTGAAATTTGTAGTTTCAATAGTGAATTTCATTCGATCTCACGGGCTTGATTATCGCCAGTTTCGTGATTTCTAAAAGAAACTGATTCTGAATTCATTGACTTGCCTTATTATATAGCAGTTCGATGGCTTAGTTATGGAAAGGTTCTATCGTGGTTCTTTAGCTCAGAACGGAAATTTATTCATTCCTCACAAAGAAGAATCAACCCAAACCACTTTTATCAAATACTGACTGGCTTTGGAGACTGATATTTTTTTGCAGACATGACAAGCTATATGAATCAATTGAATCTGAAACAAGTTTGATTTATGATCTATTCCCGCACGTCAAGGCATTCAGGGCAAGTTAATGCTATTTGAAGGACAGCTGAAAGTTTCTAACTTGGTTCATATCCCATGTTGTGGAAAATTTCATGAAAATAGTGAAGCAGAATGTTCATCATTTACAACACAAATCATTATTGACTTGTAAAAATAATTTCAAGACGATCTTCTGATTTTGATGGAAAAATAGATGAAATAAAGCTGTTTCAAAATTCATTTGACTTTAATGTTGAAAATCTTCCAAGTCAGTTTCAAATGGAAATTATTGATCTCCGGTCAGATGACATGTTGAAAGAAAAGTATAAAGAAGGAAACCTGATCCAATTTTATAAATCTTTAAAGCGTGAACAGTTTCCAAATTTGAAGCGATTTACTTGTGAATTCGCATCAGCTTTTGGTAAAACGAACCTTTGTGAACAAACTTGTACAAAAATGAAGTATGTCAAGTCCAAATATCGCACAAATTTATCTGATGAACATTTGAAGTCCATTCTAATAATTGGCTCCTCGAGCTTGAAACCTCACTTCAGCAATATTTTGAAATTAAAAAAAAAATTCGTCATTCCCATTACTCTTGTGCAAATTACCATTGTGTCAGTTTTTCTCATATGCAGTTCAATAATTGATTATGCTGTCAGAACATTGGCTTGTTTGACATTGTAATTCATATATTATTTCTCATTGCAAATACGGTATTGTTTCCTCGTAACTCTCATATTTCACTTCTGAATCATATCATCTGATTACAAAAAGGATCCAAATAAAACTTATCCATTCATATAAATTTTACTCATTCATTTATATTTATTTATAAGACTGATTTTTTCTTCCGCCCGAGAAAATGTGTGAAATATACGATGTGGGTCTCGTAGTGAAAGTTTGGAGACTCTTGCTTTAACTAACCATGGTGTATGTGTGTGTGTACTCACCTATTTGTACTCACCTATTTGTGGTTGCAGGGGTCGATTCATAGCTCCTGGCCCCGCCTCTTCACTGATTGCTACTAGGTCCTCTCTCTCCCTGCTCCATGAGTTTTATCAAACCTCGCCTTAAAACTATGTATGGTTCCCGCCTCCACTACGTCACTTTCTAGGCTATTTATTTATTTATTTATTTATTTATTTATTTATTTATTTAGAAATTTTAGCATACAAACAGAGGTACAAAAAAATACAGGTAAGAGCAGCATGCCAAAGCCACTTATATGCATAGCATTACGGGCTGGCTTAAAATTAACTTAAGATTAACTAAGCAATGATGAAATCAGTGATAAAACATTATTGTAAACAGATAACTATAAAGCACAAATGAGTATTACAAAGACAGGTCATATGGTTGCATGCATTGCTGTACATTCAGTAGAATGGAGTATTCTGTTAGGTAGTGTATTTAAAAAAAATAACAAAGTTAGGTTTAACATTTGTGTGATATAATTGTGAGTAACATTTAGGATATACAATTTATATGGTTCAGTTATTCAGTATTTATTTGGTTTTGGGTGAGTAAGTGAACTTTGAGAAGAGACTTGAATTTATAAACAGGTAGTGTTTCTTTTATATTTAAAGGTAATGAATTCCAGATTTTAGGGCCTTTTATGTGCATTGAGTTTTTGCATAGCGTGAGATGGACACGAGGAACATCAAAGAGTGATCTGTGCCTTGTGTTATGGTCATGTGTTCTGTTGAGGTTGGCAAGGAGATGTTTGAGGGGAGGGTTAATATCAGAGTTAAGTGTTCTATGTATGTAATAAGTGCAATAATAAGTATGGATGTTTTGTATGGTGAGTAGGTTGAGTGTTTTGAATATTGGTGGAGTGTGCTGCCTGTAGTGAGAATTTGTTATCATTTTAACTGCAGCCTTTTGTTGGGTAATTAGTGGTCTGAGATGGTTAGTTGTTGTTGAGCCCCATGCACAAATTCCATAGGTGAGATAGGGGTAAATAAGAGAGTGATATAGGGCCAGAAGGGCTGACTGTGGAACATAGTACCGTATCTTCGATAGTATGCCTACAGTCTTGGAAATTTTCTTAGAAATTTGTTGTATATGTGTATGAAATTTAAGTCTATTATCGAGGTGGATTCCTAAGAATTTTCCCTCTGTTAGCTTTGTGATAGGTGATCCGTTTATCGTTATGTTAAGAGGTACATCTGTAGCTCTGCTACCAAACTGAATGAAGTAGGTTTTATCAATGTTTAGTGTAAGTTTGTTAGTCCTCATCCTGGTAGATATTTTCTGTAATTCGGTGTTTACAGTATTGGCTAGCGTGACTGGGCTCGGGTGAGAGAAGACGTATGTGGTGTCATCTGCAAAAAGTGTGGGTTTGAGTAATTGCGAAGCATTTGGTAGGTCATTTATGTATAGGAGAAAGAGAAGAGGGCCAAGGACACTTCCCTGTGGGACACCAACTGTAATTGGTTGTGCGGAAGAGCTTGCCTGATTTGTGTACACATATTGGCTTCTGTTGCTGAGGTATGACTTGAGGTAGTTGAGGGAGTGCCCTCTTATACCATAGTGTGACAATTTTACGTGGAGCAAGTCATGGTCAACTGTATCAAAAGCTTTACGTAAGTCAATGAAGATCCCCAGTGGGACTTCTTTTTTCTCTATTGCAGTGTATATATGTTCTAGCATGTGTATAATAGCATCATTAGTATTTTTATTAGGCCTGAATCCAAATTGGCAGGGGTTGAGAATGTTTTGGGAGATGAGGTAGGAGTAGATTCGTTTATGAATTAATTTTTCGAAGATTTTTGAGAGGGTGTAAATTGGATATTGGCCTATAGTTATTCAACTCTGTTTGGTCTCCTCCTTTATGGATCGGGGTGACCCTTGCTATTTTGAGAACTGTAGGGAAGGTGGAGGATTCAATGGATTTGTTAAAGAGTGTTGCAATGATAGGTGATAACACTTGAGATGCTTTTTTGTATATAAAGGGTGGTAAGGTATTTAAATCTCCTGCCTTGTTTTTCAGTGCGTTGATAATAAGGGAGACTTCGTATGGGTTAGTCGGAGCTAGGAACAGTGTGTTCGGGTAGTTGCCAGTGAGGTAGTCATTTGGTGGGGTATCTGAGCTTGGGATATTATTGGCAAGGTTTTGACCTATAGTGGAGAAGAAATCATTGAGTCTGTTTGCTGTTTCTTTTGGTGGGAGTTGGGGTTCATCTGATTTTGCTAATTTTATTTCGCTATGTCGTGATATCTTTTTTGTTCCCAGAATTTCTGATAGGGTCTTCCAGGTCTTTTTTATATCACCTCGTAAGTTGGATAATCTGTTCTCACAATACAATTTTTTTGCCCTTCTTATCAGGCTGGTTAGGATTGACGAGTAACGTTTTGTTTGGTCTCTGGTTATGTGACCCATTCTGTACTGTTTTTCATATCGGTGTTTTGTATTTATGGATTTGAGAATGCTGGATGGTAGCCAGGGACTGTTCAGTCTCTTAGCTGTCATCTGTTTAGTTTTTTTTAGGGCAGTGCTTGTTATAAAGGTATTGGGTCTTTTTTAGAAAATTATTAAAACATTCGTCAATATCTGTATAGATTTCTAGCTCAGTGTGCCAGTCAATGTTTGTTACTGCTGTTGTGAAGTTATTAATGGCTGCCTCATTGTGAAGTCTGAAGGTGACTTTAGTAGTGTCTTGGGGTATTTTACCAAGAGTTGTTATGAGGAAAGTAGGGTAGTGGTCTGTGGTATTATTTGTAATTATGCCTGATTTTAAAGGGGATATGGTGTTGGTCCAGATGTGGTCAAGTAGGGAAACACTAGTCTCTGTAACTCTTGTAGGTTTTGTTACTGTTGGTAGCAACATGCAGTTACTCACAGTGTTTGTGAATTCAGTAATGTGTGGGTCCTGGTCTTGCAGGAGATTTATATTGAAGTCACCTGAGAGTAGTAAGTGATCTTTGTTCATGTGTGCATCAGTTATCATACTTCCTAGGTTTTGACTAAATTGGCTAATGTTTGATTGTGGAATTCTGTAGATGTTTATCAATGTGAGAGGTTTTTGTAGGTATTTGGATTTGAATTTAGCTATTATATATTCCCCATGTTCATCCCTTGTGCAAGTATTAGTGATACATTCTAGTTGGTCTGAGTAGTATATAGCTGTGCCACCCCCTTGTTGGTTTGGCTTGACTACTCTATGACTGAAGAAATGCTTCCTAACATCCCTTCGATTCATCTGAGTCTTCAACTTCCAATTGTGACCTCTTATTTCTGTGTCCCATCTCTGGAACATCCAGTCTTTGTCCACCTCGTCTATTCCGCGCAGTATTTTATGTCATCATGTCTCCCCTGACCCTTCTGTCCTCTCCCTCAACCTTTCTTCGTAGGACAATCCCCGTAGCTCTGGGACTAGTCTTGTTGCAAACCTTTGCACTTTCTCTAATTTCTTGATGTGCTTGACTAGATGTGGATTCCAAACTGGTGCTGCATACTCCAGTATGGATCTGACTTAAATGGTATACAGAGTCTTGAACGATTCCTTACTGAGGTATCGGAACGCTATCCGTAGGTTTGCCAGACGCCCGTATGCTGCAACATTTATCTGATTAATGTGCGCCTCAGGAGATATGCTCGGTGTTATACTCACCCCCAGATCTTTTTCCTTGAGTGAGGTTTGCAGTCTTTGGCCATCTAGACTATATTGTGCCTGCAGTCTTCTTTGCCCTTCCCCAATCTTCAGGACTTTGCATTTGGCAGGGTTAAACTCAAGGAGCCAGTTGCTGGACCAGGCTCGTAGCCTGTCCAGGTCTCTTTGTAGTCCTGCCTGATCCTCGTCCGATTTGATTCTTCTCATTAACTTCACATCATCTGCAAACAAGGACACTTCTGAGTCTATCCCTTCCGTTATGTCATTCACATATACCAAGAACAGAACAGGTCCTAGGACTGACCCCTGTGGAACTCCGCTTGTCACAGGCGCCCACTTTGACACCTCGTCACGTACCATGACTCGTTGTTGCCTCCCTCTCAGGTATTCTCTGATCCATTGCAGTGCCTTTCCTGTTATGTGTGCCTGATCCTCTAGCTTTTGCAGTAACCTCTTGTGAGGAACTGTGTCGAAGGCCTTCTTGCAGTCCAAAAAAATGCAGTCGATCCACCCCTCTCTCTCTTGTCTAACTTCTGTCACTTGTCATAAAACTCCATTAGGTTTGTGACACAGGATTTTCCTTCCCTGAAACTGTGCTGGTTGTCAATTATACACTTGTTTTTTTCCAGGTGCTCCACCACTCTCCTCCTGATGATCTTCTCCATGACCTTGCATACTATACACGTTAGTGATACAGGTCTGTAGTTTAATGACTCATGTCTGTCTCCCTTTTTAAAATTTGGGACTACATTTGTTCGACTAAACCTTTACAAAAATTCAATGTATTTCAAAGGACCTAAAATCTGGAACACCCTACCTGAAAACTCTAGAACTGCAGACACATTCATCACTTTCAAACTACAGTTAGAAAACATCTTATCTCCCTGATCCACCCCGACAACTAATTACATGATAACCACTTGGTGGTTCACAATTACACTCACTCATCCACTGACTATAAACCCAGAAATACTAATCTTAATCTTAAAATAATAAATCCCAACTAGTCATAAGTTTGCCTATGATACTCCAATATAGACACTTTGTATTGTGCCAAAACAAAAGCATTCACATTGCTAAACTCACAAATTATGATGTAGTCACTTAGCCTTAATACCATAATCTGTAAGGATTTAATGTTAAGAATTAATCTAAGTCTGCTCGAAATGCCTAGCCATGCTAGGTGTCCTAGTGGCCCCCTCTGTAATTAGTATTTTATAACAAGTAAACCACACAATACCCAAAACCTGTAAACCCCACGTTGTAACCCTTATAGAGAATAAACTTGAATTTAATTTAATTGAATTTTCCATACCTCAGGGAGTTGCCCAGTTTCAATGGATGTTGAAGATCTTTGTTAATGGCACACACAGCATCTCTGCTCCCTCTCTAAGGACCCACAGAGAAATGTTGTCTGGTCCCACCACCTTTGAGGTGTCAAGTTCACATAGCTTCTTCACCTCCTCCTTGGTTATGTATACCTCACCCAGCACTTGTTGGTGTACACCCCCCCCCCCTGTTATGATTTCCTGGAGTCCTACTGGTTTCCACTGTAAATACTTCTTCAAATCTCGTGTTGAGCTCCTCACATACCTCTCAGTTGTTTCTTGATTACCTGGTCCTTGACTGTTGTTTTCCTCCTGATGTGGCTATACAACAGCTTCGGGTCAGACTTAATTTTCTATGCTATGTCATTTTCATATTGTCGCTGAGCCTCCCTTCTTATCTGTGCACATTCGTTTCTGGCTCTTCGGCTAATCTTTTTATTTTCCTGAGTTTTCTGTCTTCTGTACCTTTTCCATTCTTTAGTACACCTAGTTTTTGCCTCCCTACACCTTTGGGTGAACCAAGGACTCGTTCTGTTCTTCCCATTATTTGTTTCCCTTGGGAACAAACCTCTCCTCTGCCTCCTTGCATTTTGTTGTCACATAGTCAATCATTTCTTGTACTGGTTTTCCTGTCAGTTCCCTCTCCCACTGAATGTCTTGAAGGAAGTTCCTCATGCCTAAGTAGTTCCCCCTTTTGTAGGTTGGTTTTTCCCATCCTATTCCTGCTACTCTCTCCACTTGGAGCTCAACAATGTAGTCAAAGCACATAACCACATGATCACTAGCTCCCAGGGGCCTTTCATACATGATATCCTCGATGACCGAACTACTCAAGGTGAATACAAGGTCTAGTCTTGCTGGATCATCCTCACCTCTCTCTCTGGTAGTGTCTCTAACATGTTGATGCATGAGGTTTTCCAGTACCACATCCATCATCTTGGCTCTCCATGTTTCGGGACCCCCATGGGGCTCCAGGTTTTCCCAGTCAATCTCCTTGTGATGTGTGTGTGTGTGCCTTATGTGTGTGTGTGTGTGTGTGTGTGTGTGTGCGTGTGTGTGTGTGTGTGTGTGTGTGCGTGTGTGTGTGTGTGTGTGTCTTGTGTGTGTGTGTGTGTGTGTGTGTGTGTGTGTGTGTGTGTGTGTGTGTGTGCCTTATGTGTGTGTGTGTGTGTGTGTTGTGTCTGTATATGTATATGTATACTCACATGTGGTTGCAGGGGTGTAATCTCAGCTCTTGGCCACGCTTTTCAGTTTGCCTCTTGTCAGATTCACTCCCTCCTGATTATGTATGGAATCTGCCTCCACCACTTCTTCGCCGAGATCATTCTACTTCCCGACTACTCTTGAGACTGAAGAAATACTTCCTAATATCCCTGTGGCTCATTTATGTCTAACTTCCAGCTGTGTCCCTAAGTTCCTGTTTCTCCTATCAAACAGCCTGTTCTATGAGTATTTTATATGTTAGTATTATGTCTGCCCTGGTTCTTCTGTCCTCCAGTGTCGTCAGATTGAATACCGTCAGACGTTCCTCGTAACTCAGAAACCATAACTTTACAGCATAATTTGCTACATACCTCTGCACTCTCTCCAGTTTCTTAACATGCTTTGTTTCAGGTGTGGGTTCCCCAGTAGTGCTGCATACTCAAAGATTTCCTGAGGCTTCTCTTCTTCTCCCTTTCCCTGCTCCTCCTCCTCGTGTTCTAAGGAAGGGTGGGGAGCAATTAAGGCTTGATAGTGAAGCGGCACCAGCGCCGCGGGGTGAAGGTCGGTCCCACCACCCACTAAACTAATTGACCAGGTGTACCAAAGGAATGTATAGGTAGGGGTGTTGAGTCAGGTGTATAGGTGGAGTGTGGAGGAGTCAGGTGTATAGGTGGAGTGTGGAGGAGTCAGGTGTATAGGTGGAGTGTGGAGGGGGAGGTGCATGGGTGAGGTGTAGGGTAGGTTGGGGAGGCAGGTGTATGGGTAGAGGCGTGAGGTCGGGAGTGGGAAGCAGGTGCATGGGTGAGACCAGTGGGAGGCAGGTGTATGGGTGAGAGAAGTGGGAGGCATGTGAATGGGTGAGAGTAGTGGGAGGAAGGTGAATGAGTGAGAGTAGTGGGAGGCAGGTGCATGGGTGAGAGCAGTGAATGGTAGGTTCATGGGTGAGAGTAGTGGGAAGCAGGTGTATGGGTGAGAGCAGTGGGAGGCAGATGCATGAGTGAGAGCAGTGGGAGGCAGGTGCCTGCGTAAGGATACTTGGAGGCAGGTGCATAGGTGAGGGTAGTGGGAGGCAGGTGCATAGGTGAGGGTAGTGGAAGGCAGGTGCATGGCTGAGGGTACTTGGAGGCACGTGCACGGGTCAGAGTAGTGGGAGGCAGGTGCATAGGTTATGGGTACTAGGAGGTAGGTGCATGGGTGACGGTAGTGGGAAACAGGCGCATGGGTGAGGGGTAGTGGGAGGCAGGTGCATAGGTGAGAGTAGTGGGAGGCAGATGCATGGGTGAAGGTAGTGGGAGGCAGGTGCATGGGTGAAGGTAGTGGGAGGCAGGTGCATGGGTGAGAATAGTGGGAATCAGGTGCATTTGTGAGACTACTGAGAGGCAGGTGCATACGTGTGAGAAGTGGGAGGAAAGTGCATGGGTGAGAATAGTGGGAGGTAGGTGCATGGGCGTGAGTAGTGGGAGGAATGGTTTGAAAAACTGACAAGTTGAAGATTGAGACACTTATGCAACATATGGGAATCTTTATTCAGGAAACGTTTCGCCACACAGTGGCTTCATCACAACTGTCAGACACTGCATCATCATGGAATCTTGATACAAAGAATTCTTCAAAACTTGTCCAACCTTTGGACGAAGACCTACTTTGACTAGTGGATGGTACTACTATGACCCCCGCCTCCTCCTGCTTCGCCTCACCTGACTACAGTATATAAGTCACGTCTACGGCCCTATGCTGCACATTCTACAAAATTGATGGACTGAACACATCGACTCCAGGCTGAGGGACTGATTACCTCAAATCTCAGTAGTATCAGTTCCCAGTAGTACCAGTTACCAGTAACCAGTCACTAGTATTATGGAGACCTCATCCACTTTACTGGATCAATCCGTTCCACCAGTTGAGGAGAAAGACTTAGCTTCCACTGACTTCCCAGACAAGGTCAAGCATTTGTTGACTCTGTTGAACAAACGTCGTAAAGCAATTGCCTTACCAGGTGAGAAGATGGGTATAATGAACTTATTGTCCCATCGTATCCCACTTGAACCTGATACTAGACCTATATATATACCTACGTACAGAATGCCTTATTCACAAGTTGCTGTCGCAGAAGAATTGATCAATCGAATGCTTGATGATGGAGTTATTGGACCTAGCAATTCACCTTGGAATGCGCCCTTGATCCTAGTGCCTAAGAAGGATGGTACTTGGCGCCCAGTCATTGACTTTAGGAAGTTAAATGCGAAAACTATTCCAGATCGCTTCCCACTTCCTGTACTTGGTGATTTTTTACGTAACATCGGAGATAACAAAGTCTTTTCAACCCGGGACTTGTTACAAGGGTTTTGGCAAGTTCCTCTTCACGAGGACAGCTAAGAGCTAACTGCATTCTCCACTCCTACAGGTCATTATCACTTCCTCCATATGGCCTTTGGATTACGATCCTCCCCTATCACGTTCTCAAGGCTCATGACTAATATCTTTAGAGGTCTCATAGGTAATGCACTTATAGTGTACTTAGATGACGTAATCATCGTGTCTAAAGACGTGGATACACACTTGAAAAGACTTGATGAAGTACTTGGTAAGCTTGAAGAAGCCAATTTAAAGATCAAACTGTCTAAATGTAAATTTTTCTGATCAGAAATTAAGTTTCTTGGTCATGAAGTCACTCCTAGAGGGGTTTTATGACCGACCAAAGTAAAGTAACTGCAGTACTAAATTTTCCAACTCCCAAAACTGCTGATGCTGTAAGATCCTTTGTGGGCTTAGTAGGTTTTTATAGATCTTTCATTGCCAGTTTTTCTTCCATAGCTGCTGCTCTAACTGAGTTGCTTAAGAAAGATGCTTCTTTCGTTTGGACCCTCTGTCAAGAAAGAGCATTCTAAACTCTAAGAGAAAAGCTAACATCTGCTCCAATTTTGAAATTTCCAGATTTTTCTAAGCCCTTTTATCAGACAACTGATGCTAGTTCATTTGGCATAGGTGCTGTACTAGCTCAGAAGACTGATGGCAAGCACAACACAGATGCATTTGCTAACCAAATCCTTACAAAGGCTGAATGTAATTATACAGTAACTGAGCAAGAAGCTTTAGCAATAGTATGGTCTTTAAAGCACTTCTAAGACATTATTTATCAGTACTCTGTTCATGTCTTGACAGACCATGCTCCACTGATACCTTTATTCCAGAACAAACAACCTACTGGAAGGTTAGCCAGATGGACCTTGACTATCCAAGAGTTCAATCCTACCTTTGAACACTTACCTGGCAAGTCAAATGTAGTCACAGATGTTTTATCACGACATGTTAGTATAGTAACTGCAGACCCTCCATTTAGTGCCGAGGACGTAAAGAATGCTCAACGAACAGATCCCAGGTGGTCTGGTGTGATTCGATTTCTGCTCCAGGAAGATCTTATTCTGACTGTGAAGCCACCAGCACCCATCAGTGACTTTGTCATGAACCAAGAATTACTGTATCGAACAGCCGAGTTGGGTACTCCTAGCAGAAGGGTATACCAGTTAGTAATTCCACAGTCACTAGTGAATGTAGCCTTACAGCTAGTTCACGATGTACCGGGTGTTGCGCACCCTGGTATGGATAGTTCAGTAAAACAAGCCAGATTGAAATACTTTTGGCCTCGTATGGCAACTGATATTTCCGAGTATGTTAAGAAATGTAGTGTCTGCATGCAACATAAAGGTAATGTTAATGGTCCTAATCCAATCCAAGTGTATCCAACTACTAGCAAACCGTGGGAAAGAGTTGCGCTAGATCTGTTAACTAATTTCCAATGTTCCCTCCAGGGCAACAAACATCTATGTGTTATGGTAGACCATTTCACCAGATATTGTGAGTTAGTTCCTATTGCAGATAAGACTGCAGAGACAGTAGCTAAAACGTTAAAGAACGCATTATCTGCAAGCATACCACCCCTAAGTCCTTAGTAACAGATAATGGAGGTGAATTCTGTAATGAGATTCTTGAAAATTTGTATACCTTGTACAAGATCTCTAAATCCACCATTGTTCCTCATCATCCTGCCACCAATGGGTTAGCGGAACGAATCAATAAGAAGGTACTTGATGTCTTGAGAGCCACTATCAATCCCAACAGTGAAACTTGGGATGAAGTTATACCTGATGTGCAGTGTGTTATAAATTCTGCTTACAATGTTTCTATAGGTGACACTCCACATTATGCATTGTATGGTGTAGATAAACGTTTGCCTTATGAGTTACTATATTCTAATCTGATACCAAATTACAACCCTGATGATTTCATAGCAACTCGTACCAGCTTAGCTCAAAGTGTTTTTAGAAGAATCCGTGAAACACTTTATAAATCAACAGCAGAATTTTCAAGAGTCGCAAACACTCGAGCAAAGCCATCCAAACTTACAGTAGGTTCGAGAGTTATGCTGACTAACTTTAACAAAACGTCTGCAGTGCCTAAGCTCGATCAAAAGTTTGTTGGTCCTTATGAAGTAGTTGAACATATCACTGGCAATAAGTATAAGGTTAGAGAAATTAGTACTGGCCAGTATAAAGAATCGCATTTATATCATATGAAGTTAGTATGTGATGATAATGATGTTCCAACCCAGACTAATGTGACAGACTCTTACAATTCTCCTGATCCTGTACCCTCTACCTCTAATACTCAGTCAAACGATCAACCTGAATGTCATTATTCCCTATGTACACGACAGGTATTGAGAAATCCTCAAGTATCATTTGTAACTACATTCAGATCTGCCTCAAACATGGCATGAGTTAGTCAGTGCAACAGAGTTTGATCCTCCCAGAGATGACACCCATTCTGCATATGTCAATCTCACCCTAGCAGAGTTGGGGTTAAATGTAAATAACCTGTACAGATGAATAATTACAGTATCAACTTATCAATATTCAAGATTTTTTTTTTGTGTTCACCTTCTCTCCGAATTCTGAGATTTAACAGTCTAGATTTAAGTGCACCAAGTCTGCCTTTCTGTTAAATACTTCTTTCTTTGTACATATCCTTCCTCAGAATCCGTAGATCACATGAATACAGATCGATCGATCAAATTTTTTTATCACTTCTATCATGTAATCCCAATTGAGTCTCATTCTATGAGTTGTGCTATATCATACCTTGTAATGCATTACAGTTTCATTACAGTTCCATTACAATAAGTTTCATTATAGTCATTTATATTAGCTTCCATTCCAATATTCTACTTATGTATGTTATAATGTTCAATTGTTGTGTACTTTGCCACTGTATAGAATCAGCCCAAGACATACGCCTACCGTCTCTAGTTTGCATTAGCTGTATGTTGGGACGACATACATTAGAATCGCCGAGCTCTCATTAGTATCAGTTCCCAGTAGTACCAATTACCAGTAACCAGTTACCAGTAGTATGACTCACTACCAACCGTCTGCGTGAATCACTGACTGTTATTCATGTTGCTGCTGACCATTGCATGTTTTGAACACCGCTCACCCCTAGGACCCAATTCGTGAGTCAGTCTTAAGATAGAGAGCAGAGAGGCAGGGTGGGCCTGGTGCTTCCCATATATTCCGTTATAATTATACAAGAATATCCAACGTGAGTGTTATTACCCAATCCACGTTATGGAACCCCCACACATGACACAAACTCCCACTCTCCTTACACCTGCTTTGTATTGGACTGATGAACCCACTGTGTGGCGAAACGTTTCCTAAATAAAGATTCCCATATGTTGCATAAGTGTCTCAATCTTCAGTGGGAGGAAGGTGTATGGGTTAGAATAATGGGAGGCAGGTGCATGGGTGTAAGTTGTGGAAGGAAGGTCTAGGGGTGAGAGTAGTGGGAGGCAAGGGCATGTGTGAGAACATGGGTGAAGGTAGTGGGAGGCAGAGGCATTGGTGAGGGCAGTGGGAGGCAGATGCATGGGTGAGGGTAGTAGGAGGCAGATGCATGGGTGACAGCAGTGTGAGGTAGGTGCATGGGTGAGAATACTGGACGGCAGGTGCATGGGTAAACGTAGTGGGAGACAGATGCATGGGTGAGGGTAGTGGGAGGCAGGTGCATGAGTGAGGTTAGTGGGAGGTATAATGCATGGGTGAGGATAGTGGAAGGCAGGTGCATGGGTGAGGGTAGTGGGAGGCAGGGGCATGAGTGAGGTTAGTGGGAGGTATAATGCATGGGTGAGGACAGTGGAAGGCAGGTGCATGGGTGAGGGTAGTGGGCGCAGGTGCATGGGTAAGGGTAGTGGGAAGCAGGTGAATGGGTGATGGTAGATGGAGGCAGGTGCATGGGTGATGGTAGTGGCAGGCAGGTGCATGGGTGAGGGTAGTGGCAGGCAGGTGCGTGGGTGAGGGAAGTAGGAGGCAGGTGCATGGGTGAGAGTAGTGGGAGGCAGGTGCAGGGATGTACAACAGATGCTGAATCAACGCAGTTGTCGTTGGAGATACATTCCTCCTAAATCTCCATGGCACGGCGGATTTTATGAAAGAATGATCGGCATTGTAAAGCGTTGTTTAAGGAAGACTCTTCATCGTCAGAGAATAGACTTAGAAGAATTCCGTACAGTTGTGACTGAAATAGAAAATAGAGTCAACAACAGACCTCTAACTTATGTTACCGATGATCTGGACAATTTAGAAGTGTTAAGTTCATCTCATTTACTCCATGGCAGAAGGCTCGAACCTGTTCCTCCCATGAATAATAAAGAAATCATAGAGGATCCTACTTATTTCGAACCCGAGCAACTCAGACGTAAATTCAAACACCTTAATAAAGTGATTGAACGTTGGGAGAAAATTTGGCGAGAAGACTATCTCACCTCATTGAGAGAACACTTCTATGGAGCTGGTGTTCCTGAAAATCATAAGTCCTTAAGACCTGGTGACATAGTGATTATCAACAATGATTGTCCAAGGTCCCAATGGCCACTTGGAAAAATTGTGACCATATATTCTGATGCAAATGGAATCATCAGGACAGTTGATGTTTTAAGCAAAGGTGTAGTGAATAAGCGGACAATAAAGAAACTAGTGCCGTTAGAATTACACAGTGTTGAAAACAAAATTAGTGATTCTCCAGAAACCACACACACTAAAGCTGTTCAGAAAAGACAAGCAGCAGTGGTGGCGAGTGAGAAAATTAAATTAATGTTAAGTGATGAATAGTTCACCTGCAGCGAACATCCGCCGCCCCCCAGTGTGGAGAAAATTTCTCCAGGAGGAGGGTATCAGCCCCTTTCAGCCCTGAGGGGCCCAGCCCTCTCAGAAGGGGCAAGCGTCTTGTTTACTGCTACAGTGAGTAATTGATCACAGATGCCATACGAGTATGCGACGTGGTCAAGTGACCGCTGCTCCTTGCAGAGTGTTGCAGAGTGTATTTTAATAAGAGACAGTACATCTCTTACTTTAGCAGGACAATTAAGGAAAATCCTGTTCCCACTTTATTACCATGGTAAAGATAGTGGACATTGTTGTCTATGCTTAAGACAGCAAGAATCAAACATTCTGCTTTGCTTCATCGAGGAAGTGGCAAGGAAGCAAAAGTACTAGGTCAGCTTTTTCTTTGTGCTAGGGGAGTGACGGCGTGGGGCGCTGTGGCGTCTTCAGATTACTTTTGACTCTACTGAGAGTGACACTGATGCCAGGATAACCAACAAAGAATGATCTGTGCGTTAGTGTGAACAAAGTGTCTCATAAAACACAATAAACACTTAAGAGAAGTGTGATCAGCTTCCCCCCCCGCCCCCCAGTGTGGAGAAATTTTCTCCAGGAGGGGGGTATCAGCCCCCTTCAGCCCCTTCAGCCCCTTTCAGCCCTGAGGGGCCCAGCCCTCTCAGAAGGGGCAAGCGTCTTGTTTACTGCTACAGTGAGTAATTGATCACAGATGCCGTACGAGTATGCGACGTGGTCAAGTGACCGCTGCTCCTTGCAGAGTGTTGCAGAGTGTATTTTAATAAGAGACAGTACATTTCTTACTTTAGCAGGACAATTAAGGAAAATCCTGCTCCCACTTTATTACCATGGTAAAGATAGTGGACATTGTTGTCTATGCTTAAGACAGCAAGAATCAAACATTCTGCTTTGCTTCATTGAGGAAGTGGCAAGGAAGCAAAAGTACTAGGTCAGCTTTTTCTTTGTGCTAGGGGAGTGATGGCATGGGGCACTGTGGCGTCTTCAGATTACTTTTGACTCTACTGAGAGTGACACTGACGCCAGGATAACCAACAAAGAACGATCTGTGCGTTAGTGTGAACAAAGTGTCTCATAAAACACAATAAACACTTAAGAGGAGTGTGATCAGCTTCTTTAGTGATAAGATTGTGAACAATAAAGACAAATCTTGTGGAACATAGTGTACCAGTGTGCGTTTTCCTAGACTATGGAAGACGTGGACATCCAAGGACACTTCAGCTTCTATCAAGTCACCGATATCTGTCGAAGGTGTGAAGAACACCATAGCTCACGCTACAAGAGCAAGGTAGGTTACGAATTTCCTGTAGTACGGGGGACTGCGCAGTTCTTGAGTCACAAGGAGTTTGTAATCAACCTATAGTCGGCAGTAAGGGGCGGACTTTTGAGTCCACACAAGTAAGTTTGTCAGCCATCAGTGAATGAAATATGCTGACATAACACCCCCTAGGGGTAATTTATAATCTTACAAATTATAAATCTTTACAGCCCGTTGAGAGATGACTTCGGCAGCTTCTCAAGACCTCGTCTGCAGGGGCGGCTGTGCAGGCGATGAGTTGTCTTTCTAAGTTAAGTACAAACTCTTTAAACTTAACTGGTAATGCCATTTCTCAACATATTGATTTCTTGTAGTCCTACTCTTAAGAAAGCTTTGGAAATATCAGCCGTGTAGGCATATGGGTTTGTGCGAAATTTCATAAGCACGTCTCCAAGCTTCTCAGTTAGTGAGGGTCCGGTCATCAGACAGTCATTAAGACTTGCTACATCTTTATTTGCACGTGCGCTGCAATTATATACAACACGTAGTGGAGTGGTTTCAGAATCTTTTCTGTCTCCATGGTGCGGGAGATAATGAGTTTCTGTCTTCAACTTATCTTCGACTATTTCCTCAATGAATTTATTGTCCAACTGTTCTTGTATGCTATTATCATAGACAGTCAGTAGCTCTGGATTCTTCCTGAGCTCATGTATTTGTGCTTTCATCTGTCCGAAAGCCATGCGATAATTGCTAGGTAGATGTGGTGGATTTAATTTCCATGGTAACCTAACCCAATACTGTCCATCTTTATATTTGACAGTGTCCAAATATTGGTTATAAGTCTGAGACTCTTGTGGGCTTGGTTTATTTACATCAATACCTATCGCATCTAAATCCCACAACTTATCAACTGGTTCATTCATTTCTTCCAGTAATGATAATTTTTGCTGTGGTACATGATCAGTGGTTATTCTCGTAACTAGTACATTTTCCACTGAATCAATATCAGCTTCTTTCCTACTTTGAGAGGGAATGGGACCACATATCATGTGGCCTCCTGCTGTTTTCAGCAAGTGAACATCATGTTTACTTACTATATTTTGCACAAAACAGTGATAATAATCACTTCCAATGATTAAATCAATTGGACTAATTGTGTCCGTCTGTATGTCAGGACAGGCTAACTTGACCTTAGCTCCTTTCAGTGCTGCAACTGTTTCTTTTAATCCCTGGATCTGCACAGACTTAGGCAAATCATCTACTACCACAGCTTCTACTGTCTTTTTCCTGTTTCCTAGACCAATAGTGATTCTGGCTAGGTCATATGTCTGTTTACCAGAATTGTGGAAAAAAACCAGCTATATCTAACTGTATTTTGGCATAGGGTTGTTTATTCAGTTTCTGCAACACTGTTCTTCTTATGAAGGACCTTTGTGAGCCTTGATCAAATAGTGTTAGCACATTGGTTTTGTGTAATTTATTAGATAACTCAACTCGAGCTATTACCTGGGAGAGCAGTTGCTTTAAACTTATCTCTCACATTTAATGCTGTTGCTTGTTGACTTCCTGATTCTGTGGAAGTCTTCTGCTGTTCAGGAAAAGTATTTGGGCATAATGCTGTTTGATGCATACCCTTGCATTTAAAACACTTCTTCAGTGAGCATTTACCTCCCTTGTGTTCACCTAAACACTTGATGCACCTTTTCAGCTGATGAACACGTTGTTTACGTGCCTCCATTGATGTGTATTGACTACAATACTGTGCCCAATGTGTTCCATCACAAAGTACACATTTTGGAGTACGTTTATGTATGACAGTCTGTTTACTGTCTGTTGTATTCACAGCTTGATAAATGCCTATATGGGATTTCCCATTCTGTGGTTTAGTGGGAGTAGGTATACTCTTTCTATACTGAGTTGAAGGTTTGTTATCCACTGGATTTGCGGATTTTTCATCTTGTCTCGTTGCTTGCATGCATGAAACTATTGTTTGTAAACCATTGCTTATTTCCTCACAAGTGAAATAGCGTTTATTGAACATAATATTTAATCGTTCAATAGTTTGTGGTGACAACTTATCTTGTACAATACCACTGATAAACCAATCACATTGCCTTAGGTCATATTTAGCACCTAGAGATCTGAGACTATTGTCTAATGTAATTCTAAATGCCTGTAAGTCTGAAAAACAATGTTTGGGTGGCTTCAAGCTTGATATTAAGACTGCATGTCTAACTCTGGCCTTGTCAGCATCAAAGTAATTGTCTGCTAAGACACGTAAGGCTATTTGATAATTGCCTTTGACCACCGGAAATGACTTAATCAGTTCATAGGGTTCTCCTTTCACAAGACATTTAAGATAATTGAACTTAGCAATCTCATCTATGTCAGTTCGTGAATTTACTATGGATTGAAAACCACTAATGAATTCTTCATAATTATGACCTTGGAAAATAGGTAATGACAATGTAGGTAAGCTTGGTAATGGGACACTTGTTGTTGTTACAGGTGTAACAGGTGTTTGACCACTAGTTACAGTAGGTCTCTGTGACAGAGTTTTGCGGTAGATAGCCTGTACTCCTGTCCACCTTAATTGTTGATTACTAAAAGTATCCAGAACATTTTTAATTTCATCCTCAGACGGATCTGATTCAAGAAATTTATTTTCATAATGTGTATAGTCTGAATTAATTATTTCCAGACGTCGTGTAAATAATTCAAATTTGACCACAAGATCATCAAAATCTATGTTTGTATCTTGAGTTAATCCTATACAGACTGAAATTAGATTTTCTAATTGTGTAATCTTAGTCTGTAAAGACTGAAACTGAGTTTTCAAACAAGCCATTTTAATGGTATATTGAAAATTCTAGCACCACACTTAGAGTGTTTAAAAACACTGTACTGCTATAAACAGCTGAGTTTTTGTTATGCTTAAGTCAGCAATAATCGAGTCAGACACTACTGACCTACTAAGCTTAACCTCAGGGTCAATGACCATGAAGGGTACACAGTACATGTGGCTGGTGTTTATGGCTTAAGTTTGCTGTGTCAGCCTGACCACGATGATTAATCGTAAATAACGATGTTATACACTTCATTCACTATACACTATAAATGTCACTGTATAACTGTAATCACACGTGAATATTACTTACACATATATAAATGTCACTGTTAATATGTATTTGAAAGCTTACACTTTATATATAAGTTTCTTTAACATAACAGGTAGATCTATAAGAAACAAACTTTAACACAATCTTGTCTCTTAATTTCTGTCTATAAACATTATAAACACTATGTGTATATACACTCAGACAAAATGAACATCAATTGGGTTGTTGGTGTCTTGGTCAGCACTTTCGAGATTGGAGCAGTGGATGCAGGGTGCCATCCCCCGTTTTCTTGTTGGGTGAGTCACCCAGCTCCCGTTTTCTTTGGGTGAACGCTGCGTGAGCGCCTGTTTTCTTTTGGCTGCCCATTCTCAGTGATTGACTCTGGAGGGACTCATTTATACTGGTTTATATTGTAAAACACTAGTTTTACAGCTCTTTTCGAAGGACCTTGGCTCGTAGGTTATTTGTACACTGTAGTACAACGTACTTGGACCACAGTGTGGCCTTTATCCGGTTCGAGCACGACCAATATGTTGAGAAATGACATTACCAGTTAAGTTTAAAGAGTTTGTACTTAACTTAGAAAGACAACTCATCGCCTGCACAGCCGCCCCTGCAGACGAGGTCTTGAGAAGCTGTCGAAGTCATCTCTCAACAGGCTGTAAAGATTTATAATTTGTAAGATTATAAATTACCCCTAGGGGGTGTTATGTCAGCATATTTCATTCACTGATGGCTGACAAACTTACTTGTGTGGACTCAAAAGTCCGCCCCTTACTGCCGACTATAGGTTGATTATAAACTCCTTGTGACTCAAGAACTGCGCAGTCCCCTGTACTACAGGAAATTCGTAACCTACCTTGCTCTTGTAGCGTGAGCTATGGTGTTCTTCACACCTTCGACAGATATCGGTGACTTGATAGAAGCTGAAGTGTCCTTGGATGTCCACGTCTTCCATAGTCTAGGAAAACGCACACTGGTACACTATGTTCCACAAGATTTGTCTTTATTGTTCACAATCTTATCCCTAAAGAAGCTGATCACACTTCTCGTAAGTGTTTATTGTGTTTTATGAGACACTTTGTTCACACTAACGCACAGATCGTTCTTTGTTGGTTATCCTGGCGTCAGTGTCACTCTCAGTAGAGTCAAAAGTAATCTGAAGACGCCACAGCACCCCATGCCATCACTCCCCTAGCACAAAGAAAAAGCTGACCTAGTACTTTTGCTTCCTTGCCACTTCCTCGATGAAGCAAAGCAGAATGTTTGATTCTTGCTGTCTTAAGCATAGACAACAATGTCCACTATCTTTACCATGGTAATAAAGTGGGAGCAGGATTTTCCTTAATTGTCCTGCTAAAGTAAGAGATGTACTGTCTCTTATTAAAATACACTCTGCAACACTCTGCAAGGAGCAGCGGTCACTTGACCACGTCGCATACTCGTACGGCATCTGTGATCAATTACTCACTGTAGCAGTAAACAAGATGCTTGCCCCTTCTGAGAGGGCTGGGTTCCTCAGGGCTGAAAGGGGCTGAAGGGGCTGAAGGGGGCTGATACCCCCCTCCTGGAGAAAATTTCTCCACAGGTGAGAGTAGTGGGCGGCAGGTGCATAGGTGAGGGTAGTGGGAGCCAGATGCATGGGTGAGGGTAGTGGGAGGCAGATGCATGGGTGAGGGTAGTGGGAGGCAGGTCCATGGGGGAGGGTAGTTGGATACAAGTGGATGGGTGAGAGTAGTTGCCTGGAGGTGCATGGGTGAGGGTAGTGGGAGGCAGGTGCATGGGTGAGAGTAGTGGGAGGCAGGTGCACGGGTGACGGAGGTGGGAAGCAGGTGATGGGTTAGGGTAGTGGAAGGCAGATGCATGGGTTTGGGTAGTGCTAGGCAGGTGCATGGGTGAGAGTAGTGGCAAGCAGGTGCATGGGTGATGGTAGTGCGAGGCAGGTGCATGGGTGATGGTAGTAATAGGTAGTAGCATGGGTGATGGTAGTGGGAGGCAGGTGCATGGGTGAGGGTAGTGGGAGGCAGGTGCATGGGTGAGGGTAGTGGGAGGCAGGTGCATGGGTGAGGGTAGTGGGAGGTAGATGCATGGGTGAGGGTAGTGGCAAGCAGGTGCATGGGTGATGGTAGTGCGAGGCAGGTGCATGGGTTATGGTAGTAATAGGTAGGTGCATGGGTGATGGTAGTGGGAGGCAGGTGCATGGGTGAGGGTAGTGGGAGGCAGGTGCATGGGTGAGAGTAGTGGGAGGCAGGTGCATGAGTGATGGTAGTGGGAGGCCGGTGCATGGGTGATAGTAGTGGGAGGCACGTGCATGGGTGATGGTAGTTGGAGGCAGGTGCC
The DNA here is from genome assembly GCF_038502225.1 of Cherax quadricarinatus. Classification (NCBI taxonomy): domain Eukaryota; kingdom Metazoa; phylum Arthropoda; class Malacostraca; order Decapoda; family Parastacidae; genus Cherax; species Cherax quadricarinatus. The sequence continues at coordinate 32,347,282 of NC_091304.1, forward strand.
TGGGTGATAGTAGTGGGAGGCAGGTGCATGGGTGAGGGTAGTGGTAGGCAGGTGCTTGGGTGAGGGAAGTGGGAGGCAGATGCATGGGTGATAGTAGTGGGAGGCAGGTGCATGGGTGATGGTAGTCGGAGGCAGGTGCAAGAGTGAGGGTAGTGGGAGACACGTGCATGGGTGAGGGTAGTGGGTGGTAGGTGCATGGGTGAGAGTAGTGGGAGGTAGCTGAATCGGTGATGGTAGTGGGAGGCAGATGCATGAGTGATGGTAGTGGGAGGCAGGTGCATGGGTGAGGGTAGTGGGAGGCAGGTGCATGGGTGAGGGTAGTGGGAGGCAGGTGCATGAGTGAGGGTAGTGGGACGCAGGTGCATGGGTGACGGTATTGGGAAGCAGGTGATGGGTTAAGGTAGTGGAAGGCAGGTGCATGGGTTTGGGTAGTGCTAGGCAGGTGCATGGGTGATGGTAGTGCGAGGCAGGTGCATGGGTTATGGTAGTAATAGGTAGGTGCATGGGTGATGGTAGTGGGAGGCAGGTGCATGGGTGAGGGTAGTGGGAGGCAGGTGCATGTGTGAGAGTAGTGGGTGGCAGGTACATGGGTGATGGTAGTGGGAGGCCGGTGCATGGGTGATGGTAGTGGAGGACACGTGCAAGGATGATGGTAGTTGGAGGCAGGTGCGTGGGTGAGGGTAGTGGCAGGCAGGTGCCTGGGTGAGGGAAGTAGAAGGCAGGTGCATGGGTGAGAGTAGTGGGAGTCAGATGCATGGGTGAGGGTAGTGGGAGGCAGGTGCATGGGTGATGGTAGTCGAAGGCAGGTGCAAGAGTGAAAATAAATGGTATAAAATACCGACACAATAGAAACATAAACACATATGCAGTTTAATGTGATCCTTTGTTGACAACGTTTCGCCCACACAGTGGGCTTTTTCAAGTCACAAACAGATCTACCTGGGGTGGAAGGTACGTGAGTATTTATAGTCAGGTTCAGAATGTTGAGGTCAGGTGGAGAATGCTGCATCTAATGATCTACCGGGTGGGGTTATAGATTCTTGGGTAGCTTGGCAGGGGTATTGGACAAGTTGTGAGTAGACCTTCTGCAGTGTTCTATGTTCTTATGTGGGATAGCGATGAAGAAGTTTCTTGGCAAGTGGTTCAGCTGTTATAGAAGCCATTGTTCTGGTTGAAGTTGTTGGTTATAGAGATAAGCGATGATTCCAGGATTCTTCGGTATTGAGTGTTGTCTTCTGTGGCGATAAGTCTTGAGTTTCTGTAGTTAATTAAATAGTTGTGTGAATTGCGATGTTGTACACAGGCATTCCTTGTATCGTCAGTCCTGCTTGCGTATTGGTGTTCTGAAATACGTGTCTGGAAGTCTCTTGATGTTTCGCCCACGTATAATTTGTTGCAGTCATTACAAGGGATTATGTATACCCCTGCAGAGGATGGAAGCTTGTCGTGTCTACTACTGGTGATGTCCTTGATGGTCGACAATCAAGGACATCACCAGTGTGATGGGAAGCAGGTGTGTGGGTGGTGGGAAGCAGGTGTGTGGGTGGTGGGAAGCAGGTGTGTGGGTGAGGGTAGTGGGAGGCAGGTCTATTGGTGAGGGTAGTGGGAGGCACGTGCATGGGTGAGGGTAGTGGGAGGCAGGTGCATGGGTGAGGGTAGTGGGAGGCAGATGCATGGGTGAGGGTAGTGGGAGGCAGGTGCATGGGTGAGGGTAGTGGGAGGCAGGTGTGTGGATGAGGGTAGTGGGAGGCAGGTGCATGGATGAGGGTAGTGGGAGGCAGGTGCATGGGTGAGGGTAGTGGGAGGCAGGTGCATGGATGAGGGTAGTGGGAGGCAGGTGTGTGGATGAGGGTAGTGGGAGGCAGGTGTGTGGATGAGGGTAGTGGGAGGCAGGTGTGTGGATGAGGGTAGTGGGAGGCAGGTGCATGGATGAGGGTAGTGGGAGGCAGGTGCATGGATGAGGGTAGTGGGAGGCAGGTGCATGGATGAGGGTAGTGGGAGGCAGGTGCATGGATGAGGGTAGTGGGAGGCAGGTGTGTGGATGAGGGTAGTGGGAGGCAGGTGTGTGGATGAGGGTAATGGGAGGCAGGTGCATGGGTGAGGGTAGTGGGAGGCAGGTGCATGGGTGAGGGTAGTGGGAGGCAGGTGCATGGGTGAGGGTAGTGGGAGGCAGGTGCATGGGTGAGGGTAGTGGGAGGCAGGTGTGTGGGTGAGGGTAGTGGGAGGCAGGTGCATGGATGAGGGTAGTGGGAGGCAGGTGCATGGGTGAGGGTAGTGGGAGGCAGGTGCATGGATGAGGGTAGTGGGAGGCAGGTGTGTGGATGAGGGTAGTGGGAGGCAGGTGTGTGGATGAGGGTAGTGGGAGGCAGGTGTGTGGATGAGGGTAGTGGGAGGCAGGTGCATGGATGAGGGTAGTGGGAGGCAGGTGCATGGATGAGGGTAGTGGGAGGCAGGTGCATGGATGAGGGTAGTGGGAGGCAGGTGCATGGATGAGGGTAGTGGGAGGCAGGTGTGTGGATGAGGGTAGTGGGAGGCAGGTGCATGGGTGAGAGTAGTGGGAGGCAGGTGCATGGGTGAGGGTAGTGGGAGGCAGGTGCATTAATGAGGGTAGTGGGAGGCAGGTGCATGGATGAGGGTAGTGGGAGGCAGGTGCATGGGTGAGGGTAGTGGGAGGCAGGTGCATGGGTGAGGGTAGTGGGAGGCAGGTGCATGGATGAGGGTAGTGGGAGGCAGGTGTGTGGATGAGGGTAGTGGGAGGCAGGTGTGTGGATGAGGGTAGTGGGAGGCAGGTGTGTGGATGAGGGTAGTGGGAGGCAGGTGCATGGATGAGGGTAGTGGGAGGCAGGTGCATGGATGAGGGTAGTGGGAGGCAGGTGCATGGATGAGGGTAGTGGGAGGCAGGTGCATGGATGAGGGTAGTGGGAGGCAGGTGTGTGGATGAGGGTAGTGGGAGGCAGGTGCATGGGTGAGGGTAGTGGGAGGCAGGTGCATGGGTGAGGGTAGTGGGAGGCAGGTGCATGGATGAGGGTAGTGGGAGGCAGGTGCATGGATGAGGGTAGTGGGAGGCAGGTACATGGGTGAGGGTAGTGGGAGGCAGGTGCATGGGTGAGGGTAGTGGGAAGCAGGTGCATGGATGAGGGTAGTGGGATGCAGGTGCATGGGTGAGGGGAGTGGGAGGCAGATGCATGGGTGAGGGTAGTGGGAGGCAGGCGCATGGGTGAGGGTAGTGGGAGGCAGGTGTGTGGATGAGGGTAGTGGGAGGCAGGTGTATGGATGAGGGTAGTGGGATGCAGGTGCATGGGTGAGGGTAGTGGGAGGCAGGTGTGTGGATGAGGGTGGTGGGAGGCAGGTGCATGGATGAGGGTAGTGGGAGGCAGGTGCATGGATGAGGGTAGTGGGAGGCAGGTGTGTGGATGAGGGTAGTGGGAGGCAGGTGCATGGATGAGGGTAGTGGGAGGCAGGTGCATGGGTGAGGGTAGTGGGAGGCAGGTGCATGGGCGAGGGTAGTGGGAGGCAGGTGCATGGATGAGGGTAGTGGGAGGCAGATGCATGGATGAGGGTAGTGGGAGGCAGGTGTGTGGATGAGGGTAGTGGGAGGCAGGTGCATGGGTGAGGGTAGTGGGAGGCAGGTGCATGGATGAGGGTAGTGGGAGGCAGGTGTGTGGATGAGGGTAGTGGGAGGCAGGTGCATGGATGAGGGTAGTGGGAGGCAGGTGCATGGATGAGGGTAGTGGGAGGCAGGTGTGTGGATGAGGGTAGTGGGAGGCAGGTGCATGGGTGAGGGTAGTGGGAGGCAGGTGCATGGGTGAGGGTAGTGGGAGGCAGGTGCATGGGTGAGGGTAGTGGGAGGCAGGTGCATGGGTGAGGGTAGTGGGAGGCAGGTGCATGGGTGAGGGTAGTGGGAGGCAGGTGCATGGGTGAGGGTAGTGGAAGGCAGGTGCATGGGTGAGGGTAGTGGAAGGCAGGTGTGTGGGTGAGGGTAGTGGGAGGCAGGTGCATGGGTGAGGGTAGTGGAAGGCAGGTGCATGGGTGAGGGTAGTGGAAGGCAGGTGCATGGGTGAGGGTAGTGGGAGGCAGGTGCATGGGTGAGGGTAGTGGGAGGCAGGTGTGTGGATGAGGGTAGTGGGAGGCAGGTGTGTGGATGAGGGTAGTGGGAGGCAGGTGCATGGATGAGGGTAGTGGGAGGCAGGTGCATGGATGAGGGTAGTGGGAGGCAGGTGCATGGATGAGGGCAGTGGGAGGCAGGTGCATGGATGAGGGTAGTGGGAGGCAGGTGTGTGGATGAGGGTAGTGGGAGGCAGGTGTGTGGATGAGGGTAGTGGGAGGCAGGTGCATGGGTGAGGGTAGTGGGAGGCAGGTGCATGGGTGAGGGTAGTGGGAGGCTGGTGCATGGGTGAGGGTAGTGGGAGGCAGGTGCATGGGTGAGGGTAGTGGGAGGCAGGTGTGTGGATGAGGGTAGTGGGAGGCAGGTGCATGGATGAGGGTAGTGGGAGGCAGGTGCATGGGTGAGGGTAGTGGGAGGCAGGTGCATGGATGAGGGTAGTGGGAGGAAGGTGTGTGGATGAGGGTAGTGGGAGGCTGGTGCATGGGTGAGGGTAGTGGGAGGCAGGTGCATGGGTGAAGGTAGTGGGAGGCAGGTGTGTGGGTGAGGGTACTGGGAGGCTGGTGCCTGGGTGAGGGTAGTGGGAGGCAGGTGCATGGGTGAGGGTAGTGGGAGGCAGGTGCCTGGGTGAGGGTAGTGGGAGGCAGGTGCATGGGTGAGGGTAGTGGGAGGCAGGTGCATGAATGAGGGTAGTGGGAGGCAGGTGTGTGGGTGAGGGTAGTGGGAGGCAGGTGTGTGGATGAGGGTAGTGGGAGGCAGGTGCATCGATGAGGGTAGTGGGAGGCAGGTGCATGGGTGAGGGTAGTGGGAGGCAGGTGCATGGATGAGGGTAGTGGGAGGCAGGTGTGTGGATGAGGGTAGTGGGAGGCTGGTGCATGGGTGAGGGTAGTGGGAGGCAGGTGCATGGGTGAGGGTAGTGGGAGGCAGGTGTGTGGGTGAGGGTAGTGGGAGGCTGGTGCCTGGGTGAGGGTAGTGGGAGGCAGGTGCATGGGTGAGGGTAGTGGGAGGCTGGTGCATGGGTGAGGGTAGTGAAAGGCAGGTGCATGGGTGATGGTAGTGGGAGGCAGGTGCATGGGTGAGGGTAGTGGGAGGCAGGTGCATGAGTGAGGGTAGTGGGAGACTGGTGTATGGGTGAGGGTAGTGGGAGGCAGGTGAATGGGTAATGGAAGTTTGAGGCAAGTGCATTGGCAATGGTAGTGGGAGGCAGGTGCATGGGTGAGAGTAGTGGGAGGCAGGTGCATGGGTGAGGGTAGTGGGAGGCAGGTGCATGGGTGAGGGTAGTGGGAGGCAGGTGCATGGGTGAGGGTAGTGGGAGGCAGGTGCATGGGTGATGGTAGTGGGAGGCAGGTGCATGGGTGATTGTAGTGGGAGGCAGGTGCATGGGTGAGGGTAGTGGGAGGCAGGTGCATGGGTGAGGGTAGTGGGAGGCAGGTGCATGGGTGAGGGTAGTGGGAGGCAGGTGCATGGGTGATGGTAGTGGGAGGCAGGTGCATGGGTGAGGGTAGTGGGAGGCAGGTGCATGGGTGATGGTAGTGGGAGGCAGGTGCATGGGTGAGGGTAGTGGGAGGCTGGTGCCTGGGTGAGGGTAGTGGGAGGCAGGTGCATGGGTGAGGGTAGTGGGAGGCTGGTGCATGGGTGAGGGTAGTGGGAGGCAGGTGCATGGGTGATGGTAGTGGGAGGCAGGTGCATGGGTGAGGGTAGTGGGAGGCTGGTGCCTGGGTGAGGGTAGTGGGAGGCAGGTGCATGGGTGAGGGTAGTGGGAGGCAGGTGCATGGGTGAGGGTAGTGGGAGGCAGGTGTGTGGGTGAGGGTAGTGGGAGGCAGGTGTGTGGGTGAGGGTAGTGGGAGGCAGGTGCATGGGTGAGGGTAGTGGGAGGCAGGTGCATGGGTGAGGGTAGTGGGAGGCAGGTGTGTGGGTGAGGGTAGTGGGAGGCAGGTGCATGACTAGAGAGTTAGGTTCCGGGTAAAGAATTACAATTTCTAGTGATGGAGAGAGATGAGAATGACAGGAAGGTAAATTCTTGATAGACACACACCGAGATTAGATATAAGTGAAGTACGCAAGTGCAAAGTTTCTGCTTATTAAACACCAAGCTAGTAAGTCAATCTTCAGCGCATGGAGTGCTGGGAGTGCCGGGAGTGCCGGGAGTGCCGGGAGTGCTGGGAGTGCTGGGAGTGCTGGGAGTGCTGGGAGTGCTGGGAGTGCCGGGAGTGCTGGGAGTGCCGGGAGTGCCGGGACTGCTGGGAGTGCTGGGAGTGCTGGGAGTGCTGGGAGTGCCGGGAGTGCTGGGAGTGCCGGGAGTGCTGGGAGTGCCGGGAGTGCTGGGAGTGCCGGGAGTGCCGGGAGTGCTGGGAGTGCTGGGAGTACCGGGAGTGCTGGGAGTGCCGGGAGTGCTGGGAGTACCGGGAGTGCTGGGAGTGCCGGGAGTGCTGGGAGTACCGGGAGTGCTGGGAGTGCCGGGAGTGCTGGGAGTACCGGGAGTGCTGGGAGTGCCGGGAGTGCTGGGAGTACCGGGAGTGCTGGGAGTACCGGGAGTGCTGGGAGTGCCGGGAGTGCTGGGAGTACCGGGAGTGCTGGGAGTGCCGGGAGTGCTGGGAGTACCGGGAGTGCTGGGAGTGCCGGGAGTGCTGGGAGTACCGGGAGTGCTGGGAGTACCGGGAGTGCTGGGAGTGCCGGGAGTGCTGGGAGTACCGGGAGTGCTGGGAGTGCCGGGAGTGATGGGAGTACCGGGAGTGCTGGGAGTACCGGGAGTGCTGGGAGTGCCGGGAGTGATGGGAGTACCGGGAGTGCTATGAGTGCCGGGAGTGCTGGGAGTACCGGGAGTGCTGGGAGTGCCGGGAGTGCTGGGAGTGCCGGGAGTGCTGGGAGTACCGGGAGTGCTGGGAGTGCCGGGAGTGCTGGGAGTACCGGGAGTGCTGGGAGTGCCGGGAGTGCTGGGAGTGCCGGGAGTGCTGGGAGTACCGGGAGTGCTGGGAGTGCCGGGAGTGCTGGGAGTGCCGGGAGTGCTGGGAGTGCCGGGAGTGCTGGGAGTGCCGGGAGTGCTGGGAGTGCTGGGAGTGCTGGGAGTGCTGGGAGTGCTGGGAGTGCTGGGAGTGCCGGGAGTGCTGGGAGTGCTGGGAGTGCTGGGAGTGCTGGGAGTGCCGGGAGTGCCGGGAGTGCCGGGAGTGCTGGGAGTGCTGGGAATGCTGGGAGTGCTGGGAGTGCTGGAAGTGCCGGGAGTGCTGGGAGTGCTGGGAGTGCTGGGAGTGCCGGGAGTGCTGGGAGTGCCGGGAGTGCTGGGAGTACCGGGAGTGCTGGGAGTACCGGGAGTGCTGGGAGTACCGGGAGTGCTGGGAGTGCTGGGAGTGCCGGGAGTGCTGGGAGTGCTGGGAGTGCTGGGAGTGCCGGGAGTGCTGGGAGTGCCGGGAGTGCTGGGAGTACCGGGAGTGCTGGGAGTACCGGGAGTGCTGGGAGTGCCGGGAGTGCTGGGAGTACCGGGAGTGCTGGGAGTGCCGGGAGTGCTGGGAGTACCGGGAGTGCTGGGAGTGCCGGGAGTGCTGGGAGTACCGGGAGTGCTGGGAGTGCCGGGAGTGCTGGGGGTGCCGGGAGTGCTGGGAGTACCGGGAGTGCTGGGAGTGCCGGGAGTGCTGGGAGTGCCGGGAGTGCTGGGAGTACCGGGAGTGCTGGGAGTGCCGGGAGTGCTGGGAGTGCTGGGAGTGCTGGGAGTGCTGGGAGTGCCGGGAGTGCTGGGAGTGCTGGGAGTGCTGGGAGTGCTGGGAGTGCCGGGAGTGCCGGGAGTGCTGGGAGTGCTGGGAGTGCCGGGAGTGCCGGGAGTGCCGGGAGTGCTGGGAGTGCTGGGAGTGCTGGGAGTGCCGGGAGTGCTGGGAGTGCCGGGAGTGCCGGGAGTGCTGGGAGTGCTGGGAGTGCTGGGAGTGCCGGGAGTGCTGGGAGTGCCGGGAGTGCTGGGAGTGCCGGGAGTGCTGGAAGTGCTGGGAGTGCCGGGAGTGCCGGGAGTGCTGGGATTGCCGGGAGTGCTGGGAGTGCCGGGAGTGCTGGAAGTGCTGGGAGTGCCGGGAGTGCCGGGAGTCCCGGGAGTTCTGGGAGTGCCGGGAGTGCTGCTTTGAGTGCTGGGAGTGCCGGGAGTGCTGGGAGTGCTGGGAGTGCTGGGAGTGCTGGGAGTGCTGGAAGTGCTGGGAGTGCCGGGAGTGCCGGGAGTGCCGGGAGTGCCGGGAGTGCTGGGAGTGCTGGGAGTGCTGGGAGTGCCGGGAGTGCTGGGAGTGCTGGGAGTGCCGGGAGTGCTGGGAGTGCTGGGAGTGCCGGGAGTGCTGGGAGTGCCGGGAGTGCCGGGAGTGCTGGGAGTGCTGGGAGTGCTGGAAGTGCTGGGAGTGCCGGGAGTGCCGGGAGTGCCGGGAGTGCTGGGAGTGCTGGGAGTGCCGGGAGTGCTGGGAGTGCCGGGAGTGCTGGGAGTGCCGGGAGTGCTGGGAGTGCCGGGAGTGCTGGAAGTGCTGGGAGTGCCGGGAGTGCCGGGAGTGCTGGAAGTGCTGGGAGTGCCGGGAGTGCCGGGAGTGCCGGGAGTGCTGGGAGTGCTGGGAGTGCTGGGAGTGCCGGGAGTGCTGGGAGTGCTGGGAGTGCCGGGAGTGCTGGGAGTGCCGGGAGTGCCGGGAGTGCCGGGAGTGCCGGGAGTGCCGGGAGTGCTGGGAGTGCCGGGAGTGCTGGGAGTGCCGGGAGTGCTGGGAGTGCTGCTAGTACCGGGAGTGCCGGGAGTGCCGGGAGTGCTGGGAGTGCTGGGAGTGCTGGGAGTGCCGGGAGTGCTGGGAGTGCTGGGAGTGCCGGGAGTGCCGGGAGTGCTGGGAGTTCCGGGAGTGCTGGGAGTGCTGGGAGTGCCGGGAGTGCTGGGAGTGCTGGGAGTGCTGGGAGTGCTGGGAGTGCTTGGAGTGCTGGGAGTACCGGGAGCGCTGGAAGTGCTGGGAGTGCCGGGAGTGCTGGGAGTGCCGGGAGTGCTGGGAGTGCCGGGAGTGCTGGAAGTGCTGGGAGTGCCGGGAGTGCCGGGAGTTCCGGGAGTGCTGGGAGTGCTGGGAGTGCTGGGAGTGCCGGGAGTGCTGGGAGTGCTGGGAGTGCCGGGAGTGCTGGGAGTGCCGGGAGTGCTGGGAGTGCTGGGAGTACAGGGAGTGCTGGGAGTTCCGGGAGTGCTGGGAGTGCTGGGAGTGCTGGGAGTGCTGGGAGTGCTGGGAGTGCTGGGAGTGCCGGGAGTGCTGGGAGTACCGGGAGCGCTGGGAGTGCCGGGAGTGCTGGGAGTGCCGGGAGTGCTGGGAGTGCCTGGAGTGCTGGGAGTGCTGGGAGTGCCGGGAGTGCCGGGAGTGCCGGGAGTGCTGGGAGTGCTAGGAGTGCTGGGAGTGCCGGGAGTGCTGGGAGTGCTGGGAGTGCCGGGAGTGCTGGGAGTGCCGGGAGTGCTGGGAGTGCTGGGAGTGCCGGGAGTGCTGGGAGTGCCGGGAGTGCTGGGAGTGCTGGGAGTGCTGGGAGTGCCGGGAGTGCCGGGAGTGCCGGGAGTGCCGGGAGTGCCGGGAGTGCTGGGAGTGCCGGGAGCGCTGGGAGTGCTGGGAGTGCCGGGAGTGCTGGGAGTGCTGGGAGTGCCGGGAGTGCTGGGAGTGCCGGGAGTGCCGGGAGTGCCGGGAGTGCCGGGAGTGCCGGGAGTGCCGGGAGTGCCGGGAGTGCTGGGAGTGCTGGGAGTGCCGGGAGTGCCGGGAGTGCCGGGAGTGCTGGGAGTGCTGGGAGTGCTGGGAGTGCCGGGAGTGCCGGGAGTGCTGGGAGTGCTGGGAGTACCGGGAGTGCTGGGAGTGCTGGGAGTGCTGGGAGTACCGGGAGTGCTGGGAGTACCGGGAGTGCTGGGAGTGCCGGGAGTGCTGGGAGTGCTGGGAGTACCGGGAGTGCTGGGAGTACCGGGAGTGCTGGGAGTGCTGGGAGTGCTGGGAGTGCTTGGAGTGCTGGTAGTGCCGGGAGTGCTGGGAGTGCCGGGAGTGCTGGGAGTTCCGGGAGTGCTGGGAGTGCTGGGAGTGCTGGGAGTGCCGGGAGTGCTGGGAGTGCCGGGAGTGCTGGGAGTGCTGTGAGTACCGGGAGTGCTTGGAGTACCGGGAGTGCTGGGAGTGCTGGGAGTGCTGGGAGTGCTTGGAGTGCTGGGAGTAACGGGAGCGCTGGGAGTGCTGGGAGTACCGGGAGCGCTGGGAGTGCTGGGAGTGCCGGGAGTGCTGGGAGTGCTGGGAGTGCTGGGAGTGCCGGGAGTGCCGGGAGTGCTGGGAGTGCCGGGAGTGCTGGGAGTACCGGGAGTGCTGGGAGTGCTGGGAGTGCCGGGAGTGCCGGGAGTGCTGGGAGTGCTGGGAGTGCTTGGAGTGCTGGGAGTGCCGGGAGTGCTGGGAGTGCTGGGAGTGCCGGGAGTGCCGGGAGTGCTGGGAGTGCTGGGAGTGCTGGGAGTGCTGGGAGTGCTGGGAGTGCTGGACATTTCACCCTCCACGTGGCAAACAATTTAACTGTGTTCTCCTGGTTATACTGAGCGAGAAATAAGGCGCTAAAATTATTTAACTTAATGAGAAATATAAATCACTGATCGATGCTGGATGAGTTCAGATTTAGAAAGTATTTAAGAAAGATTTTTTGTGGCAGAAGACTGACAACGAATAAATTGGCAAGTCGCTTTAAACATAGTAGGTAAGATAAATTTATGACTAAGGATGGTTGTGTGTGAGTATTCTCTGCCTAGTATAGGCCAGTAGGCCTACTGCTCTTCCTACGTTCTGTTTTAATGGTGGACGTAAAAAAGGACACAAGTGAACAGTAAGAATAACGCACAGTATTATTATTTATTTTTTTTTGTTTATTGTGTCTATAAGATAAATGTCGTTAAAGTTAGGTATGTATGCTATTTAGATTAGTTAAAGTTAGGTACATATGCTACTTAGATTAAGTTTGGTATACATGCTGCTTAGACTAAGTTAGGTATATATGCTGCTTAGATTAAGTTAGGTATGAATGCTGACTAGCTTCTGTCAGTTGTGTAATTTCGCCTATTTTTCAACTGGGCCAGTTTTTTGTAACTCTGCTATATATACCCAACACTTTTTTTTATCTAAGACCGCTTAATGGTTAGATGATAACTGGATACTGCGAGTGTGAGTCACTGCTTGTGGAACTACTGCGGTTCTTTTTTCCTGTGACCTTATGAATAGGGAAGAACATAGAACAATGGGGCGTAGCGGTATATGAGTAAGAATCAGAGATACAGGATAAAGGAGGGAGATAAGCGAAGGAAATAAGGGAGGATCAAAGATGGGAAGGAAGGAAGAGGTAGGATGGAAGGAGTGTAATTAATAGTTCATTGTAAAGGGAGACGGTAGTATGATGAGAGGGAAAACTACCTGGGTGTATGGTGGGAGGAAGAACTACCTGGGTGTATAGTGGGAGGAAGAACTACCTGGATGGTGAGAGGGAAAACTACCTAGGTGTATGGTGGGAGGAAGAACTACCTGGATGGAGGGAAAACTACCTGGATGATGGGAGGGAGAACTACGTGGGTGTATAATGGGAGGAAGAACTATCTGGGTGGAGGGAGGGAGAACTACCAGGGTGTATGGTGGGAGGAAGAACTACCTGGATGGTGGGAGGGAGAACTACCTGGGTGTATAATGGGAGTAAGAACTACTTGAGTGGAGGGAGGAAGAACTACCTGGGTGAATGAATGGAAAACTACCTGGGTGGATGGAGGGAGAACTACCTGAGTGAAGGGAGGGAGAACTACCTGGGTGGATGGAGGGAGAACTACCTGAGTGAAGGGAGGGAGAACTACCTGGGTGGATGGAGGGAGAACTACCTGAGTGAAGGGAAGGAGAACTACCTGGGTGGAGGGAGGGAGAACTACCTGAGTGAAGGGAGGGAGAACTACCTGGGTGGATAGAGGGAGAACTACCTGAGTGAAGGGAGGGAGAACTACCTGCGTGGAGGGAGGGGGAACTACCTGGGTGAATGAAGGGAAAACTACCTGGGTGGATGGAGGGAGAACTAGCTGTGTGGAGGGAGGGGGAACTACCTGTGTGGAGGGAGGGAGAACTACCTGGGTGGATGGAGGGAGAACTACCTGAGTGAAGGGAGGGAGAACTACCTGGGTGGAGGGAGGGGGAACTACCTCGGTGGATGAAGGGAGAATTACCTGGGTGGATGGAGGGAGGACTACCTTGGTGGATGGAGGGGGAACTAGCTGTGTGGAGGGAGGGGGAACTAGCTGTGTGGAGGGAGGGGAACTACCTGTGTGGAGGGAGGGAGAACTATCTGGGTGGAGGGAGGGAGAACTACCTGGGCGGATGGAGGGAGAGCTACCTGGGTGGGTGGAGGGAGAACTACCTGGGACTAGGGAGGAAGATCTACCTGGGTGAGTGGAGGGAGAACTACCTGGGTAGGTGGAGGGAGGGAGGGAGAACTATCTGGGTGGTGGGAGGGAGGACTGCCTGGGTAGAGAAAGAACTTCCTGGGTGGTGGGAGGGAGAATACTTGGGTGAGGGAGAACTACCTCGGTGGAGGGAGGGAGAATACTTGGGTGGAGGGAGGGAGGGTGATCTACCTGGGAGGAGGGAGGGATGGTGAACTACATAGGAGAAGGAAAGGTGGAATACCTGGGAGGAGGGAGGGAGGGAGGGTGAAATACCCGGGAGGGAAGGTGAACTACCTGGGAGGGAGGATGAACTACCTAGTAGGAGGTAGGGTGAACTACCTTGGAGGAGGTAGGGTGAACTACCTTGGAGGAGGGAGGGTGAACTACCTTGGAGGAGGGAGGGTGAACTACCTGGGAGAAGGGAGGGTGAATTACCTGGGAGAAGGAAGGGTTAACTAACTGGGAGGATGGAGGGTGAACTACCTGGGAGGAGGGAGGATGAACTACCTGAGAGGAGGGAAGGTGAACTACTTGGGAGGAGGGAGGGTGAACTACCTTGGAGGAGGGAGGGTGAACTACCTTGGAGGAGGGAGGGTGAACTACCTTGGAGGAGGGAGGGTGAACTACCTTGGAGGAGGGAGGGTGAACTACCTTTGAGGAGGGAGGGTGAACTACCTTGGAGGAGGGAGGGTGAGCTACTGGAGAAGGGAAGGTGAACTACCTGGGAGGAGGGAGGGTGAACTGCCTGGAAGGAGGGAGGGTGAACTACCTGGAAGGAAGGAGGGAGGGTGAACTACCTGGAAGGAGGGAGGGTGAACTACCTGAAAGGAGGGAGGGTGAACTACCTGGAAGGAGGGAGGGTGAACTGCCTGGAAGGAGGGAGGGTGAACTACCTGGAAGGAGGGAGGGTGAACTACCTGGAAGGAGGGAGGGTGAACTACCTGGAAGGAGGGAGGGTGAACTACCTGGAAGGAGGGAGGGTGAACTACCTGGAAGGAGGGAAGGTGAACTTCCTGGAAGGAGGGAAGGTGAACTACCTGGAAGGAGGGAGGGTGAACTACCTGGAAGGAGGGAGGGTGAACTACCTGGAAGGAGGGAGGGTGAACTACCTGGAAGGAGGGAGGGTGAACTGCCTGGAAGGAGGGAGGGTGAACTACCTGGAAGGAGGGAGGGTGAACTACCTGGAAGGAGGGAGGGTGAACTACCTGGAAGGAGGGAGGGTGAACTACCTGGAAGGAGGGAGGGTGAACTACCTGGAAGGAGGGAGGGTGAACTGCCTGGAAGGAGGGAGGGTGAACTACCTGGAAGGAGGGAGGGTGAACTTTCTGGGAGGGAGGGTGAACTTCCTGAAAGGAGGGAGGATGAACTTCCTGGAAGGAGGGAGGGTGAACTTCCTGGAAGGAGGGAGGGTGAACTTCCTGGAAGGAGGGAGGGTGAACTTCCTGGAAGGAGGGAGGGTGAACTTCCTGGAAGGAGGGAGGGACTTGTTTTTCTTCGTCATTCTGGCTGAGGAAGATTTTTGTCCCAACGTTTTTAACTGGAGAGTTTTACCTGGAGAGGCTTTCGGGGGTCAACGCCCCCGCGGCTCGGTCTGAGATCAGGCCTCATGGTGGATCAGGGTCTGATCAACCAGGCTGTTACTGTTGGCCGCACGCAAACTGGCGTACGAGCCACAACCGGGTTGGTCAGGTACTGACTTGACGTGCTTGCCTCAGCTGCTTGCAAGTTTATTTATAACAAAACACAGCAAAGTAAAACGAAACAAATGCGTATAACGTCTACTTTGTTGTTTGACAACGAGCGCAGTTGCTGGAGCGTAACGAAGATCTGGAGCCCTTGTTAATGTGTTCAAGACCTCTGGGATAAGTTCTGAATTAGTTTTTTTTTTTTTTTAGCATTTCCGAAATTGCATAGATACCAAAAAGGCTTATGAACGGGACGGGTGGGAGTGTGTCGTGGGAGGAGCCACCTCAATATCAACAGTGGGGGAGGGGTTGTCCTAGTGGTAAGGTGAGCAGCTAAGCTAACTCCAAAAACGATCGTCTCCTGGGGTGTCTCTTTCCTTTTTTCAGCACTTGGTATCCGGCGCCGCCGGTGTTAAAGTTGTGGAGGTTATTGTTGGGTAGCTGATGTGTTGAGGTGCAGCTGACTGCCGCTCTTCGGTTATAATGTTTACCGTGTCGGCAAGTAATAACAAATCCCTGACCTTTTTCATGAGGAAACTTGACAAAATACCTTCAGATAGCTACCGATCAGGCAGCTGTAGTGTTCGGATTGGACTGCATGCCGCAAGCGCCAACAACCTGATTGACCAGGTTGTCAGTCAGATTTAGTCTGAAACAGAGCCTCGGGGGCAATGATTCCACGAACCATCAACAGATAATACCTGCAATAGTATTATACAGTTTCAGATTCCATAAAGCACTACAACAGAGGAAAATTTTCTTCTGGTTTATTAACCTTTAAGGTTTATAACTCACGATAACACAAGAAGGCAAGTAATGCAACATATTTTTGTTGGGGTGTTTACATCTTCCCTATAATACTATGCACAGCAGTCTACCAGTCCACAACAGTAATACCAGAGTGGGTTTGTGTGTTTGTCTTGGTGTGTGTGTGTGTGTGTGCAACTCTCACTTTGATCTCGCCATCATTGACATACTCCCTTAATCCTGTTTTTTCGAAATTCTCCTCATCCTATCTTGCCCGCTGGGCATACCAGTAATTAGGGCAATATACATCGTGCTCGCTAGGCCGGCAAATGTACCGGCGAATCTTAAAAGGAAAAAAGGCACATTAGTGGTTGGGACATTATACATCTTGCCCACTGGGCACACTGGGCACACTGACGCTCGGGTTTTGCTTCTGAGTAGATCAGGGGTGGGGAACCTTTTTTTGCCAAGGGTCATTTGGATATTTATAACATCATTCGCGGACCATATAATATTATCAACTTAAAAATTATCCTGCTATATTTCGTCAAACTTTTAAATAAATCCTGCGGTTGCCTTGGAAGGGCTAGACCAAATTATTTCGCGGGCCTTGGCCCGCGGGCCGGACGTTCCCCACCCTTGGAGTAGAATACCAGTATAAACCTTCGAAGGCTATCAGTAGAGGCTTCCTAGAGTTACCTATCAGAAACAAAAATCGAGAATGGTTTATATAAAACTGGCTAAAGAGCACCTTCACATACCAGCAGGTGCATGAACCTGTCTAGTTACAGTACACCAAGGTTGAAATTTTGAATTAGATCGGATGAGACATTCTCATATTATGAAGAGAATCTTAAAAGGAAAAAAAAAATGAGGCAACATCTTTAAGATCCTCCTTCAGAGATATTTAATACCCTAAGGTACTGTTAGATGAACAAGGGCAACAGGTGTAAAGAGACTTGCACGTAAGTCATGACTCGCTCCAGGGTTGATCTAGGTTCTAGGATCTTCTTTAGCTGTAAGCCGAACTTTTATTATCACCAATATTCCCGTAGTCACTTAAACAAGATGGTTTACTGCCTCCAGTGCTACTGATGTTAATACCACTGCTGCTGTTGTTGCTGTTTCTGCCGTTGCTGCGGTCACTGCTGCTGCTGTTGTTGCACGCTCCTCGGGGCGTAGCAAGAAGACTGAGGGGTGTGAGCAGCCAGACAGACCAGTCAGTCAGTGTACGTGTGGCCGCGGTGGAGAGAGGTAGTCTGATGCCCGCCTCCGTGGAGACTGAGAGAGAAAGACGTGGGACTCTTGTATTCTCTCTCTCTGACCACCTGCGAGCTATTTTTCGATGCTTACTTACCGCGTATGGTGAGGAGTAGTGAACCTCACTGACGAGAAAGTTTTCATGAAATTGTTTTGTTGTGATTTTACGATAGTGAAGGTGAACCCGGTCTGAGAAGCTGTTAAGTGACCCCTTAAATGTGCGTGCAAACTCTGCTTGCAATCGATGCACTGTGAACCTGAGGTCTACTTGTGGGCCACTACAAAGTTCCTTCCCAAATAAACGCTGAAACTGGTGCATTAACGAAAACCAAGCACATTAAACATCAGTAAAATCTACCGCGGGGTATTCTGTCATGCCTCGTCGGACTATCAATACCCTGACCTTGTAATTGCCCGAATTATAAGAGAAGGGGAGGGCAGCGAGGTCCACAACACCAGGTGAGTGATCCAGTCTCTCAGCCTCTTTAGTGACCCTGGATGCTGGGCAGGTGGGTGAGGTGACCCAGGAGGCTGAACCAGCATAATGACCTTAGCTTGTGTATTAAAGTTGCTTCTCAGGAAGAGCGAGGTATTTTTTATCTAACAAAATTAGGTACACCTGTAATGTGCTGCTACCATATTCGATACAAAAATTACTTAGTGAAAACAAACGCTGGTTTTATTTCCATCGTGTGACAGTGTAAACCGATAATTTCAGTAGGGTGAAGAGGATATGGGAAGCAGTATGCAGTGTTGCTGCGGCAGATGCTGTGTCATTGTCACTGCAGTTGCTGCTTCTGCTGCATAATCAAGTGTTGCTGCTACTTGACTGACTCTTTACTAGTGATATATTTCCTGTTGTTACACTTGTTATCTTTGCTGTTGTTAGTGTTAGTGAGATTATTGTGTTGGTGAGATCATTGCTAGTGTTGGTGAGATCATTGCTAGTGTTGGTAAGGAGATCATTGCTAGTGTTGGTGAGGAAATCATTATTAGTGTTGGTCAGATTATTGTGTTGGTGAGATCATTGCTAGTGTTGGTGAGATTATCGTGTTGGTGAGATCATTGCTAGTGTTGGTAAGGAGATCATTGCTAGTGTTGGTGAGGAGATCATTGCTAGTGTTGGTGAGGAAATCATTATTAGTGTTGGTCAGATCATTACGAATGTTGGTGGAGAGATCATACTTGGTGTTGGTAAGGAGATCATTGCTAGTGTTGGTGAGATCATTGCTAGTGTTGGTGAGATCATTGCTAGTATTGGTGAGATCATTGTGAGTGCTAGTGAGGAGTTAAATTGTCTTTTTAGAAATTATTAGTTACTTGTGTGTTTGGGCAGTTAAAAGTTGTTTAGGTTGTGTGCTAGTTTATAAAGAACAATATCACATTTGTTGGGAGTGGGAAGTTATGTGTTTGTGGGGAGTTTAATTGTATTTGTGAGGAGTTTAGTTGATTATGTGTAGGAGATAAATTCAGTTTGTTAGTGTTGGTGTGAGTTTTGTGTTTGTGGGGAGTTTTGTATTGACTTTTTATTTTCAAAAAGTGAGGTTTAGTTTGTTTCACATGGGAAGTGTAACATTTGTTTGTGTCACATGGGAAGTGTAACATTTGTTTGTGTCACATGGGAAGTGTAACATTTGTTTGTGTCACATGGGAAGTGTAACATTTGTTTGTGTCACATGGGAAGTGTAACATTTGTTTGTGTCACATGGGAAGTGTAACATTTGTTTGTGTCACATGGGAAGTGTAACATTTGTTTGTGTCACATGGGAAGTGTAACATTTGTTTGTGTCAAATGGGAAGTGTAACATTTGTTTGTTTCACATGGGAAGTGTAACATTTGTTTGTGTCAAATGGGAAGTGTAACATTTGTTTGTGTCAAATGGGAAGTGTAACATTTGTTTGTTTCACATGGGAAGTGCAACATTTGTTTGTTTCACATGGGAAGTGTAACATTTGTTTGTTTCAGGCAAGTTCCACATTTGTTTGTTTCCTGTGAGAAGTATATTTGTTTCAAGAAAGTACTACATTTGCTTGTTTCAAGAAAGTACTACATTTGTTTGTTGCTTATGGGGAGTATATTTGTTTCAAGGAAGTGCTACATTTGTTTGTTTTAGGGAATTACTACATGTGTGTAATTGGCTACTGGTTAATGGTAACTACCATTTTTATACCTGCTAGAGACTTCAGAAGCATCAGAGAGTGATAAGAAATATTAAAAAAAGAATGCATTCAACAGACTGAGAGACAGTTGCATAATTTATGAAGTAACTCTTGTGTTCTACATATACATATAGAAATCATGTAGCCAACATGTTAAAACAGGCCAGGTGTAGACAAGGCTTCAAAGTTAATTAAAATACACAGGCACTTGTCTTTGGCAAAACCAGAACTGTCTGATGTGGAGTAAATATATGTTAATAGACCTCCAGGCCTTACGCCTGATTGTCTTAACCATTTTTATATGAAGCAGTTTTCTTGTCTTGTGGATAACTCAAACCTGGTGTAGTTAGTAGCATTTAAACTACAGCATCATGGATGGGAAATGACTTATTAACTACATTATATTAGATAACTATATTTATTAGTTTAACAGTGGAATGTGTTTTATACTGACAAGTATTTGATACATATTTGTCAGTTATTTAATTTCGATATGCTCATTTTGTCACATTTTTTCTAATCTACAATAAAATTTTAATTGCTGTTGACCCAAATTTTTCATGTCCAGTATAGGTAAAACTAACTGATAATCTTAAATTAATTAAACAGCTGAAATTCCTGTTTTTTTTTACATAAATACAGTCAAATATTAAGAAAGAAATAAGGAAAATCTCTTAGGTGGGCATTTTTTTTCGATTGAGTTTCTCTTAAAAATTCCAGGTAGGGAAAAGTGAGCTGCCTTCTTTTGCGGAATCCCTCGTATAAACTCCATGAAAACTTAAGCAAACCCTGTGCTTGTTTTTTACTGGACTTTCATACAGTGGTTATCTGAGCTCATGTTCTCTGTCTGAGGAAATTATTTTTGTTTCAGTGTTGGGTTTTATTGACTATATGTTTTATTTACATCTATATCTGTTAATGATGTCGGGGATTATCGTCCCCAGGGATCGGTCTCAGACCATGTCTATTGAAATAAGAGGTTCAGAAGGAAATAGGAAAATATATCTAAGTGTGTACTGAATGTGAGTAGTAAGATTACTTTGCCATCTTACATGTTCACAGCCAAACTTTGAAGAGTGTAAAACATATCTGGCCGAGAGTACCTTATACAAACATCAGGACAACAGTACCTTATACAAACATATCAGGACGACAGTAGCTTATACAAACACATCAGGACAACAGTACCTTATACAAACATCAGGACAACAGTAGCTTATACAAACATATCAGGACGACAGTAGCTTATACAAACACATCAGGACAACAGTACCTTATACAAACATCAGGACAACAGTAGCTTATACAAACATATCAGGACAACAGTAGCTTATACAAACATATCAGGACGACAGTAGCTTATACAAACATATCAGGACGACAATACCTTCCTTTATGGTTGATATTCACATACTACAAGATGTTTCTTGGAATCTTAACAGCTTTGTTTGTGGAACAAAAACTCTCCAATTGTTTGTTAGACTCAGAACGTAAGATTTTCATGTTTGTATGCATATGTATATTTGTTTGTCTGTTTGTATTTGTTTGCTCACTTATGTTATTTGTGTGCACGTGTGTTGTGTATTTGCTTGTGTGTACATATCTTGCGTGTTTGTGTGTACGACTGCACGCATGTTTTGCATTTACATTTGCGTATGCTGTGTATTTGCTTGTCTGCACATATGTTGTGTATTTGTTGATGTGCGTGTATGTTGCGTATTTATGTGTATGCATACTGTGTATTTGTGTATTGGCATGTAGCTTGTGTGTGTGGGAGCGTCTACTGAATAGGGTTCAGTTCCTGGACCCATAATATGTCTGTAACTTTGGACTACCTCCCGCAGGATGGGTATGGGATCCTTAATAAATCTATCAAACCGAAAAGTATATTGTGTATGTTTTTGTAGGTATGTATGTTCTATTTTTGGTGGTAATCTAATTTCTTTATTTGTTTGTAGTGACCTAAAGTTCGTGTTTGTTCATGGAAACTTGAACTACATTTCTTTGAGAATATATGTATATATATATATATATATATATATATATATATATATATATATATATATATATATATATATATATATATATATATATATATATATATATTATATATTTGTTGCAGAGGAAGAAACCTGTAGTTTAATTTCAAGAACGTAAGCTCTTTGTTTGTGAGAATCTAGGTGCTTATGATAATTTAAAGTTTGGTGTTTTTGGTAACTTTTGTTGTGAAGAGAAATGAATTGAGTGTTGTAGAGGGTAACTGGTGTTAGGTTTGTCTCTCCCACTCTCCAAAAAACATGGGTGGCTTACCCAGCGTTAAGCCTTTATGGACGAGGATTTGTAACATGCTAATGAAAGTGAGGGTGGGTCCTACGTGGCAGCCTCCAGAGATGGGCTTGTTTTTCTGGCCATGTTGTGAATATTGCAAGTGCTTAATGCACTGTAGCAACTCTCAGCCTAGCGAAATGTAGGAACTTTTAACGAAGTGTAGGAACTGTTAATATAGTATAAGAATTGATAACGAAGTGTAAGAACTTAACGATGTTTTGGAACTGTTTACGAAGTGTAGAAACTGTTAACAAAGCGTTGGAAATGTTAACGAAATGTAGGAACTTGCAGGTTAATGAAGGTCCTTAGATTAACAAAGTGCAGTAACTGTTAACGAATTGTAGGAACTTAGGGAGGTATAAGAACTGTTAATGAAATATTGGAACTACGAAGTATAGAGATTTGGCGAAATATAGGAACTTAAGGAAGTGTAGGAACTGTTTACGAAGTGTAGGTTGTTTACGAAGTGTAGGAACTGTTTACGAAGCATATTAATTGTTTACGAAGTGTAGGAACTATTAACGAAATGTAGGGACTTTCAGGTTAACGAAGAACTTTGGGTTAACGATATGCCTTAGGTTAACGAAGCTTAGGAACACTTCAGTTAACCTGGTATTTAACAAGAACTGACTTAAAAAATGTACTATGCAGGAAATCTATTCCTCTGTTGATTATTTTTGCCTTAGCTATAATTATTTTTATTTTAACTACAGTTATTATTTCTGTTTTAACTACAGTTATTATTTCTGTTTAAACTACAGTTATTATATCTGTCTGAAAATATGTTCTGTGTACTATAAGTCTTTTCTTATATGATTATTAGCTAACAGTAATTTGTTTATCAGACCAATAATAATCTGTATATTTAATGTTTTTGTTATTTATTAGTAGACAACTTCGGCATGGTTGAGCGGCAGGTAAGGTGCACCTACGCTGTACCTAACAACATAAACACTGATCAAGAGAGTCTTCTTACCGAACATTAGTTAAGCGGTTATCTACACTACAATTTATGGAGTTCTCCGTCCACCGTTTGCCCTAATAACTAAGGCACCATCACTCCGATCTTCTACTCGCATAGTTTTCCCACCCCACTGAGAAATGCCTTCATCTTGTCATACTGAAGGAAGCCCAGGCCTGATTTCTGAAACGTGCAGTTTGCTCAAAAGGTTTTATCTCAAGGATACACCACTTCTCCAGGCTTGATGTATCGGGCACGCGGTAGCCTTTTAAGTCTGGCCGCAGTTCGTCAGGTCAGGGCCAATCTTTCTTTGTTCTTAGCCACCGTTATTTCCATCACTTAGGTGTCTAACAACTGCAGGCAGTCTTCTTTTTTTATCAGTCAGGTATCTAGCTACTTTGACAAGCTGTCAGTCATCAGTCAGGGGACTATCTACTGCCGACTGGTTGATCAGGCCTGATCCACCGGGAGGCCTGGTCAGAGACCGGGCCGCGGGGGCGTTGACTCTCAGAACGACCTCCAGTTAGACTCCAGGTAGTAGGTAGGTAGACTCAACTTCAGAGTTTACTTGTGTGATACTGATGTTTACTTGTTACAAATATAAACAGTCCCAGATACTCATGATTGTAGTTATTGTTGCTCCGCAGGACATTATTCTTCGATGATCTCTATTTATTGTATAATTAGTCGTCATCTGGTGTCTGGATAAAATGATCGGTAATGTCAGCCGTTCCTGATTGGTCTCCCGCTTTCGAAATAAGACTAGTTATTCCTGCGTTCATGCCTCTGTCGTGTAGCCAGTGTAGTAATTGTCATAATGGTGTACTCACCTATTTGTACTTATCTATTCATGATTGCAGGGATCAATTAACAGCTTCTGGCCCAGCCTCTTCGCTGGTCGCTACCAGGTCCACTCTCTCCCTGCCTCATGAGCTTTATCGTTCCTCTTCTTAAAGCTGTTTATGGATCCTGCTTTCACTGAATCACTGTCCAGATTGTTCCACTTTCTGATAACTCTATGACTGAGAAATACTTCCTAATATCCTTGTGATTTATCTGAGTTTTCAACCTCCAGTTGTGACCCCTTGTCGCTGTGTCCCATCTCGGAAACATCCTGTCCCTCTCCTCTGTGTCAATTCCTCTCAGTATTTTATATGTCGTTAGCATTCCCCTCCCCTATCTCTCCTGTCCTCAAGTGTCGTCAGGTTGATTTTCCTTAACTTCTCTTCGTAGGATGTTACCCTTAGCTCTAGTCTTGTTGCAAACCTTTGCACTTTCTTTAATTTCTTGAAGTGTTTGACCACGTGTGAGTTCCATACTGGTGCTGCTTACTCCAATATGGGGCTGACGTACACGGTATACAGTGCATTGAATGACTCCTTACTCAGGTGTCGAAATGCTCTTCCTAGGTTTGCCAGGCGCCCATATGCTGCATCAGTTATTTGATTAATGTGGGTTTCACGAGATGTGCTTGGTATGATACTCACCCCAAGATCCTTTTCCTTAAGTAAGGTTTGCAGCCTTTGGCCCCTTAGCCTATACTGTGTCTGCCGTTTTCTTTGACCTTTCCCAATCTTCATGACTTTGCATTTAGTGGGGTTGAACTCCAGGAGCCAGCCTCTGGACGAGGCCTGCAGCCTGTCCAGATCCTTTTGTAGTTCTACTTGATCCTCATCCGTTTGAATTCTTTGTATTAGCAAACAGGGACACCTTTGAATGTATCCCTTCCATTATGTCATTCACCTATACCAGAAACAGCACCGGCCCTAGCACTGACCCATGTGGAACCCCGCTCGTCACATGTGCCCTCTCTGACACCTCGTCACGTACAACCGTGTGCAACCTCCAGCGCCCTCAGCTCACCCGGTATGGATGGAAACGTTGGGCATGTTTCCTTACACCTGTTGCCCCTGTTCACCTATAGCAGTAAGTAGGTACCTGGATGTAAGTCGACTGTTGTGGGTCGCATCCTGGAGGGGAAACGGGTGTTGGTAGGGGCTTGGATTTTAAATGAGCTGAGATAGGATAACAGGTCTTAGCGTGTAAATTCAACTGTGTACAGTTTTTTTTTTAACACACATCTCTTTCTTTCTGAGTTAACAGTTCACAGTTTCATGTTTATTCTTGTCATTATCGTGTTACTGTAGTACACACTGTAAACATTGACTGTAGTTCCTTCAAGATTATTTTGTTGATACAGTAGGCAAGATAAAAGTTGTGATGTATTGACTGCTGTCCATCACTTTATTTACACGTCAAAAATAAATATGAAGAGCATGGAATGGAGGCATAGATGAGATCGCAGTGTGTGTATTATAAGTTGACTTAACTGACTTGTCTCGCCCGAAGGGGCATCGAGAGAGACAGAGAGAGAGAGAGGTGCTATCAAAATGTTACCGGACTCAAATTTTTGCGCTCTTCCTGAGTGAAATGTGACGGTGGCGTAAATCACGGTGAGCAATACACTCCTTTGTGAAGGAGTGTGGCGAGTTTCAGTGCGGTCGGTTATTCCGTTGAAGTTAAATAAGTATTTTTTTTTTGTGGTGTCAGTGCGTTGTGGTGATTTTATGTAACAGAATGGAATTGTTAAAATGAAGAATAGCCTGTGTGTGTGAAAGTGTTTCAAGCTCGATAAAACGGCTAGTGAAGCTCACGAAATAGTTCAGTAAGCATTTGGCGACGAAGCAATGGGTCGTACACACTGTTTTTGATGTTTTTTCTCGGTTCAATGCAGGACAATCGTCATTTGAGGATAAAGAACGCTCTGGTTGTCCATAAACGTCAGAAACATTCGCCAAACATTGTAAAAGTAAGGAAGGTTATTCAGGAAGATCGTCGTAAAAGTATCCAGGACATTTCAAGGACTGTGAGAATTTCTTATGGGTCGAGTCAAAATATTTTGGTTGCAAAATTTGTGTCCCGCTGGCTTTGTCAAGACCAATGTTTTCTGGCCAAAAATAACATGGTGGTCGTTCCCCACCCTCACTGCTCCCCAAATGAGACTTCTTTTCTCTTCACAGAGATGAAAATGACATTCATAAGGCGGCGTTTTAACAGTGTAGAGCAGATTTATGCAGAATCGCATAAATCTGCTCTCGATGCCATTAGGAAGGAAGAATTACAAAATTGTTTTGAGAAGTGGCAATAGGACTGGAATCAATGTATAACCTTCCACGGAGAGTACTTCCAGGGAGACAACTTCATCTAGGTAAACCTGTATTTTTTTACGGCAGTCCGGGAACTTTTTTAATAGCACTTCGTATATAGATCAGTCTCCGCAGATATGTTCATATTGATCTTTAGTGAGTGAACTCTGACAGTGAAAGGAAAAACACTAATCAGAGATGTAAGGCACGAGACTGCATGTAGACACCTTTCTTGTTTACATGTGTACTGGTGCTAGCCAGACCATACAGTGTAGCTAGCACCAGCACACATAAAGCACACACACACCCATCACCAGGTAAAAATTAAAACTGGTTAGGCCACTTCGAGCCTTCTTCTCCTCTTCCTCCTCCTCAAACCTTCACCTATTTTCATCCTTCCCTATCTTTCCTCCTCCTTACCAAGCCTCTAGTCATGGTTCGTTTTGGCACTGTGCTCTCTCTGTCTCTCTCTCTCTCTCTCTCTCTCTCTCTCTCTCTCTCTCTCTCTCTCTCTCACTCTCCCTCTCTCCTTCTCTTTCTCTCTCTGTCTCTGTCTCTTTCTCTCTCTCTCCCATGCATCTCGCAGTGTTTACACTGTAACAAGATCAGTGTGCAGGTCAGAGTTGGTAACCTGGCTGTGTCTTCATTACTTAAACAATGTTGTGGTGGGCTGGAATACATAGCGGTAGTCTTACTGTCTTTGTCTTTGTGTAGTTTTTGTCTTACTGGTTTGTTTGGTGTCTTGTTTTTCGTGTGTCCATATATATTTGTGCGTCTACGCATGTATGTGTGTCTGCGCATGCCTGTGTGTCTGCGCATGTCTGTGTGTCTACGCATGTCTGTGTGTCTGCGCATGTCTGTGTGTCTACGCATGTCTGTGTGGCTGCGCATGTCTGTGTGTCTACGCATGTCTGTGTGTCTACGCATGTCTGTGTGTCTGCGCATGTCTGTGTGTCTACGCATGTCTGTGTGGCTGCGCATGTCTGTGTGTCTGCGCATGTCTGTGTGTCTACGCATGTCTGTGTGTCTGCGCATGTCTGTGTGTCTACGCATGTCTGTGTGTCTGCGCATGTCTGTGCATATTCTTGAGATATATCAACATTTGTGACGGAAAGGCTTATACCAGTTTTACTGAAGTTTGTTGCCACGTTCTTGAATGTAACAGTGTGTGTGTGTGTGTGTGTGTGTGTGTGTGTGTGTCTATGTTTGTGTGTGTACTCACCTAATTGTGGTTGCAGGGGTCGAGACTAAGCTCCTGGCTCCGCCTCTTCACTGATCGCTACTAGGTCCTCTCCCTCTCAGCTTCCTGAGCTTTGTCATACCTCTTCTTAAAACTATGTATGGTTCCTGCCTCCACTACTTCACTTGCTAGGCTATTCCACTTCCTGACGACTCTATGACTGAAGAAATACTTCCTAACGTCCCTGTGACTCGTCTGAGTCTTCAGCTTCCAGTTGTGACCCCTTGTTTCTGTGTCCCCTCTCTGGAATATCCTATCTCTGTCCACCTTGTCTATTCCCCGCAGTATCTTGTATGTCGTTATCATGTCTCCCCTGACCCTTCTGTCCTCCAGTGTCGTCAGTCCGATTTCCCTCAACCTTTCCTCGTACGACATTCCCCTGAGCTCTGGGACTAGCCTTGTTGCAAACCTTTGTACTTTCTCTAACTTCTTGACGTGCTTGACCAGGTGTGGGTTCCAGACTGGTGCTGCATACTCCAGTATGGGCCTAACATACACAGTGTACAGTGTCTTGAACGATTCCTTATTAAGGTATCGGAACGCCATTCTCAGGTTTGCCAAGCGCCCATATGCTGCAGCAGTTATTTGGTTGATGTGTGCCTCCGGTGACGTGCTCGGTGTTATGGTCACTCTAAGGTCTTTCTCCCTGAGTGAGGTCTGTAGTCTTTGTCCACCTAGCCTATACTCTGTCTGCGGTCTTCTTTGCCCCTCCCCAATCTTCATGACTTTGCATTTGGCAGGGTTGAATTCGAGAAGCCAGTTTCTGGACCACATGTCCAGCCTGTCCAGGTCTCTTTGCAGTTCTGCCTCATCCTCATCCGATTTAATTCTTCTCATCAGCTTCACATCATCTGCGAACAGGGACACTTCAGAGTCTATTCCTTCCATCATGTCGTTCACATATATCAAAAATAGCACTGGTCCTAGAACTGACCCCTGTGGGACCCTGCTCGTCACAGGCGCCCATTGTGATACCTCTTCACGTACCATGACTCGTTGTTGCCTCCCTGTCAGGTATTCCCTGATCCATTGCAGTGCCCTCCCTGTTATATGCGCCTGATCCTCCAGCTTCTGCACTAATCTCTTGTGGGGAACTGTGTCAAAGGCCTTCCTGCAGTCTAGGACAACGCAATCAACCCACCCCTCTCTCTCGTGCCTTCTGTTACCTTGTCATAAAACTCCAAAAGGTTTGTGACACAGGATTTGCCTTTCATGAACCCATGCTGGTTTTCATTTATAATCTTGTTCCGTTCCAGGTGTTCCACCACTCTCCTCCTGATAATCTTCTCCATGACTTTGCACACAATACATGTCAGAGACACAGGTCTGTAGTTTAGTGCCTCATTTCTGTTTCTTAAATATGTGGACTACATTTGCTGTCTTCCATTTCTCTGGTAATTGCCCAGTTTCAAGGGATGTGTTGAAGATTGTGGTTAGGGGCACGCACAGCATCTCTGCTCCTTCTCTAAGGACCCACGGGGAGATGTTGACCGGTCCCATCCCCTTTGAGGTATCAAGGTCACTTAGCAGCTTCTGCACCTCCTCCTCGATTGTTCGTATGTCATCCAACACTTGTTGGTATATTCCCTCTTGATGTTCCCTTATGTGCTGTCTTCCCAGAGCCCTTCCTGTCTCTACTGTAAAAACTTCCTTAAATGTCCTGTTTAGCTCCTCACATACCTCCTGATCATTTCTTGTGAGCTCTCCACCTTCTGTCCTCAGTCTAATTACCTGGTCTTTGACCATTGTCTTCCTCCTGATGTGGCTATGCAACAGTTTCGGGCCAGTCTTGATTTTCGATGCTATGCTATTTTCATACTGTCGCTGGGCCTCCCTCCTTACCTGTGCATACTCGTTCCTGGCTCTGCGACTAATCTCCCTATTTTCATGTGTTCTCTGCCTTCTGTACTTTTTCCATTCTCTATTGCACTTTGTTTTTGCCTCCTTACACCGTCGGGTAAACCAGGGGCTCGTTCCGGTCTTCCCATTGTTTCTGTTGCCCTTGGGAATAAACCTTTCCACTGCCTCCTTGCATTTTGTTGTTACATATTCCATCATTTCATTTACTGGGTTTCCTGCCAGTTCTCTGTCCCATGGAACCTCCTGCAGGAAGTTCTTCAACCCTATGAAGTCCCCTCTTTTATAATCTGGCTTTTCCCATTTAATTCCTGTTACTCGATCCACTTGCAACTCTGCTATGTATTCAAAGCACAGAACCACGTGGTCACTAGCTCCTAGGGGACTCTCATATGTGATGTCCTCAATGTCTGAACTGCCCAGGGTGAACACAAGGTCCAATCTTGCTGGTTCATCCTCTCCTCTCACTCTGGTAGTGTCCTTAACATGTTGATGCATGAGGTTTTCCAGCACCACATCCAACACCTTGTCTCTCCATGTTTCGGGACCCACATGTGGCTCCAGGTTTTCCCAGTCAATCTCCCTGTGGTTGAAATTCCCCATAACCAGCAACTTTGCTCTGCTGGAGTGAGCTCTTCTTGCCACCTCAGCAAGTGTGTCCACCATTGCTCTGTTGCTCTCTTCATATTCCCCTCTTGGCCTCCTGCAGTTCTGTGGTGGATTATACATCACTGCAATGACCACCTTGTGCTCCCCAGACTGAAGTGTACCTACTATGTAGTCCCTTTCTCCTGTCTCGTCTATGCCTCCCATTTTCTCGAATTTCCATCGGTTTTTTACGAGCAGAGCAACCCCTCTTTCCCCTCTGCCCCTTCTATCTTTCCTCATGATCTGGTATCCTGGTGGGAAGATTGCATCTGTTATTGTCTCCGTGAGTTTTGTTTCTGTAACTGCTATGATGTCTGCGGGGTTCTCATTGATTCTTTCTTGCCATTCCTCATATTTATTCGTTAATCCATCCGCATTTGTGTACCAAACCTTCAACTTCTGTTCTAATACGGTAACTGTGGTCCTGGGGGAATACTGGGGTTGGGAGAGCAGGAGCCCTGGTGGGGGCCTGTGGGGAGTTGCAGTGGAGGTGGAGGAAGAGCTCCCATAGAGGGTTTCTGTAGGGGTAGGGTTCGTGGTGCGGGGGGTGGGAACAGAGTGATCTGTGTGTGATGGTTAGTTTGGATTGTTCAGTTGCCTTGGGGGTGTCGTGGCTGGAGTCCTTCTGCAGGTGTTTCTGGGAGGTGTGCTTGTCCTTCCACCTGTGTGTGTGTGTGTGTGTGTGTGTACTCACCTAATTGTGGTTGCAGGGGTCGATACTCAGCTCCTGGCCCCGCCTCTTCACTGATCGCTAGTAGGTCCTCTCCCTCTCTGCTTCCTGAGCTTTGCCATACCTCTTCTTAAAACTATGTATGGTTCCTGCCTCCACTACTTCACTAGCTAGGCTATTCCACTTCCTGACGACTCTATGACTGAAGAAATACTTCCTAACGTCCCTGTGACTCGTCTGAGTCTTCAGCTTCCAGTTGTGACCCCTTGTTTCTGTGTCCCCTCTCTGGAACATCCTATCTCTGTCCACCTTGTCTATTCCCCGCAGTATCTTGTATGTCGTTATCATGTGTGTGTGTGTGTGTGTGTGTGTGTGTGTGTGTGTGTGTGTGTGTGTGTGTGTGTGTGTGTGTACTTACATATTTGTGGTTGCAGGGGTCAAGTCATAGATCGTAGCCACGCCTCACAGGTTGCTACAAGATCTACTCTCCGTGGTCCATGAGTTTTATCGTACCTCTTGTTCAAGGTATGTATTCATCCTGCCTCCAACACATCGGGCGTCTCCCACCAAGGCAGGGTGGCCCACCAAGGCAGGGTGGCCCACCAAGGCAGGGTGGCCCACCAAGGCAGGGTGGCCCACCAAGGCAGGGTGGCCCACCAAGGCAGGGTGGCCCACCAAGGCAGGGTGGCCCACCAAGGCAGGGTGGCCCACCAAGGCAGGGTGGCCCACCAAGGCAGGGTGACTCACCAAGGCAGGGTGACCCACCAAGGCAGGGTGGCCCACCAAGGCAGGGTGGCCCACCAAGGCAGGGTGGCCCACCAAGGCAGGGTGACCCACCAAGGCAGGGTGGCCCACCAAGGCAGGGTGGCCCACCAAGGCAGGGTGGCCCACCAAGGCAGGGTGGCCCACCAAGGCAGGGTGGCCCACCAAGGCAGGGTGGCCCACCAAGGCAGGGTGGCCCACCAAGGCAGGGTGGCCCACCAAGGCAGGGTTACCCGAAAAAGTAAAACTTTCATCATCATTCACTCCATCACTGTCTTGCCAGAGGCAAGATATATATATATATATATATATATATATATATATATATATATATATATATATATATATATATATATATATATATATATATATATATATTGAGAACGAACTAGTTGAAAAAGTGATCCTGGGGGACGCGTTAGGCCAAGCCTCAAGAACATCACGTTTTCTGAGATGTTAAGCATTGAAAAAATGTGCCATTGTCTTGTCCCAGAGGCAGGAACGCCGCCCTCACAAACACTTGTAACGACCTGTGATATGCATGTGACCAATTTTGAGGGTTTTCTACACTACTAATCTAGTAGTGTAGAAAACTCAGTTGGTGTTACGTCATGCTGGCCCACATAGTCGTGCTAGGTTGGCCCACATATTCGTGCTAGGCTGGCCCACATAGTCGTGCTAGGCTGGCCCACATAGTCGTGCTAGGCTGGCCCACATAGTCGTGCTAGGCTGGTCCACATAGTCGTGCTAGGCTGGCCCACATAGTCGTGCTAGGCTGGCCCACATAGTCGTGCTAGGGTGGCCCACATAGTCGTGCTAGGCTGGCCCACATAGTCGTGCTAGGCTGGCCCACATAGCCGTGCTAGGCTGGCCCACATAGCCGTGCTAGGCTGGCCCACATAGTCGTGCTAGGCTGGCCCACATAGTCGTGCTAGGCTGGCCCACATAGCCGTGCTAGGCTGGCCAACATAGCCGTGCTAGGCTGGCCCACATAGTCGTGCTAGGCTGGCCCACATAGTCGTGCTAGGCTGGCCCACATAGCCGTGCTAGGCTGGCCCACATAGTCGTGCTAGGCTGGCCTACATAGTCGTGCTAGGCTGGCCCACATAGCCGTGCTAGGCTGGCCCACATAGCCGTGCTAGGCTGGCCCACATAGCCGTGCTAGGCTGGCCCACATAGCCGTGCTAGGCTGGCCCACATAGCCGTGCTAGGCTGGCCCACATAGTCGTGCTAGGCTGGCCCACATAGCCGTGCTAGGCTGGTCCACAGCCGTGCTAGGCTGGCCCACAGTCGTGCTAGGCTGGCCCACAGCCGTGCTAGGCTGGCACACAGCCGTGCTAGGCTGGCACACAGCCGTGCTAGGCTGGCACACAGCCGTGCTAGGCTGGCACACAGCCGTGCTAGGCTGGCCAGGTAAGCCGTGCTAGGCTGGCACACAGCCGTGCTAGGCTGGCCCACAGTCGTGCTAGGCTGGCCCACAGCCGTGCTAGGCTGGCACACAGCCGTGCTAGGCTGGCACACAGCCGTGCTAGGCTGGCACACAGCCGTGCTAGGCTGGCCAGGTAAGCCGTGCTAGGCTGGCACACAGCCGTGCTAGGCTGGCACACAGCCGTGCTAGGCTGGCCAGGTAAGCCGTGCTAGGCTGTCCCACAGCCGTGCTAGGCTGGCCCACAGCCGTGGTAGGCTGGCCCACAGCCGTGCTAGGCTGGCACACAGCCGTGCTAGGCTGGCCCACAGCCGTGCTAGGCTGGCACACAGCCGTGCTAGGCTGGCACACAGCCGTGGTAGGCTGGCCCACAGCCGTGCTAGGCTGGCACACAGCCGTGTTAGGCTGGCCCACAGCCGTGCTAGGCTGGCACACAGCCGTGCTAGGCTGGCACACAGCCGTGCTAGGCTGACACACAGCCGTGCTAGGCTGGCACACAGCCGTGCTAGGCTGGCACACAGCCGTGCTAGGCTGGCACACAGCCGACGTAATAATTCAGTTTCTTCTTAAAAACTACATTTGTTCAAGAAATGTTTTTGATATCCGCTGGTAGCAGGTGGGGTGAGGGGCTCGTGATCCAAGGAATTGGATCTGTGCTCCGTTTCTCTGAATTGAGTCTGAATACCTTCCATCCCCCCCTCCACTTGCGCTGTATAATCCTCCGGGTTTAGCGCTCCCCAGTGATTATAATAATTTTATAATGGTATCAGGTGGAATAATCCTTAACTATGGATCTTCAATGTACTTTTATTGTGCCAGTGACACCTCTGCCTTTATTGTACCAGTGACACCTCTGCCTTTATTGTGCCAGTGACACCTCTGCCTTTATTGTGCCAGTGACACCTCTGCCTTTATTGTGCCAGTGACACCTCTGCCTTTATTGTGCCAGTGACACCTCTGCCTTTATTGTGCCAGTGACACCCCTGCCTTTATTGTACCAGTGACACCTGCTTTTATTGTGCCAGTGACACCTCTGCTTTTAACTTGATTCATTTTGCAGTTCCTCATATATTTCTTACTCCACTAAGTTGCTATGGTAGTGTGTAGGTTTGATACCTGACCCTCCAGTATCTTCCAAGAGTGTATATTTCTCTGCACAAAATACAGTCCAAGTACTTTGAGGCGTTGCCAGTAGTTTCAATGCTTTATTGAGACTTTACGGGCTGTAAACGAAGTGTAAATTTTCCAGTTGTGATATCTCCCCTACCTGAACGATGCTGTAAATATACAGTAATATTCTAGAGGTGAGAGCACACCATCAGTGGAATTACTTCTGTTGTTTTGAAAGTTCTCGTTTTCTTCCCTGTCATTTTTCTGGCCTTTGCTACATTTGCTTCATTGTGATCTGTAACATATCATCCGATATTATTATTCTTAAGTGTTTTACCTGCGTTCTATATTAGTGACTCATTTTAAGTTCTTCGATCTTTCAATATATAAATAAGTGAAATACGTCACCACTGAACATCATGCTATTTTCATCAGCCACTTGAAGACTGTTGATATCTTATTCCTATGTTTATATAGAGTGACGAGAGAAAAAATTGTGATAATAAATATGTAATATGGAGGAGAGAGGAGAAAGAGGTAACGGCAGAAGTAGAAGGGATAGCTATAGTGGGATGAAGGAAAGGCAAGGAGGAGGAGGAGGGAAAGCAAGAGTAGGAAGAAACGAAGAAGGAAAGTGAAGGAGGAGGGAAAGCAAAAGTCGGGAGGATAGGAGAAGGTAAGAAGGTAATGAAGCTGTTGTAACTTTCCTTCCTTGGCAAGCGTCTTTGTGATCCATGTTTGGTCATGACTCTTACTTTCTGCACACCTGATTTCCTCCCTCCTATCTCCCCTCTCTCATACCGTCTCTCCATTCTTTCCTTCTGAACCCTTTCATTCCTCCAATAGCCAGTTACTTTTCCAGTAGGTACTGTAGGTGGGATTCAGGCTGTAATGACGACATGAGTCACACTGACTTCAGGTTCCCTCAACACTGTGTCCATAACTGACACCTCAAGTGTCCGCCACGTATGTCTTGGTCTACATGTATGATGCCGTATGAGAGGATCTTAAACTTTGTTCATGCACTTGGAAAATCTTGGAAGGAATTGTCCCAAATCTGCACACAGAAATCACTCCCTACGGAAGTAAAAGACTGGGCAGGCGATGCAAAATGCCGCCAATAAAAAGTAGGGGCGCCATTGGTACACTAAGAGAAAACACCATAAGTGTCCGGGGCCCAAAACTGTTCAACAGCCTCCCATCAAGCATTAGGGGAATTGCCAATAAACCCCTGGCTGCCTTCAAGAGAGAGCTGGACAGATACCTAAAGTCAGTGCCGGATCAGCCGGGCTGTGGCTCGTACGTCGGACTGCGTGCGGCCAGCAGTAACAGCGTAGTTGATCAGGCCCTGATCCATCGGGAGGCCTGGTCGTGGACCGGGCCGCGGGGGCGTTGATCCCCGGAATAACCTCCAGGTAACCTCCAGGTAACCATGCGTTCCTCCCCACGGTTGACGAAAGTATCTCATATCATGCACTGTTTGATAAGGCGGACAGTGTGTGTGTGTCTACCATTATTCCAAGTCTGAATGTCTATCATACTACATAGTGTAATATGACAGGTACCCACTTCACCTACTCCACTTCATCAACGTGTCAAACTCGCTTTAAGGTACGAGAGTGTCAGCCTTCATGGTCAGGAATTGTGGTAGACCTTGTGTGCATTCAGAAAGTGTGAAACAGGGAAGTGTGTAGCAGAGAAGTGTGTAGCAGAGAAGTGTGTAGCAGAGAAGTGTTTAGCAGGGAAGCGTGTAGCAGAGAAGTGTGTAGCAGAGAAGTGTGTAGCAGAGAAGTGTGTAGCAGAGAAGTGTGTAGCAGAGAAGTGTGTAGCAGAGAAGTGTGTAGCAGAGAAGTGTGTAGCAGAGAAGAGTGTAACAGAGAAATGTGTAGCAGAGAAATGTGTAGCAGAGAAGTGTGTAGCAGAGAAGTGTGTAACAGAAATGTGTAGCAGAGAAGTGTGTAGCAGAGAAATGTGTAGCAGAGAAGCGTGTAGCAGAGAAGTGTGTAACAGAGAAACGTGTAGCAGAGAAGCGTGTAGCAGAGAAGTGCGTACCAGGGAAGTGTGTAGCAGAGAAGTGTGTAGCAGAGAAGTGCGTACCAGGGAAGTGTGTAGCAGAGAAGTGTGTAGCAGAGAAGTGTATAGCAGAGAAATGTGTAGCAGGGAAGTGTGTAGCAGAGAAATGTGTAGCAGGGAAGTGTGTAGCAGGGAAGTGTGTAGTAGAGAAGTGTGTAACAGAGAAGTGTGTAGCAGAGAAGTGTGTAGCAGGGAAGTGTGTAGCAATGAAGTGTGTAGCAGGGAAGTGTGTAGCAGGGAAGTGTGTAGCAGGGAAGTGTGTAGTAGAGAAGTGTGTAGCAGGAAAGTGTGTAGGAGATAAGTGTGTAGCAGAGAAGTGTGTAGCAGGGAAGTGTGTAGGAGATAAGTGTGTAGCAGGGAAGTGTGCAACAGATAAGTGTGTAGCAGAGAAGTGTGTAGCAGGGAAGTGTGTAGGAGATAAGTGTGTAGCAGGGAAGTGTGCAAAAGATAAGTGTGTAGCAGAGAAGTGTGTAGCAGGGAAGTGTGTAGGAGATAAGTGTGTAGCAGGAAAGTGTGTAGGAGATAAGTGTGTAGCAGGGAATTGTGTAGCAAGGAAGTGTGTAGCAGGGAAGTGTGTAGCAGGGAAGTGTGTAGCAGGGAAGTGTGTAGGAGATAAGTGTGTAGCAGGAAAGTGTGTAGGAGATAAGTGTGTAGCAGGGAATTGTGTAGCAAGGAAGTGTGTAGCAGGGAAGTGTGTAGCAGGGAAGTGTGTAGCAGGGAAGTGTGTAGCAGGGATGTGTGTAGCAGGGAAGTGTGTAGCAGGGAAGTTGTAGCAGTGAAGTGTTTAGCAGGGAAGTGTGTAGCAAGGAAGCGTGAAGCAGAAAAGTGTGTAGTAGTGAAGTGTTTAGCAGGGAAGTGTGTAGGAGATAAGTGTGTAGCAGGGAAGTGTGTAACAAGGAAGTGTGTAGCAGAGATGTGTGTAGCAGAGAAGTGTGTAGCAGAGAAGTGTGTAGCAGAGAAGTGTGTAGCAGAGAAGTGTGTAGCAGCGAAGTGTGTAGGACATAAGTTTGTAACAGGGAAGTGTGTAGCATAAGTGTGTAACAAAGAACTGTGTAGCAGAGAAGTGTATAGCAGAGAAGTGTGTAGCAGAGAAGTGTGTAGCAGAGAAGTGTGTAGCAGAGAAGTGTGTAGCAGAGAAGTGTGTAGCAGAGAAGTGTGTAGCAGAGAAGTGTGTATCAGAGAAGTGTGTAGCAGAGAAGTGTGGTAAATGTTGGCTACATATAGGCACGGTAGGCAGTAAAGATTGGTTTATGTGTGTTATGTAATTTATCAGAGTGTCAGTAATAGACGGGATGATATTAAAGTGTTGTCTGCTGTAGTGATGCTAAAACTGATAGTCACCAGTCCTGTAGTATGTTTGTGTATATACGTCTGTACTCACCTGTTTGTGGTTGCAGGGGTCGATTCGCAGTTCCTGGCCCCACCTTTTCGGTACTCGCTACTAGGTCCACTCTCCCTGCTCCAAGAGCTTTATCGTACCTCTTCTTAATGCTATGTGTGGATTCTGCCTCCACTTTCCAGATTGTTCCACTTCCCGACAACTCTAAGACTAAGGAAATAGTCCCTAACGTCCCTACGACTCATCTGAGTTTTTAATTTTCAGTTGTGTCCCCCTGTTTTTGAATCCTGTCTCTGGTTGCAGGGGCCGAGTCTCATATCCTGGCTCAGCCTCTTAACTTGCCACTCTTCTGATTCATTTATTCCTTCTTAGCCATGTGGTCTTTATCATACCTGCTCTTAAAACTATGTATGGAGTCTGTCTCCACCACTTTCTCACCAAAATCATTCTACTTTCCTATTACTCTCAGACTGAAGAAATACTTGCCTGAGCGGCTTCACACTTAATGTGTTGGTACCAACTGTTTCAGGATATTGTTCCATCTGACATAACAAGACAATGTTTCTTCAGTTAATCTTCAATGATTGTGTTTCTTAGCTTAAGATCTGAATAAGTTTTGAGGTGTAAGTGTCCTAATTTATTATTTTTATTAAATAAATTGAAATATTAGTGTCCATGTTATAACTTGTGAATGCCAAATATGATTCACTTCACATATTCAACGCTAATATTTAATTACATTAGAAACTTTTGCCGCACTCGGCAGTAATCTTTGTGCGTGCGTTGACTGCTGGGGACTCCACCGAAATGCATTTAATAATTATGAGTGGACAGCAGAAGCATTGCTCTGTTCGTGTATCTGTTTATACGAACATTTGAGACATATATGAAGAGGAAGATGTGTACGGATCCCAGGGACAACTGGATATATTACAAGAATTGATAGAACGGATAGGGATAGATTATAATGCGAGTAACAAGGACATGGACTCTCAGACGAAGACTCAAAACACTGATGAGTCACGGGAAACTCCAGAATATACTTTCATCAGTGTCAGAATGCTAAGAGAGTGGAATGAACAAGATGAGGAATTAATGGAAAAATACTCAATTTATTGTTTCAGGAGAAGGGTACGACAGGGCCCTGGTAGTTAGGAATCATTAGACTCCATTCGTTAACAAGAAGTAGGGCCAGGAGCTGTGTCTCTTCAGCTCACGCTCTAAAAAACGTACGAATAGGGAAAATAATGAGATAATTTACATAATGGGTCTTCTCTGTTTCTTTAATTTATAAAGAATTCGTAATTTGTAAACGCCGTGGCGTCATGCATTTACCAGCTGTGTTGTTAAACTTTAGACAGCTGCAATGACTAGTTTATTGTGTCGTTTATTGTATCGGGAGGGTGTGGGAAGTGTCTGTATCACGTGATCTCACGAGCTTTAGATGAGAGATGTTGTGATGGAGAGACGTTTTGGTGGAGAGATGCTGCTGTGGTGGACAGATGCGTTGTGGTGGAGACATGATGTGGTGGAAAGATGGTGTTGTAGTGATGATACATGTTGATACAGGTGGTGTGTTATCAGCGTCAACAAGGGCACAGTTCACTACCATCAACACTGCAGGGACGAGAGACATACCTTTAATAACATCGGCTTTAATTCATCATTTCAGAATTCTTATTAATTAAATCCCACCTGCCCCCTGAGCCTCACTATCCCAACCTGTTAAAAATGCTTATCTCACTGGCACAGATTTTTTCCGCCATTTTTAATAACGAGTGGATACGAACTTAGTGCATTATGACGTTTCATTAGTAGACAGTTTATAACCATTGCACTTAGTAATAATCACACACACACACACACACACACACACACTGGAAAACCTCATGCATCGACATGTTAGAGATACTACCAGAGAGAGAGGTGAGGATGATCCAGCAAGACTGGACCTTGTATTCACCTTGAGTAGTTCGGACATCGAGGATATCACGTACGAAAGGCCTCTTAGAGCTAGTGATCATGTGGTTCTGTGCTTTGATTATATAGTTGAGCTACAAGTGGAGAGGGTAGCAGTAATAGGACTGGAAAAAACAAACTACAATAGGGGAGACTACACAGGCATGAGGAACTTCCTACAAGACGTTCAGTGAGATAGAGAATTGGCGGGAAAACCAGTAAAAGAAATGATGGACTATGTGACAACAATATGCAAGGAGGCAGAGGAGAGGGTTGTTCCCAAGGTAAACAAAAATCATGGGAAGACCAGAACGAGTCCTTGGTTAACCCAAAGCTATAAGGAGGCAAAAACTAAGTGCACTAGAGAATGGAAAAAGTACAGAAGACAAAGGACCAGGAAAATAAAGAGATTAGCCAAAGAGCCAGAAACGAATATGCACAGATAGAAAGTCAAGTCTGACCCAAAGCTGTTGTATAGCCACAACAGGAGGAAAACAATAGTCAAGGACCAGGTAATCAGGCTGAGGAAGGTAGGTGGGGAGTTCACAAGAAATGACCAAGAGGTATGTGAGGAGCTCAACATGAGATTTAAAGAAGTATTCACAGTGGAAACCGGAAGGACTCCAGGAATTCAGAATAGGGAGGTACACTAACAAGTGCTGAATGAAATACACACAACCGAGGAGAAGGTGAAGAAGCTGCTATGTGAGCTTGATGCCTCAAAGGCGGTGGGACCAGACATCTCTCCGTGGGTCCTTAGAGAGGGAGCAGAGATGCTGTGTGTGCCACTAACAAAAATCTTCAGCACATCCATTGAAACTGGGCAACTGCCTGAGGTATGGAAGATGAGAAATGTAGTCCCAATTTTTAAGAAAAGAGACAAACACGAGGCATTAAACTACAGACCAGTTTCACTGGCATATATAGTATGCAAGGTCATGAAGAAGATTGTCAGAAGAGTGGTGGAGCACCTAGAAAGGAATGAGCTTATCAGCGACAGCCAGCACGGTTTCATGGAATGGAAATCCTGTGTCATAAACCTACTGAAGTTCTATGACAAGGTAACAGCAGTAAGACAAGAGAGAGATGGGTGGGTAGATTGCATTTTCTAAGACTGTAAGAAGGCATTTGACACAGTTCCACAAAGAGATGACTGCAAAAGCTGGAGGACCAGGCAGGGATAACAGGGAAGGCACTTTAATGGATCAGGGAATACCTGTCAGGAAGACAACAGTGAGTCACTGTACGTGGCGAGGTGTCAGAGTGGGCGCCTGTAACGAGTGGGGTTCCACAGGGGTCAGTCCTAGGACCAGTGCTGTTTCTGGTATTTGTGAACGACATGACGGAAGGAAAAGACTCCGAAGTGTCCCTTTTTGCTGATGATATGAAGTTGATGAGAAGAATTCAGTTGTACGAAGACCAGGCAGAACTACAAAGGGATCTGGACAGGCTGCAGGCCTGATTCAGCAACTGGCTCCTGGAGTTTAACTCCACCAAGTGGAAAGTCATGAAGATTGGGGAAGGACAAAGAAGACAGTAGACGGAGTACAATCTAGGGGGCCAGAGACTACAAACCTCACTCAAGGAAAAGCATCTTGGGGTGAGTATAACACCGGGCACATATCCTGAGACTCACATTAACCAAATAACTGCTGCATTCCAACATCTTAATAAGGAATCGTTCAGGACGCTGTACACCGTGTACGTTAGGCCCATATTGGAGTATGCAGCACCAGTTTGGAACCCACATCTAGCCAAGCACGCAAGGAAACTAGAGAAAGTGCCAAAGTTTGCACAAAACTAGTCCCAGAGCTAAGAGGAATGTCCTACTACGAGAGGTTCAGCGAAATCGACCTGATGACAATGGAAGACAGGAGAGATATGGGGGATGTGATAATGACATAAAATACTGAGAGGGATCGACAAGGTTGACAGAGACAGGAAGTTCCAGAGATGGGACACAGCAACAAGGGGTCACAGTTGAAAGTTGAAGACTCAGATGAATCACAGGGATGTTAGGAAGTATTTCTTCAGTCACAGAGTTGTTAGGAAGTGAATCAGTCTGGGTAGTGATGTAGTGGAGGCAGGAACCATACATAGCCTTAAGAAGAGGTATGATAAAGCTCATGGAGAAGGAAGAGTGGCCTAGTAGCGACCAGTGAAGAGGCGGGGCCAGGAGCTGTGACTCGACTCCTGCAACCACAACTAGGTGAGAACACACACACACACACACACACACACACACACACACACACACACACACACACACACACACACACACTAGGTGAGTACACACACACACACTTTTTACACAAAGCTACAGACTGCAGGAACTAGAGTATCTTAATGGGATAACACAAATAAAAAATGGAATCTCAAAACGGAGTATGTAAAGGCAAGGAATTCGAGGATGGCTGATCTGAATAGGAAGAATGGGAAGAAAGGTTCAAGAGCAAAATGGATCAAGACTTAGAAAAAAGGCTAAACGAGATTTGCAATAAAATGGCAGAGAAGCTATCTGCAGAGAGCATGAAATGGGAGTTACAAGCTGTAGCTGCTAAGGCAAAGATACAGAGACTGGAGGAAGAACTGGTTGTGCTGAAGCAGGATATAAA
This sequence comes from Cherax quadricarinatus, assembly GCF_038502225.1. NCBI lineage: Eukaryota > Metazoa > Arthropoda > Malacostraca > Decapoda > Parastacidae > Cherax > Cherax quadricarinatus. The sequence continues at coordinate 32,387,762 of NC_091304.1, forward strand.
AATGAGGTCCAAAAGGAGCAAGGTGATTGAAATGGGAACATCAGCAGACAGTGAGACTGTAAGGGAGTATGGAGCTAGAAGTCCCTTGCAGAAGTAATATCAGGCCATTAGGGTGTCTGGGAGATAAGGGAAACAACAAAGAATATGCTTAAAACAGACCCAGAGATGTGGAGGGAAAAGAAATGGGAAGAGAGGGGGAGGTCAATATTTATTCATGGGCTTCAGGAGGCTAATGAAACAAAAAATTGGGAGGAAAAAGATTAAGAGCATCATCACAGTAACAGGAGAGAAGGACATGTCCCAGGTAACAATTTTTCACAAACTTGGAGGGAATTCAGGGGGAAAAAATCGACCATTCAAATTGACATTCAAGACAGAAATGGGGTGGAACAGGATACTATAACAGAAGCCACTGTTAAATGACGAGTGTACATCAATTGAGACAGAACTTGAAGAGAAGGGAAACAACTGAGAGTGGGAGTAAGAAGCTACCAGCGGAAGGAAAGAGAGAACAGGCAACGACAGACAGGAAAGTTCATCATCCAGGGAAACACCAAACACGAATGCTCACAGAATCCCCTCAACCCCTGTCACCCGATACCAACCAAACACTATAACCGGAAATAAACCACACTCCACAGACCCCACTCCTCCAAACACTAATTTCACCATTACAGAAGCCTTCCACAATATTTCACCCTGCCCCCAGCACCCCCAGTCTGCACCATCCTCTTCCACTTCCCAAAATACAGTACTGGAAAGGAAGCTAAAGGTATGATACACTAATGCAGATGGAATAGAAAATAAGAGTGAGGAGTGGCAAAAATGAATCATTGATGCATCCCTGACATCATAGCACTAACAGAGACAAAACTCACAAGGATGATAACGGATGCGATCTTTCCAACTGGATATCAGATCCTGAGGAAAGAGAGAGAACAGATGAGGACAAGGAGTGGCACTGCTCATCAAACACCAGTGGAGTTTTGAGGAAATGGGAGGAATGGACAGAGGGGGAAGCAGATGACTTCATTGTGGGAACACTTCAGACTGGGGGTCCAAAGTTGATGATAGCAGTGATGTATAACCCAACACTGAACAGCAGGAGTCCAAGACAAGAATATGATGACTCCAATAGAGCAATGGTGGATACACTAGCTGAAGTGGCCAGAAGTGCCCATGGGGGACCAGAAACGTGGGGGGGCTAAGATTCTGAGACAATATTGGAAGACTTCATGCACCATCATGTTAGGGATACAACCAGAAATAGAGGAGAGGATGTTGCACCAAGGCTGGATCTCATATTCACTTTGAATAGTTCAGACATAGGGAATATCACACACGAAAGACCTATTGGTGTTAGTGATCACGACGTCCTGAGTATTGAATACCTGAAGAGTTAACAGTGGAGAATGCAGCATCACGAGGAGAGAAGCCAAATTTCAAAAATGGGAACTACACATGAGGAGATTCCTGCATGAGGTGCAATGGGAAAGAGAATTAGAGGGAAAGATAGTAAATGAAATGATGGAACTAATGACTGCTAAGTGCAGGAAGGCAGAGAAGTTCATACCAAAAGGTAACAGAAAAAATGGTAAGACCAGAGCGAGCCCATGGTTTAACTGGAGGTGTAAAGAGGCCAAAGCCAAGTTTGCTAGAGCATAGAAAATGTATAGAAGGCAAAGGACTCAAGAAAACAAAGAGTTGAGCAGACGAACAAGAAACGAAAATACAGGAATAAGGAGAGAGGCCCAGAGCAATATGAGAATGACAGCATCAAAAGCCAAATGTGAACCAAAGTGGTTAAACAGTCACATTAGGAGGAAAACAACAGTCAAGGACCAGGTAGTCAGGCTGAGGAAAGACGGAGGGGAGCTGACAAAGAGTGACCAGGAAGTATGTGAAGAACTTAACACAAAATTTAGAGAAGTATTCACAGTTGATACAGAAATGCTTCCAGCAAACCGAGGAGGTAGGGTGCACCAACAGGTGCTGGACACAGTATACATAAGCAAGGAGGAGGTGAAGAAACTGCTAGGAGAACTAGATACCTCGAAGGCAGTGGGCCTAGATTACATATCTCCATGGGTCCTAAGAGAGAGCAGAGAAGCTGTGTGTGCCACTAGCAGCAATCTTCAATAAATCTATCGAAACTGGGTAACTGCCTGACGTGTGGAAGACAAAATATGTAGTTTCAGTTAAGAAAGGAGACAGACAGGCAGCATTAAACTACAGACCAGTGTGACTGACATGTATAGTACGTAAGTGTTACGACTTAATCTTCACCGTAACAATAGGGGCACAAATAACTCCAATTTTTTGTTAGTTTTATTTTATTACCAATCGTTTAGCTTCATTGGTATTTGGTTAGTGAATTAAAATAACCACAAGCAATTATAAATGAAATACTATACAGCAAGGAACCCAATCTTACGTTCAAATTCTCATTAACAGAGTATGATATAATAATTTCAATTAATAATCTACTAATCCCACCATTTAACTCTTTTAGAAAGGTCTAGGGTAACGAAATAGTTATCTTTCATAAGTGACATGAATTACCAGACTTCAGGAAACTAATGGCAAATGTAAGACAATAGACTTGGTATAAAGTTTTAGTTTAAGCTAGGAGCTTTGGGTTGAAGACCCGTACCGAGTCAGAGCTAGGAGCTGACTGACTCACTCAACTACTCCATAGTATGACTTCAGCTCGGCCAGAAGGCGACGCGTGGCGTCAATTCTAGAACCACCAATTGGTCACTACAGTAGTGGTTACACATTCGTAATACCGAACCTAATAATAATATAATATAATACAATATAATACAATGAGAGTACTTTTGATGATTCATACTGTACCCGATAATAATATATAGTCGAACCTGCTTTATCTAGCTAATAATAAAGTGGTTCGCGATATATTATTACAGAACTTATTTTAACCAGGCCTTTTATTTTTGTATATAATGGAGTGAAGTATATAATGGAGTGAAAATGCCGACAATAAAGGTAGATTCTCCCCGGTCCGTAGGGCCTACTACTGGCGGTAGCCCGGCCAGTCCTGACCAGCCTTCGGCTGCGAGGGAAGCTACCCCCCCTAAGGGTGAGGGGGTTACGTTAATGACACCCGAGCTAGGCGCACAAGGAGGTGCATCAAATCAGCCTAGTCGTGATCATGTCCCTAAAGATACCGTTCTAGTTGATGAACTAGAATGTGAGTGGGACCAACTAGCAAGCGGGGAGGGTGGAGCTGTTCTCGTGGGAGAACTGCCCACTGCTGCACTGGTACCGCGGTGGGTTGTCGACGGTAAGGAATTAGTTCCAACCGTCAGTATTTGCCAGCCCTTAGATAAGCTCGTTTTCTTGTTACCTCAACAAGCCAGATTTCTAACTGCTCATGGCCTACCTGCCGTCAGTCAGAAAGAATGGCATAAGGTTGAGAAGTATATTGCTGACCTATCCAAGAAGCTAGGTCCAGTGAGATACCCTCAAGGTTATGAAGGGTCTTTAAGGTTTCGTGTAAACGGATCATTTTACATCTGCGGAGTTCGGGTGACTTCAGTGTTACAGGGTACACAGAAGGTACTGGTCCCAAGGGCAGAATATCCTTTGCCTCCAAAAATGTTAGCTTCTCTTACGGGCTGTGTATCAGTGTGGTTAAAAGCACTCGTGCATGTAAACTTATTGAAGAAGAAAACTGGAGACGTTAGAAGCATGACCAAGAGAGGACCTCAAGTGGCTAAGTCAAAGCAGGAGCATAAAGCGATCCATGTGGGTCAGAAATTAGAGGCAAAAGCCTTTATGAGAAGGCGGGATTATAACCCGGCTCTCATCGCTGCTTACAAATCCGTTCGAGCCAAGGAAGGCGTCGTATATACGGATCCACTCGAGCCAAGAGACCATAATATTATGGGGCTTTTGACTGGATATCATGATACCGGGTTAATAACCCTGGGATCTGTGGCTAAGGCAAAAAAAGACAGGGAAGACTTGTTTTTACTAATGGATAGTAGTATCGTAAATTCTTCGGATCGGGGTTTGATCGTAGTGGGGCAGACCGTTCCCGGAATGGGAAAGACCAAGCAGTCAACCCCCAGCGTAGAGAGTTTACGTGGCTCGCCTTCTCCTCCAGTCTCCAGTAGAGGTTCTCCCTCTCTTACATCACCTACCCGGGCGGTAATTCAGTTACGGGGCGCCGCAGTCTAAAGAGGCTGTCAGAGTACAGGTACCTTACTCTCAGGACGTCCAGCCTCCACTGATCCCGTCACCGCTTATGCTAGTTGGGATGAGGAAGTCCTTGGTGCTATATCCGCGATTGGCGCTGTTATTAATGAACCAGAATCAGGCTTATTATTGCGCACGGTGGCGCAAAAGGCCGTGGCCTCCCGGGGTGGGAAGATGGCTTCTAGTGCGGCTAAAGGTTTACGGCTGTTGGCAGATATGATTGATGATTCTGTTGAAGAACAAGTCAAGAGAAAGGCTGAGGCAGAAGGAAAGCCTGAACCTTTGACCCAGAATGGTTCTGGAGGAAAGAAAACCGCCCGGGAGGGGGTGTGGTTGGAGTATGTTGCCATGGGATTGAAGCGGATACAAGATTCCGCCATTGACTGGGGTCACGATGATACTCCTACGGGTGCAGGGTGCACGGTGCAGGGCTTTACCATCGCTTCGGGTTGAAGCATTAACAGCGGAGTCATGCCTCCTAAAACTTGCGGCTTTGACTCTTGATCAACTTGAGGTAAGTACTCCTCCAGCATCCCAGATGGCTACACGTTGGAGAGCTATAAGGGAGACGCTGATACCTGATAAAGATTAGCTCTTTACATGGAGAATCGACTGGTCAGGGTACCTCTGGAGGAGCTAGAGGAGGAGGTTGTGGTGTGGGTTCAGGGACCAAGCCCCACCAATTTGAGCCCATTTGTCAGGGCTTGGCGAATGCTGCATCGCGGCATAAGGGTAGCGGCGAATGCTGCGTTGCGGCATAAGGGTAGCTGGCGTACCGGCGTTTATTCTAGGATCGCTGTTTTGGTGCGCGGTGGCCTACCTAGCAGTCAGGGTGACCAGTCCTTCAGAAAGGAGGAGGGAAGTAGCAACCGTCGTGAGGGGGGCACGGGAGCCGGAACTAAGCGGGTCCTCCGGGACGACTAAGCAACAACGCATATGGGATAACGAGCCGTCTCACACGTCGCCGACCCTGAACAGGGGCTCGCTTTTCTCGCCAAGTCCGAGAGACAGGGGGACCTGTGGTACAGAGCAGTCGGATCATGTCTGGCTGTGAAGTTTCCTGAGCACCAGTTTTCTCACACCTTTTCGAATGCTAGTAGTGGCAATGATGATTGTGAGAAGGAGGCAGCTTGTCTTCTTGCGTGCAACGGGCCTTCTGTACCCTCTGTTTTTTACCAGGTATGTCTGGATACAGGCCATAGCATATCTGAAGTTTTCCTTGCCCGATCATGGGTGTTGGATTTTAAAGAGTTGCCTACCTCAGAAGAGGACCCTCCCTTCCTAGACCTTAGCTGTCCTTACCATGGATCAGATTGAGCTGAGGTCTCTCACAGGTAGTGCCAGCGACTCTGCTCCTGATTCTGATAGTGAATCACGGGCTGGTTGCTGTTCCACCACCGTTAATATCCCTGCGAGGGACGATAATGCACCTGCCATTGTATGTGGTTGTACAAGCATTCCTCATGGTCCTTTTTGCTATCTTACCCGTGGAGGAACAAGAGCCATAGTTGATGCGACACTCGGCATCTTCTGTGATCTTAAGAGCAGGAGAGGCAGGACACGTGCTGCGCTAACGGCTCTGGGCCTGGTAACTGTGGGTGCTACTGCAGGAGCAGCGATATCATATTCAATCACTACTTCAGGGGAGAGTTCCATGAGTAGTGACTCAGGTTCGGCAATGGCACAGGCCGTTGCACAAGCCATTACAAACCAGAGTCTAGTCGTTGTAGCGACTGAGTCAGCTCCTAGATCTGACTCGGTACGGGTCTTCAACCCAAAGCTCCTAGCTTAAACTAAAACTTTATACCAATTCTATTGTCTTGCCTTTGCCATTAGTTTCCTAAAGTCTGGTAATTCATGTCACTTATGAAAGATAACTATTTCGTTACCCTAGACCTTTCTAAAAGAGTTAAATGGTGAGATTAGTAGATTATTAATTGAAATTATTGTATCATACTCTGTTAATGAGAATTTGAACGTAAGATTGGGTTCCTTGCTGTATAGTATTTCATTTATAATTGCTTGTGGTTATTTTAATTCACTAACCAAATACCAATGAAGCTAAACGATTGGTAATAAAGTAAAACTAACAAAAAATTGGAGTTATTTGTCATGGAAAAGATTGTCAGAAGAGTGGGGGAGCACATTGACAGGGATGGGAATTCCTGTGTCACAAATCTACTTGAGTTCCACAATAAGGTAACAGAAGTAAGACAGGAGAGAGAGGGATGGGTAGATGCATCATTTGGACTGTAAGAAGGCTTTTGATACAGTACCACACCAGAGTAGGCAGGAATAGTAGGGAAAGTACTGCAATGGATCAGGGAATACCTGAGAGGAAACAGCGAGTGTTGGTACGTGATGAAGTGTCCGAGTGGGCGCATGTGTCGAGTGGGGTTTCACAAGGGTCAGTCCTAGGTCTGGTGCTATTTCTTGTATATGTGAGTAACACGATGGAATGAATAGATTCAGAAGTATTGCTGTTTGCTGATGATGTGAAACTGATGAGGGCTAGGATCAGGTAAGATTACAAGGAGATCTGGATTGGCTGCAAGCCTGGTCTGACAAATGTCTCCAGGAGTTTAACCCCAGCAAGTGCAAAGTCATGAAGATTGAGGAAGGACAAAGAAGATCGCAGACGGACTACAGGCTAGGGGATCAAGAGCTGCAAACTTCACTTAAAGAAAAGGATCTTGGGGTAAGCATTATACCCAGCATTATACCCAGTCAAATAACTGCTACAGCATATGATCTTTGGCAAGCCTGAGAGCATTTCGACATCTAAATAAGGGGTCATTCACGACACTGTACACCGCGTACGTCAGGCCCATACTGGAGTATGCAGCACCACTATGGAACCCACACCTACTCAAACACGTCAAGAAATTGGAGAAAGTGCAAAAGTTTGCAGCAAGACTAGTTCAGGAACTGAGGGTATGTCTTATGAGGAGAGGTTAAGAGAACTCTACATGATGACACTAGACGATACGAGGGATAGGGGGAACATAATAATAACATATAAAATACTGAGAGGAATTGACAAAGACGCGAATGTTTCAGAGATGGGACACATGAAAAAGTGGTCACAACTGGAAATTGAAAACCCAGATGAGTAATAGGGATATTAGGAAGTGTTTCTTTAGCTTAGAATTGTCAGGAAGTGGATAAATCTGGAGAGTGAAGTAGTGGAGGCAAGTCCATACATAGCTTTAAGAAGAGGTATGATAAGGCTTTCGGAGCGGGGAGAGAGTGACTAGTAGCGACCAGCGAATAGACGGGGCCAAGAATTGTGAATCGACCTCTGCAGCCACTTATAGGTGAGTACACACACACACACACGAGGACTGGCTTACACGTACCCTGCTGCAGAGATTCAGCGCCACAACTACTATGATAAATCCTCTTACCAAGAGGGAGAAGCTCGAGAGTATGGGCGTGGAACAAGAGCGTACCGGAGCTTACATTGCTGCTGCTGCTGCTGTTGAAACTGGTACTACCAGAGCTTACGTTGCTACAGCAGAGGCTACTGCTGCTGTTTCTGCTCAGCGTTTTTTGTTACTGGACATAATGCTGTTGGTTCTGTTCTTAGTGCTGCTGCTTGAGAGGAACAGCGTGGAATAAGAGCACGTTGAACCTTCTGTTGCTGGTAATGTAACTCTTGCTGCTGTTGCTGGTAATGTAACTCTTGCTGCTGTTGCTGGTAATGTAACTCCTACTGCTGTTGCTGGTAATGTTACTCCTGCTGCTGTTGCTGGTAGTGTAACTCCTACTGCTGTTGCTGGTAATGTTACTCCTGCTGCTGTTGCTGGTAATGTAACTCCTGCTGCTGTTGCTGGTAATGTAACTCCTGCTGCTGTTGCTGGTAATGTAACTCCTGCTGTTGTTGCTGGTAATGTAACTCCTGCTGCTGTTGCTGGTAATGTAACTCCTGCTGCTGTTGCTGGTAATGTAACTCCTGCTGCTGTTGCTGATAATGTTACTCCTGCTGCTGTTGCTGGTAATGTAACTCCTACTGCTGTTGCTGGTAATGTTACTCCTGCTGCTGTTGCTGGTAATGTAACTCCTACTGCTGTTGCTGGTAATGTTACTCCTGCTGCTGTTGCTGGTAATGTAACTCCTGCTGTTGTTGCTGGTAATGTAACTCCTGCTGCTGTTGCTGGTAGTGTAACTCGTGTTGCTGTTGTTGGTGTTGCTGCTGTTGCTGGTAATGTAACTCCTGCTGCTCTTGTTGTTGTTGCTGTTGCTGCTGTTGCTGGTAATGTAACTCCTGCTACTCTTGTTGTTGTTGCTGTTGCTGCTGTTGCTGGTAATGTAACTCCTGCTGCTCTTGTTGTTGTTGCTGCTGTTGCTGGTAATGTAACTCCTGCTGCTCTTGTTGTTGTTGCTGTTGCTGCTGTTGCTGGTAATGTAACTCCTGCTACTCTTGTTGTTGTTGCTGTTCCTGCTGTTGCTGGTAATGTAACTCCTGCTACTCTTGTTGTTATTGCTGTTGCTGTTGCTGCTGCTGGTGCTGCTGCTGCTGCTCACCACCACCGCCTCCAGCAACACTGCCAAATAAGCGCTACAAAACCATTACCAAGAACATCTCTCTTCCTTCAATACCAACGTTTGACTCTTAACGTTTGTCAGAATTAGTTATCACCTGCATCACTTGTGCCTTATATATACACCTGTAGGTGGGCTATTGTTGACAAATTTATTTCTCATCTTTATTTATAAAATGTTTTGAGCTCTCTCCCTTGCCTCGCCACCTAGGTCCTGCCTTCCCCAGGTCCCAGGTCCCAGGTCCCTCCTTCACTCAAATCTTAGGTCTTTCCGTCCCCAGGTCCCAGGTCCTTCCTTCACTCAAATTCTAGGTTCTTCCTTCCCCAGGTCCCAGGTTATAGGTCCTTCCTTCACTCAAGACTTATGTCCTTCCTTGCCCAGGTCCCAGGTCCCAGGTCCCTCCTTCACTCAAACCCTAGGTCCTTCCTTCCCCAGGTTACAGGTCATTCCTTCACTCAAATCCTAGGTCCTTCCTCACTCCAGGTCCCAGGTCCCTCCTTCCCTAAGGTTCCAAATACTTCCATCTCTCAGGTCCCAGGTCTTCCCTCAAGTCGCAGGTTCTTGCTTTCTTCGGGTCCCATGTCCTTCCTTCAGATCCTAGGTCACTCCCCCCGGCCCCAGATCCTTATTTTCCCCTCAAAAAGTGCACACAAATGTATGTAAACATATACACATCATGAATCATCATGGTTCAGGGAGTGTGACCCAGTAGCGACCAGTGAAGAGGCGGGGCCAGGAGCTATGACTCGACCCCTTCAACAACAACCACGTGAGTACAACTAGGTGAGTACACACACGCGCGCGCGCACACACACACACACACACACACACATACACACACACACAAATACACACACACACACACACACACACACACACACACACATACACATACACGGGCCAGGAGCTATGACTCGACCTCTGCAACCACAAATAGGTGAGTACATACACACACATACACACACATACATACACTCACACACATACACTCACATGTACACTCACTCGCACATACACTCTCTCATACACACAAACCCCATGACTGAGCTGTTAAATTTTCAGAAAATAGGGGATACTAGAGGGGGAGAAATAGGCCAAAGTGATTTTCAAGACAAACATTGCAGAATAGGATTCTGCAGCAAAAACCACGGCTAAGGGAATCAACAACATACCGGAGGATGTTCCTAGATCGCGACAGAACAAGAACAGAACGACTGAACTGAGACGACACAAAAATGAAATAAACAAGAGAGAGAAGGCTAGAGTCAATAGGGGACAATCAGAGTTGAGTGGAGCAACACATGCAAACAACCACAGAACCATCCACAAAATCCAGCAACCGAAGATATTATCCTAAAACAAACCTCACTCCACACTCACAGCCACCACCCCAGTCTACACAGTAGAACCCCACAGCTCCCTACCAAGTCTCCCGCTCCCCCAACTCCCACAAAACCCTCAGAATACTGTGCTCCATGCTGATGGAAACGAAAGAATCACAGAGGCATCACCAGAAATCATAGCTTTCATAGAAACCATGCTCATAGTGGAGAGGGAAGCAGGAAGGACAGGACAAATGAAGCTAAACTACAAAAGAGGTGACTACACAGGCATGAGGAACTTCCTTCATGAGGTTCAGTAGGGGAGAGAATTGGCAGGAAAACCAGTAAATGATATGATGGAATATGTGACGACAGTATGCAAGGAAGCAAACAAGAGGTTCATAACCAAAAGCATCATAAATAATGACAAGGCCAGGATGAGCCCTTGGTTCATATGCTAGAGAACTGAAGAGGTATAGAAAACAAAGGGCCCAGGGAAATAAGGAGATTAGTTAAGAGCCAGAACTGAATATGCACAGATAAGGAGGGAGGTCCAGCGACAATATGAAACGACTTAGAGCGAAAGCCAAGTCTGACCCGAAGCTGTTGTACAATCACATCAGGAGGAAAACAGTAGTCAAAGAGCAGGTAATCACCCCAAAGAAGGAAAGAGGCCAGATCACAAGAAACGACTGAGAAGTATGTGAAGTGCTCAACAAAAGATTTAAAGTACATGTATTTACGGTGCAGACAGAAAGGACTCAGAAAGCCAGAGGTGGGGTACACCAAGTGCTACACACAGTAAATATAACCGAGGAGGAGGTTAAGAGGCTGCTAAGTGAACGAACTAGATACCTCAAAGGCGATGGGGCCGGACATGTCTCTGTGGGTCCTGATAGAGGGAGCAGAGGCTCTCTGAATACCACTAACAACAATCTTCAACACATCTATCGAAACAGGGCAACTACCTGAGGTTTGGAAGACAACAAATGTAGTCCCAATTTTTAAGAAAGGAGACAGACACACAGCACTATACTACAGACCAGTGTCACTGACATGTATAGAATGTAGAGTCGTGGAGAAAATTATCAGAAGAGTGGTGGGGCACCTAGAAAAGAATGAGCATATTCATGACAACCCGCATGGTTTCAGGGATGGGAAATCCTGTATCACAAACCTACTGGAGTTCTGTGACGAGGTGACGGTGGTAAGGCAAGAGAGAGAGAGAGAGAGAGAGAGAGGGAGGGGTGGGTAAATTGCATTTTTTTGGAGTGTAAGAAGGCTTTTGACACAGTTTCACACAAGAGATTAGTATAAAAGTTGGAAGACCAGGCAGGTATAACAGGAAAGGCACTTCAGTAGATCAGAGAATACCTGACAGGAAGGCAACAGCAAGTGATGGTATGTGACGAGGTGTCAGACTGGGCGCCTGTGATTAGCTAGGTTCCACAGGGGTTGGTCCTAGAACCCTTGCTGTTTCTGGTATGTGTGAATGACGATGTGAAGCTAATGAGAATTCAGTCAGATGAGGATCGGGCAGAACTACAAAGGAATCTGGACAGGCTGCAAGCCTGGTCCAGCAAGTGGCTCCTAGAGTTTAACCCCACGAAGTACAAAGTCATGAAGATCGGGAAAGAGTAAAGAAGACCACAGACAGAGTGCAGTTTCAGGGGGCCAAAGACTGCAAACCTCACTCAAGGAAAAGGATCTTGGGGTGAGCATAATACCGGGCACATCTCTGGAGTCGAATATCAACCAAATAACTGCTGCAGATGACTCAGATGAATCACAGGGATGTTAGAAAGCATTTCTTGACTCAGAGAGTTGTCAGAAAGTGGGCTAGTCTGGAAATTGATGTAGTGGAGGCAGGATCCATACATAGCTTTAAGAAGAGGTATGATAAAGCTCATGGAGCAGGAAGAGTGACATAGTAGCAAAACGACTAGTGAAGAGATGGAGCCAGGAGCTATGACTACCCCTGCAACCACACTTAGGTGGGTACACACACACACACACACACAAAGCACCTCCACCTGGCTACAAAAATACTTTATGTATTTTTGTAGTCAGACTTGACTTTTGATGCTATGTCGTTTTCGTACTGTCGCTGAGCCTTTCTCCTTATCTGTGCATACTCGTTTCTGGCTCTCCGACTAATCTCTTTATTTTCCTGGGTCCTTTGTCTTCTGTACTTTTTCCATTATCTAGTGTACTTAGTTTTTGCCTCCCTACACCTTTGGGTAAACCAAGGGCTCGTTCTGGTCTTCCCATTATTTCTGTTACCCTTGAGAACAAACCTTTCCTCTGCCGCCTTGCATTTTGTTGTCATGTAGTCCATCATATCGTTTACTGATTTTTTCTACCAATTCTCTTTCCCACTGAAGCTCCTGCAGGAAGTCCCCCATTTTGTAGTTTGGCTTTTCCCATCTTAATCCTGTTACCCTCTTTACTTGTAACTCTACTTTGTATTCAGAGCTCAGAACCACGTGATCACTAGCTCCGAGGGGCCTTTCATTGGTGATGTCCTCGATGTCCGAGCTACTCAGGGTGAATATGAGGTTCAGTCTTGCTGGTTCGTCCTCACCTCTCTCTCTGGTAGTATCTCTAACATGTTGATGCAAGAGGTTTTCCAGTACCACTTTCATCATCTTAGCTCTCCATGTTTTGGGACCCCATGTGACTCCAGGTTTTCCCAATAAATCTCCTTGTGACTGAAATCACTCGTAACTAGTAACTTTGCTCTACCCATGTGCCCTCTCCTGGCCACCTCAGCTAGTGTATCCACCATTGCTCTGTTGCTCTCTTCATATTCTTCTCTTGGCCTCGTACAGTTCTGTGGCGGGTTGTACGTCACTGGAATGACTACCTTATGTCCCCTAGACTGAATTGTACCTACTATGTAGTCCCTTTCGCCCATTTCGTCCATTCCTTCCAGTTCCTCAAATCCCCATCGGTTTTTAATGAATAGTGCAACTCCTCCTTTCCCTCTGCTCCCTCTATCTTTCATCAGGATCTATTATCTGGGTGGGAAGACTGCATCTGTTATCATCCCAGTAAGTTTCGTTTCATGCCTCTCTTCATTTATTTGTTATTTCATCCTCATTCGTATACCAAGCCTTCAACTTCTTTTCTAAAAGTGTGGTCTGGGGAGAACTTTGGGGTTGGGGGAGCGGGAGACCTGGCAGGGAAATATGGGGTTGCTGTGGCAGTGGAGTTTGTGATGAGAAGGGACAGTGGCTACTGTTTGTGGTTTTGGGTTAGATTGTTTATTTGCATTGGAGTTGTCGTGGTTGGGGGGCCCCTGCTGTAGGTGGTTCTGTGGGAGGTTGTATTTGCTCACCTGAGTCTGGGTTCTCCTGGTCATCTCTGTCTTTGTCTCTCTTTCTTCCTTGCATTTTTGTACCCTCTCTTTCAGTTTCTGCCTTTCTTCTTGTGTCCTGTTGCGGTTGAGGTACACCCTCCGGTATGTCGGCATGTCCCTTAGTTGTGCCTTTTCTCCTGTAGGATCCTGTTTCGAGCCAATTCTGCCTTGAATATCACTTTGGCCGGTTTTTCCTCCTGTGTGTGTGTGTACTCACCTAGTTCACCTAGTTGAGGTTGCAGGGGTCGAGTCCAAGCTCCTGGCCCCGCCTCTTCACTGGTCGTTACTAGGTCACTCTCCCTGAACCATGAGCTTTATCGTACCTCTGCTTAAAGCTATGTATGGATCCTGCCTCCACTACATCGCTTCCCAAACTATTCCACTTCCTGACTACTCTGTGGCTGAAGAAATACTTCCTAACATCCCTTTGATTCATCTGTGTCTTCAGCTTCCAACTGTGTCCCCGTGTTGCTGTGTCCAGTCTCTGGAACATCCTGTCTTTGTCCACCTTGTCAATTCCTCTCAGTATTTTGTATGTCGTTATCATGTCCCCCCTATCTCTCCTGTCCTCCAGTGTCGTCAGATTGATTTCCCTTAACCTCTCCTCATAGGACATACCTCTTAACTCTGGGACTAGTCTTGTTGCAAACCTTTGCACTTTCTCTAGTTTCTTTACATGCTTGGCTAGGTGTGGATTCCAAACTGGTGCCGCATACTCCAATATGGGCCTAACGTACACGGTGTACAGGGTTCTGAACGATTCCTTATTAAGATGTCGGAATGCTGTTCTGAGGTTTGCCAGGCGCCCATATGTGTACTCACCTATTTGTACTCACCTATTTGTGGTTGCAGGGGTCGAGTCATAGCTCCTGGCCCCGCCTCTTCACTGATTGCTACTAGGTCCTCTCTCTCCCTGCTACATGAGCTTTATCATACCTCGCCTTAAAACTATGTATGGTTCCCGCCTCCACTACTTCACTTTCTAGACTATTCCATGACTTGACTACTCTATGACTGAAGAAATACTTCCTAACATCCCTTCGATTCATCTGAGTCTTCAACTTCCAATTGTGACCTCTTGTGTCTGTGTCCCATCTCTGGAACATCCTGTCTTTGTCCACCTTGTCTATTCCGCGCAGTATTTTATATGTCGTTATCATGTCTCCCTTGACCCTCCTGGTCTCCAGTGTCGTCAGGCCGATTTCCCTCAACCTTTCTTCGTAGGACAATCCCCGTAGCTCTGGGACTAGTCTTGTTGCAAACCTTTGCACTTTCTCTAATTTCTTGACGTGCTTGACTAGGTGTGGATTCCAAACTGGTGCTGCATACTCCAGTATGGGCCTGACGTAAATGGTATACAGGGTCTTGAACGACTCCTTACTGAGGTATCGGAACGCTATCCGTAGGTTTGCCAGGCGCCCGTATGCTGCAGCAGTTATCTGATTTATGTGCGCCTCAGGAGATATGCTCGGTGTTATACTCACCCCCAGATCTTTTTCCTTGAGTGAGGTTTGCAGTCTTTGGCCATCTAAACTATATTGTGTCTGCGGTCTTCTTTGCCCTTCCCCAATCTTCATGACTTTGCATTTGGCAGGGTTAAACTCAAGGAGCCAGTTGCTGGACCAGGCTTGCAGCCTGTCCAGGTCTCTTTGTAGTCCTGCCTGATCCTCATCCGATTTGATTCTTCTCATTAACTTCACATCATCTGCAAACAAGGACACTTCTGAGTCTATCCCTTCCGTTATGTCGT
Source organism: Cherax quadricarinatus (assembly GCF_038502225.1). Lineage (NCBI taxonomy): Eukaryota > Metazoa > Arthropoda > Malacostraca > Decapoda > Parastacidae > Cherax > Cherax quadricarinatus. Next base: position 32,402,964 of record NC_091304.1, read on the forward strand.
TCACATATACCAAGAACAGCACAGGTCCTAGGACTGACCCCTGTGGAACCCCGCTTGTCACAAGCGCCCACTCTGAAACCTCGTCACGTACCATGACTCGTTGTTGCCTCCCTGTCAGGTATTCTCTGATCCATTGCAGTGCCTTTCCTGTTATGTGTGCCTGATCTTCTATCTTTTTCAGTAACCTCTTGTGAGGAACTGTGTCGAAGGCCTTTTTGCAGTCCAAAAAAATGCAGTCGATCCACCCCTCTCTCTCTTGTCTTACTTCTGTCACCTTGTCATAAAACTCTAGTAGATTTGTGACACAGGATTTTCCTTCCCTGAAACCATGCTGGTTGTCAATTATACACTTGTTTCTTTCCAGGTGCTCCACCACTCTCCTCCTGATGATCTTCTCCATGACCTTGCATACTATACACGTTAGTGATACAGGTCTGTAGTTTAGTGCCTCATGTCTGTCTCCCTTTTTAAAAATTGGGACTACATTTGCCATCTTCCATACCTCAGGGAGTTGCCCAGTTTCAAATGATGTGTTGAAGATCTTTGTTAATGGCACACACAATATCTCTGCTCCCTCTTTAAGGACCCATGGAGAGATGTTGTCTGGTCCCACCGCCTTTGAGGTGTCAAGTTCGCATAGCAGCTTCTTCACTTCCTCCTTGGTTATATGTACCTCATCCAGCACTTGCTGGTGTACCCCCCTGTTCTGATTTCCTGGAGTCCTACTGGTTTCCACTGTAAATACTTCTTTAAATCTCGTGTTGAGCTCCTGACATACCTCTCGGTCGTTTCTTGTGAATTCCCCATCACCCTTCCTCAGTCTGATTACCTGGTCCTTGACTGTTGTTTTCCTCCTGATGTGGCTGTACAACAGCTTCGGGTCAGTCTTGACTTTCGATGCTATGTCATTTTCATATTGTCGCTGAGCCTCCCTTCTTATCTGTGCATATTCATTTCTGGCTCTTCGGCTAATCTCTTTATTTTCCTGAGTTCTCTGTCTTCTGTACCTTTTCCATTCTCTAGTACACCTAGTTTTTGCCTCCCTACACCTTTGGGTGAACCAAGGACTCGTTCTGTTCTTCCCATTATTTCTGTTTCCCTTGGGAACAAACCTCTCCTCTGCCTCCTTGCATTTTGTTGCCACATAGTCCATCATTTCTTGTACTGGTTTTCCTGTCAGTTCCCTCTCCCACTGAATGTTTTGAAGGAAGTTCCTCATGCCTGAGTAGTTCCCCCTTTTGTAGTTTGGTTTTTCCCATCCTATTCCTGCTACTCTCTCCACTTGGAGCTCAACTATGTAGTCGAAGCACAGAACCACATGATCACTAGCTCCCAGGGGCCTTTCATACAAGATATCCTCGATGTCTGAACTACTCAAGGTGAATACAAGGTCCAGTCTTGCTGGTTCATCTTCTCCTCTCTCTCTGGTAGTGTCTCTAACATGTTGATGCATGAGGTTTTCCAGTACTACATCCATCATCTTGGCTCTCCATGTTTCGGAACCCCCATGGGGCTCCAGGTTTTCCCAGTCAATCTCCTTGTGATTGAAATCACCCATAACTAGTAACTTTGCTCCCCCCACGTGTGCTCTCCTGGCCACCTCGGCTAGTGTGTCGACCATGGCTCTGTTGCTCTCATCGTATTCTTCTCTTGGTCTCCTGCAGTTCTGTGGTGGGTTGTACATTACTGCAATTATCACCTTATGTCCCTCAGACTGGATTGTTCCTACTAAGTAGTCCCTTTCACCCGTGCCATCCATTCCTTCCATTTTCTCAAAACCCCACTGGCTTTTAATGAGCAGTGCAACTCCTCCTCCCCCTCTCCTCCCTCTGTCTTTCCTGAAGATTTGATATCCGGGTGGAAAGATTGAATCTGTTATTATTCTGGTGAGTTTTGTTTCTGTGAGTGCTATTATGTCTGGGGATGTCTCCTTGATTCTTTCGTGCCACTCCTCATACTTATTTGTTATTCCATCTGCATTTGTATACCATACCTTCAACTTCTTTTCTAAGACTGTGGTCTGGGAGGTGTATTGGGGTTGGGGAAGTGGGAGACCTGATAAGGAACTATGGGTGGTTGCTGTGGGGGTGGAGTTTGTAATGTAGTGGGTGGGGGCATTGGATATGGCATGGGTGTTGTGGTTTAGAGTGTTTGGCTGCACTGGGGTTGACCTGGTTGGGAGGCTTCTATAGGAAGCTGTGAGGGAGGTTGTATTTGATCTTCCTGTGTCTGGGATCTCCTGTCTGTCTTCTCCATCCCCTCTCTTTCCTCCTTTCGCCTTTGTACCATCTCTCTCAGTTTCCGCCTTTCGTCTTGTGTTCTGTCGCGGTCGAGATACACCTTCCTGTATCCCGGCATGTCCCTTAATCGTGCTTTTTCCTGCAGTATCCTGATCCGAGTCGATTCTGCCTTGAAGGTCACTTTCACTGGCCGGTTTCTTTTTTTTACAAACCCCCCTATTCTCCGAAAATTTTCCAGCTGGGTCATGTCGTCTTCTCCGATTACTTTCATGATGCTTTCAATTGCTTTTTTTTCCCCTTGTTTTCTTGCTTCATATGTTTCCCCTTCAACTTCCTGTAGCCCATACACAAAGACTGACCTCACCCTTTCATTCTCCCACTGCATATCCCTGTGTATCCCCTCATTCAATATGATTTCCTCCATTGCAGCTTTCCTTTCTTCAGTTTCACTAGCTACTGTACATGGGCTCAGTGGCCTGTCATTTTCCCATCTCGGCTTTCCCTGGGCTCTGTTGTGGTCTTTTAGGGCCTCCACATATAGCTTAGCTCTTTCATTTACTACAGTCTCCACTGATAGAGCTTCTACATGCAGTTTTGCTCCTCCTTTCCCTACAGTCCCCTTATTTGTGGCTGAGGTAGCGGTCTCTGTTGTCAATCCCATAATGTTCTTTAGTTCTTTAGGCTGTTTCAGATTTTCCAGTTCCTCTTCTAAACTCTGTATCCTGGCCTCTGCTGCTTTGACTTTCACCTCCCACTTCCTGCTTTCCATGTCTATCCTCTCTTCCATTCTCATGCTAAGTTCTTCTAGTTTCTTTTCCCATTCTTGTTCCCTTTTTGTGAGCTCTGCTGCCCAATCTTCCTTTGCAGTTTCCTCCTCCTGTCCCTTGGGTTTTCTTGTTGCTCTCTGGCAACCCATTTTTGTTTTATCCTGATTGCCTCAGAGTGGGAAACCTATGTAATTCTGTATGTTAGGTTAGTATTGTATATGTCAGAGTGTGGGGGGGGGGAGGTAGAGGAGAGTAGTGGGGAGGGGGAGTGGGAAGGAGAGTGAAGCAAGTGGGTAAGTGGGTGAGGGAGAGGTGGGGAGGGGGAGGGTGAAAGAGGGAGGGGAGGGATCAGGTGAAGGAGTGAGATGTCGGTGGGGGAGAGGGGGAGTATATGTGTGTCTGGCAATATGTGTGTGTGTGTGTGTGTTGTGTGTGTTGTGTGTGTGTTTCGTGTTTGTGTGGGGAGGGGTGGGGGGGGGTGGGTGTGTGGGGGGGTGTGTGGGTGGGTGTGTGTGGGTGTGTGGGTGTGTGTGGGTGTGTGTGGGTGTGTGGGTGTGTGTGTTTGTGTGTGTGTGTGGGTGTGTGTGGGTGTGTGTGGGTGTGTGTGGGGGTGTGTGGGTGGGTGTGGGGGGGTGTGTGGGTGTGTGTGGGTGTGTGGGTGTGTGGGTGTGGGTGTGTGTGTGGGTGGGTGTGTGGGTGGGTGTGTGGGTGGGTGTGTGGGTGTGTGGGTGGGTGTGTGGGTGGGTGTGTGGGTGGGTGGGTGTGGGTGGGTGAGTGTGTGGTTGGGTGTGTGGGTGGGTGTGTGGTTGGGTGTGTGGTTGGGTGTGTGGGTGGGTGTGTGTAGGTGTGTGTGGGTGTGTGGGTGTGTGTGGGTGTGTGTGGGTGTGTGGGTGTGTGTGGGTGTGTGTGGGTGTGTGTGGGTGTGTGTGGGTGTGTGTGGGTGTGTGGGTGTGTGTGGGTGTGTGTGGGTGTGTGTGGGTGTGTGTGGGTGTGTGTGGGTGTGTGTGGGTGTGTGTGGGTGTGTGTGAGTGTGTGTGTGTGTGTGTGGGTGTGTGGGTGTGTGGGTGTGCGTCGCACACTAGGCTACGCTACTCTTTTGAAGATTATAAAAAAAATTTTCACAATCAATTCCTTATTATATGCACTAATATATACTATATAATATTAATTGCGTACACTTGTGTTTGTGTGTGTGTGTGTTTACTAGCTTGTCGTTCTTTGAAAAAGAGGGGGGGGGTCACGTTAACACTATTTGTTATTGTTGTTGGTTCACCGGTACTCTCCCGGCCCAGATCTCCGCACACTACGCTACTTTACTTTTTGAAGATTATAGGATTATTTTTTCTCACTCAATTCCTTATTATTATATACTAATGTTTATTATAACAATAATTACGGGTGCACACGTGTGTTTGTATGTGCGTACTTGTTTACTAGCTTGTCCCTCAGAAAAACGGGGGGGGGGGTTCACTAGGCTACACAACTTCTGGAGTTTACCTGGCGATATTTAGATAATTTACTAACCACTATCTATCTCCTGATACTGAAATAGGGAGAGAGAGATGTGTGTGTGTGTGTGTGTGTGTGTGTGTGTGTGTGTGTGTGTGTGTGTGTGTGTGTGTGTGTGTGTGTGTGTGTTTGTGTTTGTGTGTGTGTATGTGTGTGTATGGGTGTGTGTTTTGTGTGTGTGTGTGTGTGTGTGTGCTTACCTGTATGTTGTTGCTGGGGTCGAATCTTAGCTCTTGGCCCTTCCTCTCAACTTGCCGTTTGCCAGAGTCATTCTTTTCTAGCCTCGTGGGCCCAGTAGTACCCAATCTTAAACCTATGTATGGAGTCTGCTCCCACCACCACTTCGTCGAGGTCATTCCACATCCTGACAACCCTCAGACTGAAGAAATACTGACATTTTCCTAACTCATCTGTGTGTTGAACTTCAAGCTGTGCCCCCAAGCACTTATTTCCCGCTTTTCAAATAGCCTGTCCCTATCTACTCTATCAATACCCCTGAGCATTTTGCATGTAGTTATCATGTCTCCTCTGGTCTTTATGTTCTACAGGGTCATTAGGTTTAATTCCTTTAGCCTCTCTTCGTAGTTCGTACACTTAGGTCTGAAACTTGTTTCCTTAAAAACTTTTGCATTTTCTCCAGTTTCTTAACATGTTTTGTCAGGTGTGGGTTCCTTACTGGTGCTGCATACTCCAAAATGGACATGGCATATGTTGTAAAAAGAGCCTGGAATGACATCTTGTTGAAATTCCCAAAGGTTACTCAGATTTATCAAGCGAACATTGGCTGCAAAAGTTATTGGGTTGGTTTATCCCCTTGGCGATATACTAGACACTATGCTTACTCCCAGGCCCTTCCCTTAGATGAGATTTGGAGCCTGTACCTCCGGGTTTACACTCCGTGTCTAGTTTTCTGGCTCCTTCCTCAATCTTCATAGCCTTGCATCTGCACTTACCTGGACAATGCAGCAGTTTGTCCAGATTCATTTAGAGTCTTTTCCCGTCCTCATCTTCTTGTATTCTCCTCATTAGTTTCATATCATCAGCAAATATAGACGCATCTGACTCAGTACCATGTAGGTAATATGTCGTTCACATAAACCAGAAGCAGTATTGGTCCTAATACCGATCCGTATGTATATGCATTAATATTTGTAGGTATGTGTTTGTGTATGTGCGTGTGTACTCCCACGCTGTACCTGCTGAGGTAGGACTCCTAGCTTTGCTTGATAACATTTAATTGAAGTGTGTTTGGTTCGTAGCCTCTTAAAGTTTTTATCTTGTTTTGCATGCTTATCCCATGTAGCTTTGTTCTCACTAGCACTTTCTGTAGTGCTGGTGGGATTTAAACCAACTCTTGTTAATTTGCATGTGATTGTTCTGTGTCATCATCTTTCTTATATTCTCACTAATTCGAAATTCTCACATCTTAGTCAGTCCTTGTTTACTTTGCCCATGTTCCCAAGTATTGTGCCTTTGGTCATCACATTTCATCCTGTCCTTCGTTTCTGCTGTGGGTGTGGTTTAGTTATTTTAGTCTTTCCTCGTAGTTCATGTGCCTCAGCTCTTCAACTTGTTGGGCTTCAAACCATCTGACTTTCTTTGGCTTCTGTACATGTGTGTGACTAATTACTGGCTCCTCGCTGGTGCTTCATACTCGAGGTTTAATATGACGTACGTGTTATGCATCGTCTTTAGCGACATCTGGATTATATTTCCGAAAGTTGTTACTCTTGTAGGTCTTCCATTAACACTAATGTAATACTCTTTATGTAGGTCTCAGGGGAAAGATTTGCCATAATGTCCTCAGGCTTTTTCTGATATTTGGAATTGTTTCACTGCTCAGTGATAATGTGCCTCCAGTCTGATGCTGCTGTTGTCTTGACTGTGGAGGATGTTCATCACTGTGTGTACACTGCTGCTGCTGCTGCTGTCTTGACTGTGGAGGATGTTCATCACTGTGTGTACACTGCTGCTGCTGTCTTGACTGTGGATGATGTTCATCACTGTGTGTACACTGCTGCTGCTGTCTTGACTGTGGAGGATGTTCATCACTGTGTGTACACTGCTGCTGCTGCTGCTGTCTTGACTGTGGAGGATGTTCATCACTGTGTGTACACTGCTGCTGCTGCTGCTGTCTTGACTGTGGAGGATGTTCATCACTGTGTGTACACTGCTGCTGCTGTCTTGACTGTGGAGGATGTTCATCACTGTGTGTACACTGCTGCTGCTGTCTTGACTGTGGAGGATGTTCATCACTGTGTGAAGGATGTTCAGTGTGAAGGATGTTCAGTGTGAAGGATGTTCGGTGTGAAGGATGTTCATCAGTGCGATGGATGTTCATCACTGTGTGTACACTGCTGCTGCTGCTGTCTTGACTGTGGAGGATGTTCATCACTGTGTGAAGGATGTTCAGCGTGAATGATGTTCATCAGTGTGAAGAATGCTCATTAGTGTGAAGGATGTTCATCAGTGTTAAGGATGTTCATCAGTGTTAAGGATGTTCATCACCGTGTATACAAAGTCATGTATTGTTACCAGCCTCCTGAAACTTGCTCTCAGATTACTTACCTCACTTATTATAATTATGACACACTTCACCCGTAAGTGTTATACAACTCCATGGGAATGGGAGGTAATCAGGTTCGATGCGAAGAAAGGGATGACAGGTTCATTTACTTTGATTATGAGCCTCTCACTATCATCAAGGCACATGTGGTTGATATACTTTGCCAGGGCACAGTTTCTGTGCAAATTGGAAAAGTATATAGTCATGCTAGCTTTAAAATATCGTAGCCTTAATGATTTTATTTATAGGTGTTTTATGGAGAGCATTTTTATGTTGTGGGCAGTACTGAGAGCATTTATGTTGTGGGCAGTACTGAGAGCATTTATGTTGTGGGCAGTACTGAGAGCATTTATGTTGTGGACAGTACTGAGAGCATTTATGTTGTGGACAGTACTGAGAGCATTTATGTTGTGGACAGTACTGAGAGCATTTATGTTGTGGACAGTACTGAGAGCATTTATGTTGTGGACAGTACTGAGAGCATTTATGTTGTGGGCAGTAGTGAGAGCATTTATGTTGTGGACAGTACTGAGAGCATTTATGTTGTGGGCAGTACTGAGAGCATTTATGTTGTGGACAGTACTGAGAGCATTTTTATGTTGTGGACAGTACTGAGAGCATTTTTATGTTGTGGACAGTACTGAGAGCATTTTTATGTTGTGGACAGTACTGAGAGCATTTATGTTGTGGACAGTACTGAGAGCATTTTTATGTTGTGGGCAGTACTGAGAGCATTTATGTTGTGGACAGTACTGAGAGCATTTATGTTGTGGACAGTACTGAGAGCATTTATGTTGTGGGCAGTACTGAGAGCATTTATGTTGTGGGCAGTACTGAGAGCATTTATGTTGTGGGCAGTACTGAGAGCATTTATGTTGTGGGCAGTACTGAGAGCATTTATGTTGTGGGCAGTACTGAGAGCATTTATGTTGTGGGCAGTACTGAGAGCATTTATGTTGTGGACAGTACTGAGAGCATTTATGTTGTGGGCAGTACTGAGAGCATTTATGTTGTGGGCAGTACTGAGAGCATTTATGTTGTGGACAGTACTGAGAGCATTTATGTTGTGGGCAGTACTGTGAGCATTTTTATGTTGTGGACAGTACTGAGAGCATTTTTATGTTGAGGACAGTACTGAGAGCATTTATGTTGTGGGCAGTACTGAGAGCATTTATGTTGTGGACAGTACTGAGAGCATTTATGTTGTGGGCAGTACTGAGAGCATTTTTATGTTGTGGACAGTACTGAGAGCATTTATGTTGTGGGCAGTACTGAGAGCATTTATGTTGTGGACAGTACTGAGAGCATTTATGTTGTGGGCAGTACTGAGAGCATTTTTATGTTGTGGACAGTACTGAGAGCATTTTTATGTTGTGGACAGTACTGAGAGCATTTATGTTGTGGACAGTACTGAGAGCATTTATGTTGTGGGCAGTACTGAGAGCATTTATGTTGTGGGCAGTACTGAGAGCGTTTATGTTGTGGGCAGTACTGAGAGCATTTATGTTGTGGGCAGTACTGAGAGCATTTATGTTGTGGGCAGTACTGAGAGCATTTATGTTGTGGGAAGTACTGAGAGCATTTATGTTGTGGGCAGTACTGAGAGCATTTATGTTGTGGGCAGTACTGAGAGCATTTATGTTGTGGGCAGTACTGAGAGCATTTATGTTGTGGGCAGTACTAAGAGCATTTATGTTGTGGGCAGTACTGAGAGCATTTATGTTGTGGGCAGTACTGAGAGCATTTATGTTGTGGGCAGTACTGAGAGCATTTATGTTGTGGGCAGTACTGAGAGCATTTATGTTGTAGGCAGTACTGAGAGCATTTATGTTGTGGGCAGTACTGAGAGCATTTATGTTGTGGACAGTACTGAGAGCATTTATGTTGTGGGCAGTACTGAGAGCATTTATGTTGTGGGCAGTACTGAGAGCATTTATGTTGTGGGCAGTACTGAGAGCATTTATGTTGTGGGCAGTACTGAGAGCATTTATGTTGTGGACAGTACTGAGAGCATTTATGTTGTGGACAGTACTGAGAGCATTTATGTTGTGGACAGTACCGAGAGCATTTATGTTGTGGGCAGTACTGAGAGCATTTATGTTGTGGACAGTACTGAGAGCATTTATGTTGTGGGCAGTACTAAGAGCATTTATGTTGTGGGCAGTACTGAGAGCATTTCAGTGGCATATGATGGTTCCTGGGACTGGGTCACGAAGGTCTGTTAGGTCAGTTGTAGTGATGATGAGCGGTAGTTTTGAGCTCTTGAAACATCAGAGAGAAACATCACGTCAAGAATATATATTCTCTGCTGAATATTTGCGAAATCTTTATGGTTGTGAACGAATTATTTAACCTCTCTTTCCCAGTCTTTCATTTCTTGACATTTCGTAGTGCTTGTCTCCCTGACTGCCAGCGCCATGATCAAGCTCTGGTGCGATCTGTGTGCGAGACTGGTGGCAGCTGTCACACTGATGTCAGATATCAAGACAGTGTTATCTTGTCCAACACAAGAGTGACACACTTTATCTTGGCATCTGCCAAGATGCAGCAGCCGCTATGAGGCTTCAGGTCTCAGGCGGCTTCCAGGGCTTCCACACACCTGCCCAATTTATAGCTACCTTTAACACCATAAGTTTTTCTTAAATCATATTACTGCTTGTAGTGGACGACTTTGGCAGCCCTTCTCAGGCTTACACTCACTAGTCTCAGCCCTTCTTAGGCTCACTAGTCTCAGCCCTTCTTAGGCTCACTAGTCTCAGCCCTTCTTAGGCTCACTAGTCTCAGCCCTTCTTAAGATAAGATAAGATAAGATTTCGTTCGGATTTTTAACCCCGGAGGGTTAGCCACCCAGGATAACCCAAGAAAGTCAGTGCGTCATCGAGGACTGTCTAACTTATTTCCATTGGGGTCCTTAATCTTGTCCCCCAGGATGCGACCCACACCAGTCGACTAACACCCAGGTACCTATTTGCTGCTAGGTGAACAGGACAACAGGTGTAAGGAAACGTGTCGAATGTTTCCACCCGCCGGGAATCGAACCCGGGCCCTCCGTGTGTGAAGCGGGAGCTTTAGCCACCAGGCCACCGGACCACCACGGCCACCACTACCAGTAACCACCACCAGCCACCACCACTAGCACCACAAGTAACCACCACTAGCACCACCAGTCACCACCACTACCAGCAGCCACCAGCCACCACCACCACCACCGCCGCCAGCCACCACTACCACCAATCACCATCAGCCACCACCACCACCAGCCACCACCACCATCCACCACCACAACTACTGCCACCACAACTAGCACCACCAGCCACCACCACCATCCATCACCACAACTACTGCCACCACAACTAGCACCACCAGCCACCACCACCATTACCACCACTAGCCTCCACCACCACCACCAGCCACAACCACCACCACCATGGTTGTGGGTGTACACAGCAGCTGTGTGGTCATGGTTGTGGGTATAAACAGCAGCTGGTGTGGTCATGGCAGTGGGTGTACACATCTTCTTGTGTGGTCATGGTTGTGGGTGTACACAGCAGCGGGTGTGGTTATGGTTGTGGGTGTACACAGCAGCTGGTGTGTTTATGGTTGCGCACAGCCGCTGGTGTGTTCATGGTTGTGAGTGTAGATACACATCTGATGTGGTCTTGGTTGTGGGTGTACATACACAGCTGGTGTGGTCATAGTTATAGGTGTACGCACAGCAGCTGGTATGTTCAGTGTTGTGAGTGTAGATACACATCTGATGTGGTCATGGTTGTGGGTGTACATACACATCTGGTGTGGTCATGGTTGTGGGTGTACATACACAGCTGGTGTGGTCATGGTTATGGGTGTACATACACAGCTGGTGTGGTCATGGTTGTGGGTGTACATACACAGCTGGTGTGGTCATGGTTGTGGGTGTACATACACAGCTGGTGTGGTCATGGTTGTGGGTGTACATACACATCTGATGTGGTCATGGTTGTGGGTGTACATACACATCTGGTGTGGTCATGGTTGTGGGTGTACATACACAGCTGGTGTGGTCATGGTTATGGGTGTACATACACAGCTGGTGTGGTCATGGTTGTGGGTGTACATACACAGCTGGTGTGGTCATGGTTGTGGGTGTACATACACAGCTGGTGTGGTCATGGTTGTGGGTGTACATACATAGCTGGTGTGGTCATGGTTGTGGGTGTACATACACAGCTGGTGTGGTCATGGTTGTGGGTGTACATACACAGCTTGTGTGGTCATGGTTGTGGGTGTACATACACAGCTGGTGTGGTCATGGTTGTGGATGTACATACACAGCTGGTGTGGTCATGGTTGTGGGTGTACATACACAGCTGGTGTGGTCATGGTTGTGGGTGTACATACACAGCTGGTGTGGTCATGGTTGTGGGTGTACATACACAGCTGGTGTGGTCATGGTTGGCACAGTTGTAGTGTAGACTTATATTTTTGTGTATATTAAATAATTATTACAAATTATCAAGTATTAGCCGTTTATGTATGGTAAACTGTGTCTAGCAGCTATGTACTGGTATACAGGTATGGTAAACTGGTTCTACCAGCTATGTAGGCTGGTATACAGGTATGGTAAACTGGTTCTACCAGCTATGTAGGCTGGTATACAGGTATGGTAAACTGAGTCTAGCAGCTATGTAGGCTGGTATACAGGTGTGGTAAACTGAGTCTACCAGCTATGTAGACTGGTATAGAGGTATGGTAAACTGAGTCTAGCAGCTATGTAGGCTTGTATACAGGTGTGGTAAACTGAGTCTAGCAACTATGTAGGCTGGTATACAGGTATGGTAAACTGAGTCTAGCAGCTATGTAGGCTGGTATACAGGTATGGTAAACTGAGTCTAGCAGCTATGTAGGCTGGTATACAGGTATGGTAAACTGAGTCTAGCAGCTATGTAGGCTGGTATACAGGTATGGTAAACTGAGTCTACCAGCTATGTAGGCTGGTATACAGGTATGGTAAACTGAGTCTAGCAGCTATGTAGGCTGGTATACAGGTATGGTAAACTGAGTCTAGCAGCTATGTAGGCTGGTATACAGGTATGGTAAACTGAGTCTACCAGCTATGTAGGCTGGTATACAGGTATGGTAAACTGAGTCTAGCAGTTATGTAGGCTGGTATACAGGTATGGTAAACTGAGTCTAGCAGCTATGTAGGCTGGTATACAGGTATGGTAAACTGAGTCTACCAGCTATGTAGACTGGTATACAGGTATGGTAAACTGAGTCTAGCAGCTATGTAGGCTGGTATACAGGTATGGTAAACTGAGTCTAGCAGCTATGTAGGCTGGTATACAGGTATGGTAAACTGAGTCTAGCAGCTATGTAGGCTGGTATACAGGTATGGTAAACTGAGTCTAGCAGCTATGTAGGCTGGTATACAGGTATGGTAAACTGAGTCTAGCAGCTTTGTAGGCTGGTATACAGGTATGGTAAACTGAGTCTAGCAGCTATGTAGGCTGGTATACAGGTATGGTAAACTGAGTCTAGCAGCTATGTAGGCTGGTATACAGGTATGGTAAACTGAGTCTAGCAGCTATGTAGGCTGGTATACAGGTATGGTAAACTGAGTCTACCAGCTATGTAGGCTGGTATACAGGTATGGTAAACTGAGTCTAGCAGCTATGTAGGCTGGTATACAGGTATGGTAAACTGAGTCTAGCAGCTATGTAGGCTGGTATACAGGTATGGTAAACTGAGTCTAGCAGCTATGTAGGCTGGTATACAGGTATGGTAAACTGAGTCTAGCAGCTTTGTAGGCTGGTATACAGGTATGGTAAACTGAGTCTAGCAGCTATGTAGGCTGGTATACAGGTATGGTAAACTGAGTCTAGCAGCTATGTAGGCTGGTATACAGGTATGGTAAACTGAGTCTAGCAGCTATGTAGGCTGGTATACAGGTATGGTAAACTGAGTCTACCAGCTATGTAGGCTGGTATACAGGTATGGTAAACTGAGTCTAGCAGCTATGTAGGCTGGTATACAGGTATGGTAAACTGAGTCTACCAGCTATGTAGGCTGGTATACAGGTATGGTAAACTTATTTTTCATGCTATAATATTCTACGAGCGCTAGAAAAAGTTGCAAGATAATTTTGATTATTGTAAATAAATTTATTTAATAGAATTTCAATATTTAAATAAGGGTTGCGCATGGGTTCCTTTTATTTATTAATTTTTATGAAGCAAATGTGCACTTGTAGGCTTCTCTGAGGATTCGAAAACTGATTTTAGACAGAAAGGGGGGATTCCAAGGAAGTGGAGCATACTCTACGTGTTAGTTACTTAAAATATTATAGAAAGGCTGTTTTTAGAATTTAAACTTTTATTGTTGAGATATATGAACTTCGATTTAAGTAAATAATATATATATATATATATATATATATATATATATATATATATATATATATATATATATATATATATATATATATATATATATATATATATATATATATAATTGTGGGTGGTGGTGTTTGTGGATGATTGTGAAGAGAGTGGAGAGTTATGTTGTGGTTCTACTGGGCTGAGGTGGATGGTATAGGTACTGGTACTGAACTTGATGGTTGTACTGGAGTGTCTAACTTTGTCATTCAGTAAAGTCGTTCAGTAAGTCAGTCAAGTGATTCAGTAAGTCAGTCAAGTGATTCAGTAAGTCAGTCAAGTGATTCAGTAAGTCAGTCAAGTGATTCAGTAAGTCAGTCAAGTGATTCAGTAAGTCAGTCAAGTGATTCAGTAAGTCAGTCAAGTGATTCAGTAAGTCAGTCAAGTGATTCAGTAAGTCAGTCAAGTGATTCAGTAAGTCAGTCAAGTGATTCAGTAAGTCAGTCAAGTCGTTCAATAATTCAGTCAAGTCGTTCAGTAAGTCAGTCAAGTTGTTCAGTAAGTCAGTGAAGTCATTCAGTAAGTCAGTCAAGTCATTTAGTAAGTCAGTCAAGTTGTTCAGTAAGTCAGTCAAATCATTCAGTAAGTCAGTCAAGTCATTCAGTAAGTCAGTCAAGTCATTCAGTAAGTCAGTCAAGTCATTCAGTTAGTCAATCAAATCATTCAGTAAGTCAGTCAAGTCATTCAGTAAGTCAGTCAAGTCATTCAGTAAGTCAGTCAAGTCATTCAGTTAGTCAATCAAATCATTCAGTAAGTCAGTCAAGTCACTCAGTAAGTCAGTCACTCAGTCAGTCATTCAGTAAGCAGTCAGTCAGTCAGTTAGCCACTAAGTCAGTCAGTCACAAATTTATGTGTACCTTATATTATGTGTACAAAGTAACACCTCATTATGGCCACAGGATGTCTTGTCTAATATCTTTGTTTCCTTCGTTAATTCTAAGAATTAAATGTTTACACCTTTTCTTGCCACTTTGAGCAACACTGGTATGCTTACTGGGTGTCATGATTGCTTGCTAGATACAAGATATAGCAAATAAAAGATCAAAACACAATTCACAATCACAAGCTTGTAGCAAAGTTGGACTGGACACGTATGAAGTACGAATGCTGGGATGGTGATGGTGGTGGTGGTGGGGGGGGGGGGGGGCTGGGGCGGCGGAGGTCTCCCCAGCTGAACCACAACAAGGCGGCCGCTTGAGGAAAAAGGAATTTTTTTTTTCCCTTCCCACAAACCGAACCATGTTAAATTCATCATACGACGAGTTACATAAAATTGTGCCGCAATTCTTCAATCGTGCTGTACTCAAATCATGCCAAATAAACTCGTGCTAAATAACGGTCTTATATATATATATATATATATATATATATATATATATATATATATATATATATATATATATATATATATATGTCGTGCCGAATATGTAAAACTGGTCAATTAGCAAGAACTCATTTAAAATTAAGTCCTTTCTAAAATTTTCTCTTATACGTTTAAAGATATATTTTTTCATTAATGTTAATGTAAAAATTTATAATTTTGCACCAAAAGGAACTTAGAAAACTTACCTAACCTTGTTATAACAAGCGCAATTTATTTTAGCCTAACTCAACTAAATATATTTTAGATTTGTTTACAATAATTTAATACTAAACAAACACAGTGAAATATATTTTTTTTGTTAGGTTCAAAATGATTTCGGCAAAATTATTGCATACAAATTTTCACTTGTCCTATATGGCAAGATGAGCGTTGCTATTTAAGCCAAGATCGCAAGTTCTGCCTATTCGGCACGACATATATATATATATATATATATATATATATATATATATATATATATATATATATATATATATATATATATATATATATATGCAATAGGATCACAGTAAACAGGTGATTTCAGAATATGCAAAACAACCACTCTGAAAGAATAGAGAAATTCCAAGCGCTTTCGTGACTACTCACATTATCAAGGAACTATGAAAGTAAAGCATCCAAGGAAGCTATATAAGGGGTCTGGCCAGCACCTCACTAGCAGATCCCACAACGGTTAAACACCTGACGTGCGCCGACCCAACTTGGATAGGTCCTTTGCACAACTCACCCGCAAACTATTCTACCCAAGAAAATTTAAAAATTATTTGTCGTGTATTATTAAGTTCTTCCCAAATTCTATTAATTATAAATTGATCTAATTTATATAAACCAAAGGAAATATTCATATTATTGTCAAAACTGAATATGTAATCTTAGTTATAGATAGACATCAACAGCTAAAATTTTTGCTTTTCCATTGTTAAGAAGTTAGGGAAGTTTAGTTTGTTTTAATTAATATTTATTTGGAATTATATATAATCTGGACCATGAGGGAGTGTGGGGGGGGAGGGGCGACGTGAACGCTGATGGTCAGTAATTGTGGGTCTTCTGTCCCTCTGAGTAAGACTATATTTCCTGTGTAAAGCAGTTGGCTGCCTTCTAACAAGCTGGTCTGGTGGGCAGTGTGACTTCCAGCCAAGGTCTAGTGGGCAGTGTAACATCCAACCAAGGTCTGGTGGGCAGTGTGACATTCAACCAAGGTCTGGTGGGCAGTGTGACATCCAACCAAGGTATGGTGGGCAGTGTGACATCCAACCAAGGTCTGGTGGGCAGTGTGACATCCAACCAAGGTCTGGTGGGCAGTGTGACAACAAGGTCTGGTGGTGGTAGACGGTTACAACTATAACAACACCTCTGATGAGCTGATCTTCGGGTCGGTGTTGGCATAATATATTTCATTTTCATAGATTTATTTCCATAATATGTGAACTTTAACACTTACTTGATTTTGTTGCCTCCACTTGTACAGGAGTTGGAATAGCTTAATTACATCAGCTGTCTCATACTGTTGCTACTGAGTCAAAAGTTGGGAGTGATGGCTATCAAGAAGCGAGTGATCAGGTTGTGAGTCAAGCCAAACACAGAGGCAGATCTTGTTTTGAAGATTCATTATAAACTTGATTTGGCTGTCACTGAATTTGAGTTAATATCTGTCTTAAGCGGCTGACCCAGAGTCGTTAATGGAGTGTGCGTATGTCGGTCCAGTTTTTCCTGTGTTGGTAATGACAAGTGTGAGATAAGAGAGATGAGGTGGGCAGCACTCACCTGCTGCAGGCATCAAGGCCGTCACACATATGAAGATAATTAATATCATAGGGAAGCGATAAGCCCGTAGGAGTTATACAACGCCTCGGGAATGGGTGACAATCAGGTTTGATCGACGGGAGCCCAGGTTAGCTCCCATCACGTGGATCACCAATCCTTCATCAGTATTAAGAGACATACATGAGGCAGGACATGCAGCAGCAGCAGCAGCAGCAGCAGCAGCAGCAGCCAGGGGGTGAAATCAGCATTCTAGCTATTTAGTGTTTATAGATGTGAAGGCAGAGAGTTACACGAGAGCAGAGACATCTCTCTAGACAAGGACAAATATGCTTGTCTTAAAGTACTGATCAACTCGCATTCTAAACAGCTATAATACCACGATAAGAACCACCACTCTAGCAAGCTAGTTGTGGAGGGTAGTTACAGCGTGGAGAGAGAGAGAGAGAGAGGAGGTGTAGCAGCAATATGAAGGAGAGAGAGAGCGCAACTATGAATAAAGGGAAAGCCATTAAAAAATTTACCAGTTTCCCTTATAATACCATTGTAAATAGTTTTATTCACACTATCATTATCATATTTTCTTTCAATACCCTTATTGCAGTTTCACAATACCATTATCCTGTTTCTTTTCAGTGCCATTATTGCAGTTTCTCTAACTACAACTGTCGCTGTTTCTCTCAGTACCGTTATCGCTGTTTCACAGTACCATTATGGCAGCTTCCAGGGAGTCGTGTCTGACCTGAATGTTCAACAACTTGCTTATTCACCAACACAACAAAATTTATACTAGGTATTTCTAAAAGTGAAATCTTAGACGATGTCTGCTGCAGTTACCCTGGTTATTGTTGCTAAACCAGCCCCTCTCCACACCTGCCTCTACACACCTGACTCTCCACACCTGCCTCTCCACACCTGCCTGTACACACCTGCCTCTCCACACCTGACTCTCCACACCTGCCTCTCCACACCTGTCTGTACACACCTGACTCCACACCTGCCTCTACACACCTGCCTCTCCACACCTGCCTCTCCACACCTGTCTGTACACACCTGCCTCTCCACACCTGTCTGTACACACCTGACTCCACACCTGCCTCTCCACACCTTCCTCTCCACACCTCCCTCTCCACACCTCCCTCTCCACACCTTCCTCTCCACACCTTCCTCTCCACACCTTCCTCTCCACACCTCCCTCTCCACACCTTCCTCTCCACACCTCCCTCTCCACACCTACCTCTCCACACCTGCATCTCCACACCTGCCTACACACCTGCCTCTCCACACCTGCCTCTCCACACCTGCCTACACACCTGCCTCTCCACACCTGCCTCTCCACGCCTGCCTCTCCACACCTGCCTCTCCACACCTGCCTCTCCACACCTGCCTACACACCTGCCTCTCCACACCTACCTCTCCATACACCTGCATCTCCACACCTGCCTACACACCTGCCTCTCCACACCTGCCTCTCCACACCTGCCTACACACCTGCCTCTCCACACCTGCCTACACACCAGCCTCTCCACACCTGCCTCTCCACACCTGCCTCTCCACACCTGCCTCCACACCTGCCTCTCCACACCTGCCTACACACCTGCCTCTCCACACCTACCTCTCCACACCTGCATCTCCACACCTGCCTACACACCTGCCTCTCCACACCTGCCTCTCCACACCTGCCTACACACCTGCCTCTCCACACCTGCCTCTCCACGCCTGCCTCTCTACACCTGCCTCTCCACACCTGCCTCTACACACCTGCCTCTCCACACCTGCCTCTCCACACCTGCCTCCACACCTGCCTACACACCTGCCTCTTCACACCTGCCTCTCCACACCTGCCTCTCCACACCTGCCTCTCCACACCTGCCTACACACCTGCCTCTCCACACCTGCCTCTCCATACCTGCCTCTCCACACCTGTCTCCACACCTGCCTACACACCTGCCTCTCCACACCTGTCTCCGCACCTGCCTCTCCACACCTGCCTCTCCACACCTGCCTCTCCACACCTGCCTACACACCTGCCTCTCCACACCTGCCTCTCCGCACCTGCCTACACACCTGCCTCTCCACACCTGCCTCTCCACACCTGCCTCTCCACACCTGCCTACACACCTGCCTCTCCACACCTGCCTCTCCGCACCTGCCTCTCCATACCTGCCTCTCCATACCTGCCTCCACACCTGCCTCTCCACACCTGCCTCTCCACACCTGCCTACACACCTGCCTCTCCACACCTGCCTCTCCACACCTGCCTCTACACACCTGTCTCTCCACACCTGCCTCTCCACACCTGCCTCTCCACACCTGCCTCTCCACACCTGCCTCTCCACACCTGCCTCCACACCTGCCTCCACACCTGCCTCTCCACACCTGCCTCTACACACCTGCCTCCACACCTGCCTCTCCACACCTGCCTCTCCACACCTGCCTCTCCACACCTGCCTCTACACACCTGCCTCCACACCTGCATCCACACCTGCCTCTCCACCTTCCTCTCCACGCCTGACTCCACACCTGCCTCTACACACCTGACTCTCCACACCTACCTCTCCACACCTCCCTCTCCACACCTCCCTCTCCACACCTCCCTCTCCACACCTGACTCTCCACACCTGCCTCTCCATACCTGCCTCTCCACACCTGCCTCTACACACCTGCCTCTCCATACCTGCCTCCACACCTGCCTCTCCACACCTGCCTCTCCACACCTGCCTACACACCTTCCTCTCCACACCTTCCTCTCCACACCTCCCTCTCCACACCTCCCTCTCCACACCTCCCTCTCCACACCTCCCTCTCCACACCTCCCTCTCCACACCTCCCTCTCCACACCTCCCTCTCCACACCTCCCTCTCCACACCTCCCTCTCCACACCTCCCTCTCCACACCTCCCTCTCCACACCTCCCTCTCCACACCTCCCTCTACACACCTGCCTCTACACACCTGCCTCTCCACACCTGCATCCACACCTGCCTCTCCACCTTCCTCTCCACGCCTGACTCCACACCTGCCTCTACACACCTGACTCCACACCTACCTCTCCACACCTGCCTCTCCACACCTGCCTCCACACCTGCCTCTCCACGCCTGACTCCACACCTGCCTCTCCATACCTGCCTCTCCACACCTGCCTCTACACACCTGCCTCTCCACACCTGCCTCTCCATACCTGCCTCCACACCTGCCTCTCCACACCTGCTTCTCCACACCTGCCTACACACCTGCCTCTCCACACCTGCCTCTCCACACCTGCCTCTCCACACCTGCCTCTACACACCTGTCTCTCCATACCTGCCTCTCCACACCTTCCTCTCCACACCTCCCTCTCCACACCTCCCTCTCCACACCTCCCTCTCCACACCTCCCTCTCCACACCTCCCTCTCCACACCTCCCTCTCCACACCTCCCTCTCCACACCTCCCTCTACACACCTTCCTCTCCACACCTGCCTCTCCACACCTGCATCCACACCTGCCTCTCCACCTTCCTCTCCACGCCTGACTCCACACCTGCCTCTACACACCTGACTCCACACCTACCTCTCCACACCTGCCTCTCCACACCTGCCTCCACACCTGCCTCTCCACGCCTGACTCCACACCTGCCTCTCCATACCTGCCTCTCCACACCTGCCTCTACACACCTGCCTCTCCACACCTGCCTCTCCATACCTGCCTCCACACCTGCCTCTCCACACCTGCTTCTCCACACCTGCCTACACACCTGCCTCTCCACACCTGCCTCTCCACACCTGCCTCTCCACACCTGCCTCTACACACCTGTCTCTCCATACCTGCCTCTCCACACCTGCCTCTCCACACCTGCCTCTACGCACCTGCCTCTCCACACTTTCCTCTCCACACCTGCCTCTACACACCTTCCTCTCCACACTTGCCTCTCCACACCTGCCTCTCCACACTTGCCTCTCCACACGTGCCTCCACACCTGCCTCTACACACCTACCTCTATACATCTGCCTCTCCACACCTGCCTCTCCACACCTGCCTCTCCACACCTGCCTCTCCACATTTGCCTCTATACACCTGCCTCTACACACCTGCCTCTACACACCTGCCTCTCCACACCTGCCTCTCCACACACCTGCTTCTCCACATCTGCCTCTCCACACCTGCCTCCACACTTGCCTCCACACCTGCCTCTCCACACCTGCCTATACACACCTGCCTCTCCACACGTGCCTCTCCACACCTACCTCTCCACACCTGCCTCTCCACACTTGCCTCCACACCTGCCTCTCCACACCTGCCTCTCCACACGTGCCTCTCCACACCTACCTCTCCACACTTGCCTCCACATCTGCCTCTCCACACTTGCCTCTCCACACCTGCCTCTCCCCACCTGCCTCTCCATACCTGCCTCACCAAACCTGCCTCTCCACACCTGCCTCTTCATACCTGCCTCTCCACACCTGCCTCTCCACACCTGCCTCTCCACACTTGCCTCCACAACTGCCTCTCCACACTTGCCTCTCCTCACCTGCCTCACCACACCTGCCTCCACATCTGCCTCTCCATACCTGCCTCTCCACACCTGCCTCTCCGCACCTGCCTCTCCACACCTGCCTCTCCACACCTGCCTCTCCACACCTGCCTCTCCACACTTGCCTCCACACCTGCCTCTCCACACTTGCCTCTCCACACCTGCCTCACCACACCTGCCTCCGTACACCTGCCTCCGTACACCTGCCTCTACACACCTGCCTCTACACACGTGCCTCACCACACCTGCCTCTCCACACCTGCCTCACCACACCTGCCTCACCACACCTGCCTCTCCACACCTCCCTCTCCACACCTCCCTCTCCACACCTTCCTCTCCACACCTTCCTCTCCACACCTTCCTCTCCACACCTCCCTCTCCACACCTCCCTCTCCACACCTCCCTCTCCACACCTCCCTCTCCACACCTACCTCTCCACACCTCCCTCTCCACACCTACCTCCACACTCTCCACACCTCCCTCCACACCTACCTCTCCACACCTGCCTCTCCCCACCTGCCTCTCCATACCTGCCTCACCAAACCTGCCTCTCCACACCTGCCTCTCCACACCTGCCTCTTCATACCTGCCTCTCCACACCTGCCTCTCCACACCTGCCTCTCCACACTTGCCTCCACAACTGCCTCTCCACACTTGCCTCTCCACACCTGCCTCACCACACCTGCCTCCACATCTGCCTCTCCACACCTTCCTCTCCACACCTTCCTCTCCACACCTCCCTCTCCACACCTCCCTCTCCACACCTCCCTCTCCACACCTTCCTCTCCACACCTCCCTCTCCACACTTGCCTCCACACCTGCCTCTCCACACTTGCCTCTCCACACCTGCCTCACCACACCTGCCTCCGTACACCTGCCTCCGTACACCTGCCTCTACACACCTGCCTCCACACCTGCCTCACCACACCTGCCTCTCCACACCTGCCTCACCACACCTGCCTCAACACACCTGCCTCACCACACCTGCCTCTCCACACCTGCCTCACCACACCTGCCTCTCCACACCTGCCTCTCCATACCTGCCTCTCCACACCTGCCTCTCCACACCTGCCTCTCCACACGTGCCTCTCCACACCTACCTCTCCACACCTGCCTCACCACACCTGCCTCACCACACCTGCCTCTCCACACCTGCCTCACCACCTGCCTCACCACACCTGCCTCACCACACCTGCCTCACCACACCTGCCTCACCACACCCGCCTCTCCACACCTGCCTCACCACACCTGCCTCACCACACCTGCCTCTCCACACATGCCTCACCACACCTGCCTCCACACCTGCCTCACCACACCTGCCTCTCCACACCTGCCTCTCTACACCTGCCTCACCGCACCTGCCTCACCACACCTGCCTCACCACACCTGCCTCACCACACCTGCCTCACCACACCTGCCTCTCCACACCTGCCTCTACACCTGCCTCATCACACCTGCCTCACCACACCTGCCTCTCCACACCTGCCTCTGCACACCTGCCTCTACACACCTGCCTCTCCACACCTGCCTCACCACACCTGCCTCTCCACACCTGCTCAACCACACCTGCCTCACCACACCTGCCTCAACACACCTGCTCAACCACACCTGCCTCACCACACCTGCCTCTCCACAACCACCTTTCAATTACCCACACTCCTTCGTTTTCCATTCTTATTCGCTGCCATTTTGTCATGTTGGAGGTGCAGGGAGAGAGAGAGAGAGAGATAATAAAATGGGTCACGGAGTTAAATGAGGAATTGTGATCGGCAAAGATGACGTAGCTGGATGAGACATCGGCTAATTTTATATGTGAGGATAATGTCAAAGAAACTACAATAATGGTATTGTAAGATAAACTGTAGGAGTAGTATTTTAAGATAAACTACGATAATGGTATTGTAAGAGTGTGGATGAGTGGCTCTTCACACCTGTGTTTGGAGAGTTCTTCTTCCTCGTCTTAAAGTGAATATTAGGAAGTAAAATAGAGCTTATTCTGACGGCTATTCTCTCTCTCTCTCTCTCTCTCTCACTCTCTCTCTCTCTCTCTCTCTTAGTCGTCAAAGTTTTGTCATAACGCTAAATTTCGCCGTTATAAAAACGGGCGTGAGAAGAACGGCTGATGTTTTGGAAGGAGAGTTTTAATGTGTCGCTGGATAGAATAATTACTTCCACGTGTAGCTACAAATATGAAATAATCGGCCACATGATGTTGGTGTCAGCGGTACCACTGTTACGTCCACATGATCTTGGTGTCAGCAGTACCACTGTTACGTCCACATGATCTTGGTGTCAGCAGTACCACTGTTACGTTCACACGATCTTGGTGTCAGCAGTACCACTGTTGCGTCCACATGATCTTGGTGTCACCGGTAACACTGCTACGTCCACATGATCTTGGTGTCAGCAGTAGCAATGTTACGTCCACATGATCTTGGTGTCAGCGGTACCAATGTTACGTCCACATGATCTTGGTGTCACCGGTAACACTGCTACGTCCACATGATCTTGGTGTCAGCAGTAGCAATGTTACGTCCACATGATCTTGGTGTCAGCAGTAGCATTGTTACGTCCACATGATCTTGGTGTCAGCGGTACCACTGTTACGTCCACATGATCTTGGTGTCAGCGGTACCACTGTTACGTCCACATGATCTTGGTGTCAGCAGTACCACTGTTACGTCCACATGATCTTGGTGTCAGCGGTACCACTGTTACGTCCACATGATCTTGGTGTCAGCGGTACCACTGTTACGTCCACATGATCTTGGTGTCAGCGGTACCACTGTTACGTCCACATGATCTTGGTGTCAGCAGTACCACTGTTACGTCCACATGATCTTGGTGTCAGCGGTACCACTGTTACGTTCACATGATCTTGGTGTCAGCGGTACCACTGTTACGTTCACATGGTCATGGTGTCAGCGGTACCACTGTTACGTCCACATGATCTTGGTGTCAGCGGTACCACTGTTACGTCCACATGATCTTGGTGTCAGCGGTACCACTGTTACGTCCACATGATCTTGGTGTCAGCGGTACCACTGTTACGTCCACATGATCTTGGTGTCAGCGGTACCACTGTTACGTCCACATGATCTTGGTGTCAGCGGTACCACTGTTACGTCCACATGATCTTGGTGTCAGCGGTACCACTGTTACGTCCACATGATCTTGGTGTCAGCGGTACCACTGTTACGTCCACATGATCTTGGTGTCAGCGGTACCACTGTTACGTCCACATGATCTTGGTGTCAGCGGTACCACTGTTACGTCCACATGATCTTGGTGTCAGCGGTACCACTGTTACGTCCACATGATCTTGGTGTCAGCGGTACCACTGTTACGTCCACATGATCTTGGTGTCAGCGGTACCACTGTTACGTCCACATGATCTTGGTGTCAGCGGTACCACTGTTACGTCCACATGATCTTGGTGTCAGCGGTACCACTGTTACGTCCACATGATATTGGTGTCAGCGGTACCATTGTTACGTCCACATGATATTGGTGTCAGCGGTACCACTGTTACGTCCACATGATCTTGGTGTCAGCAGTACCACTGTTACGTCCACATGATATTGGTGTCAGCGTTACCACTGTTACGTCCACATGATATTGGTGTCAGCCGTACCATTGTTACGTCCACATGATATTGGTGTCAGCGGTACCATTGTTACGTCCACATGATCTTGGTGTCAGCGGTACCACTGTTACGTCCACATGATATTGGTGTCAGCGGTACCATTGTTACGTCCACATGATATTGGTGTCAGCGGTACCACTGTTACGTCCACATGATCTTGGTGTCAGCAGTACCACTGTTACGTCCACATGATATTGGTGTCAGCGGTACCACTGTTACGTCCACATGATATTGGTGTCAGCGGTACCATTGTTACGTCCACATGATATTGGTGTCAGCGGTACCATTGTTACGTCCACATGATCTTGGTGTCAGCGGTACCACTGTTACGTCCACATGATATTGGTGTCAGCGGTACCATTGTTACGTCCACATGATATTGGTGACAGCGGTACCACTGTTACGTCCACATGATCTTGGTGTCAGCTGTACCACTGTTACGTCCACATGATATTGGTGTCAGCGGTACCACTGTTACGTCCACATGATATTGGTGTCAGCGGTACCACTGTTACGTCTACATGATCTTGGTGTCAGCGGTACCACTGTTACGTCCACATGATCTTGGTGTCAGCAGTAGCATTGTTACGTCCACATGATCTTGGTGTCAGCGGTAGCACTGTTACGTCCACATGATCTTGGTGTCAGCAGTAGCATTGTTACGTCCACATGATCTTGGTGTCAGCGGTACCACTGTTACGTCCACATGATCTTGGTGTCAGCAGTAGCACTGTTACGTCCACATGATCTTGGTGTCAGCGGTACCAATGTTACGTCCACATGAGCTTGGTGTCAGCGGTACCAATGTTACGTCTACATGATGTTGGTGTCAGCGGTACCACTGTTACGTCCACATGATATTGGTGTCAGCGGTAGCACTGTTACGTCCACATGATCTTGGTGTCAGCGGTACCACTGTTACGTCCACATGATCTTGGTGTCAGCGGTACCACTGTTACGTCCACATGATCTTGGTGTCAGCGGTACCACTGTTACGTCCACATGATCTTGGTGTCAGCGGTACCACTGTTACGTCCACATGATCTTGGTGTCAGCGGTACCACTGTTACGTCCACATGATCTTGGTGTCAGCAGTACCACTGTTACATCCACATGATCTTGGTGTCAGCAGTACCACTGTTACGTCCACATGATCTTGGTGTCAGCGGTAGCACTGTTACGTCCACATGATCTTGGTGTCAGCGGTACCACTGTTACGTCCACATGATCTTGGTGTCAGCGGTACCAATGTTACGTTCACATGATCTTGGTGTCAGCAGTACCACTGTTACGTCCACATGATCTTGGTGTCAGCAGTACCAATGTTACGT
Organism: Cherax quadricarinatus; assembly: GCF_038502225.1. Taxonomy (NCBI): domain Eukaryota; kingdom Metazoa; phylum Arthropoda; class Malacostraca; order Decapoda; family Parastacidae; genus Cherax; species Cherax quadricarinatus. Next base: position 32,429,094 of record NC_091304.1, read on the forward strand.
TCACATGATCTTGGTGTCAGCAGTACCACTGTTACGTCCACATGATCTTGGTGTCAGCTGTACCACTGTTACGTTCACATGATCTTGGTGTCAGCAGTAGCAATGTTACGTCCACATGATCTTGGTGTCAGCGGTACCACTGTTACGTCACTAGGAAAGAACAGGTTTTTTTTCGTATTTTGCAATTTCTTCATATAACTGTTGTAGACAGTGTTATGACCCCTGTCTCTGTCCACACACCAGTTTTATAGCCCCTGTCTCTGTGCACACACCAGTGTTATGACCCCTGTCTCTGTCCACACACCAGTGTTATAGCCCCTGTCTCTGTGCACACACCAGTGTTATGGCCTCTGTCTCCACACACGAGTGTTATAGCCCCTGTCTCTGTGCACACACCAGTGTTATGGCCCCTGTCTCTGTCCACACACCAGTGTTATAGCCCCTGTCTCTGTGCACACACCAGTGTTATGACCCCTGTCTCTGTCCACACACCAGTGTTATGACCCCTGTCTCTGTGCACACACCAGTGTTATGGCCTCTGTCTCTCTCCACACACGAGTGTTATAGCCCCTGTCTCTGTGCACACACCAGTGTTATGACCCCTGTCTCTGTCCACACACCAGTGTTATGACCCCTGTCTCTGTGCACACACCAGTGTTATGGCCTCTGTCTCTCTCCACACACGAGTGTTATGGCCCCTGTCTCTGTCCACACACCAGTGTTATGGCCCCTGTCTCTGTCCACACACCAGTGTTATGGCCCCTGTCTCTGTCCACATACTTCGTGTATTATACCAGTGACATCTTACAAAGCGTACTTCAAGAGATACTTAAAGGCTGGTGTTAGTCTAGCAGTAACAACTTTCGCTCTACTGACGTGTGTTACTTTCTGGTGTGTGGACAGAGTCAGGGGCCATAACACTGGTGTATGGACAGACAGGGGCTACACACTGGTGTATGGACAGAGACAGGGGCTACACACTGGTGTATGGACAGAGACAGGGGCTACACACTGGTGTATGGACAGAGACAGGGGCCATAACACTGGTGTGTGGATAGAGACAAGGGCCATAACACTGGTGTATGGACAGACAGGGGCTACACACTGGTGTATGGACAGAGACAGGGGCTACACACTGGTGTATGGACAGAGACAGGGGCTACACACTGGTGTATGGACAGAGACAGGGGCTACACACTGGTGTATGGACAGAGACAGGGGCCATAACACTGGTGTGTGCACAGAGACAAGGGCCATAACACTGGTGTATGGACAGAGTCAGGGGCCATAACACTGGTGTATGGACAGAGACAGGGGCCATAACACTGGTGTGTGGACAGAGACAGGGGCCATAACACTGGTGTATGCACAGAAACAAGGGCCATAACACTGGTGTGTGCACAGAGACAGGGGCCATAACACTGGTGTGTGGACAGAGACAGGGGCCATAACACTGGTGTGTGCACTGAGACAAGGGCCATAACACTGGTGTGTGCACAGAGACAGGGGCCATAACACTGGTGTGTGGACAGAGACATGGGCCATAACACTGGTGTGTGGGCAGAGACAGGGGCCATAACAGTGGTGTGTGGACAGAGACGGGCCATAACAGTGGTGCGTGGACAGAAACAGGGGCCATAACACTGGTGTATGGAGAGAGACAGGGGCCATATCACTGGTGTGTGGACAGAGACAGGGGCCATAACAGTGGTGTGTGGACAGAGACGGGCCATAACAGTGGTGTGTGGACAGAAACAGGGGCCATAACACTGGTGTGTGGAGAGAGACAGGGGCCATATCACTGGTGTGTGGACAGAGACAGGGGCCATAACAGTGGTGTGTGGACAGAGACGGGCCATAACAGTGGTGTGTGGACAGAAACAGGGGCCATAACACTGGTGTGTGGAGAGAGACAGGGGCCATATCACTGGTGTGTGGACAAAGACAGGGGCCATAACAGTGGTGTGTGGACAGAGACGGGCCATAACAGTGGTGTGTGGACAGAAACAGGGGCCATAACACTGGTGTGTGGAGAGAGACAGGGGCCATATCACTGGTGTGTGGACAGAGACAGGGGCCATAACAGTGGTGTGTGGACAGAGACGGGCCATAACAGTGGTGTATGGACAGAAACAGGGGCCATAACACTGGTGTGTGGAGAGAGACAGGGGCCATATCACTAGTGTGTGGACAGAGTCAGGGGCCATAACACCTCAAGAACCCTGCACTCCCACCTCTAGAACCCTGCCCTCCCAAATCTAGAACCCTGCCCTCCGACCTCAAGAACCGACCCCTGCCCCTCCCACCTCAGGAACCCTGCTCTCCCACCTCACGAACCCTGCCCTCCCACCTCAAGAACTCTGCCCTCCCATCTCAAGAAACCTGCCTTCCCTCCTCAAGAACCCTACCCTTCCACCTCAAGAACCCTGCCCTCCCACCTCTAGAACCCTGCCCTCCCACCTCAAGAACCCTACCCTCCCACCTCAAGAACCCTGCCCTTCCACCTCAGGAACCCTGCCCTCCCACCTCTAGAACCCTGCCCTCCCACCTCTAGAACCCTGCTCTTCCACCTCTAGAACCCTGCCCTCCCACCTGAAGAAACCTGCCCTCCCACCTCAAGAACCCTGCCCTCCCACCTCTAGAACCCTGCCTTCCCACCTCTAGAACCCTGCCCTCCCACCTCAAGAACGCTATCCTCCCACCTCAGGAACCCTGCCCTCCCACCTCTAGAACCCTGCCCTCCCACCTCTAGAACTTTGCTCTTCCACCTCTAGAACCCTGCCCTCCCACCTGAAGAAACCTGCCCTCCCACCTCAAGAACCATTCCCTCCCACCTCTAGAACCCTTCCTTCCCACCTCTAGAACCCTGCCCTCCCACCTCAAGAACCCTTCCCTCCCACCTCTAGAACCCTGCCCTCCCACCTCAAGAACCCTGCCCTCCCACCTTAAGAACTCTGCCCTCCCACCTCAGGAACCCTGCCATCCCACCTCAGGAACCCTGCCCCCACCTCAAGAACCCTGCCCTCCCATCTCAAGAACCCTGCCCTCCCACCTCAAGAATTCTGCCCTCCCGCCTCAAGAAACCTGCCCTCCCACCTCTAGAACCCTGCCCTCCCACCTCTAGAACCCTTCCCTCCCACCTCTAGAACCCTGCCGTCCCACCTCTAGAACCCTGCCCTCCCACCTCAAGAACCATTCCATCCCTCCTCTAGAACCCTGCCCTCCCACCTCAAGAACCCTGCCCTCTCACCTCAAGAACTCTGCCCTCCCACCTCAGGAACCCTGCCCTCCCACCTCAAGAACTCTGCCCTCCCACCTCAAGAAACCTGCCCTCCCACCTCAACAACCCTGCCCTCCCATCTCAAGAATCCTGCCCTCCCACCTCAAGAACCATGCCCTCCCACCTCAAGAACCCTGCCCTCCCACCTCAAGAACCATTCCCTCCCACCTCAAGAACCCTGCCCTCCCACCTCAAGAACCCTGCCCTCCCATCTCAAGAACCCTGCCCTCTCACCTCAAGAACTTTGCCCTCCCACATCAAGAACCCTGCCCTCCCACCTCAAGAACCCTGCCCTCCCACCTCAAGAACCCTGCCCTCCCACCTCAAGAACCCTGCCTTCCCACCTCATTAACCCTGCCCTCCCACCTCAAGAACCCGGCCTTCCCACCTCAAGAACCCTGCCTTCCCACCTCAAGAACCCTGCCTTCCCACCTCAAGAACCCTGCCCTCCCATCTCAAGAACCCTGCCCTCCCACCTCAAGAACCCTGCATTCCCAACCTCAAGAAACCTGCCTTCCCACCTCAAGAACCCTGCCCTCCCATCTCAATAACCCTATCCTCCCACCTCAAGAACCCTGCCTTCCCACCTCAAGAACCCTGCCTTCCCACCTCAAGAACCCTGCCTTCCCACCTCAAGAACCCTGCCTTCCCACCTCAAGAACCCTTCCTTCCCACCTCAAGAACCCTGCCTTCCCACCTCAAGAACCCTTCCTTCCCACCTCAAGAACCCTGCCTTCCCACCTCAAGAACCCTGCCTTCCCACCTCAAGAACCCTGCCCTCCCATCTCAATAACCCTGCCCTCCCACCTCAAGAACCCTGCCTTCCCACCTCAAGACCCCTGCCTTCCCACCTCAAGACCCCTGCCTTCCCACCTCAAGAACCCTGCCCTCCCATCTCAATAACCCTGCCCTCCCACCTCAAGAACCCTGCCTTCCCACCTCAAGACCCCTGCCTTCCCACCTCAAGACCCCTGCCTTCCCACCTCAAGAACCCTGCCCTCCCATCTCAATAACCCTGCCCTCCCACCTCAAGACCCCTGCCTTCCCACCTCAAGACCCCTGCCTTCCCACCTCAAGACCCCTGCCTTCCCACCTCAAGACCCCGGCCTTCCCACCTCAAGACCCCTGCCTTCCCACATCAAGACCCCTGCCTTCCCACCTCAAGACCCCTGCCTTCCCACCTCAAGACCCCTGCCCTCCAACATCAAAGTCATCACAACTCCCCCACAGCTGAATATTATCTCCTTCGTTACCTTAAACGTCTCCTTAATGATAGCTTCGTACTGAAGAAGATCCACCCGGGACGCCACAGCCAACACCCACTCACTCAAAACCTACTCACTCACCCACCCACCCACCCACTCACCCACCCACTCACCCACCCACCCACCCACTCACCCACCCACTCAATCTGTCACCCACCTCGTCCGAGAACTTGATAAAAACTTGACGAACTTGAAGAGCGACCTGAGAGCTGTGGCAGGAAATGTTGAGTCAGTTGACAGTGGCTGGTTGTCAAACCGGACGTGTCCTCAGTATCAGGTGACCACCGCAGCCACCTGGCCCAGCTAGGTGCTAGCAGCCACCTGGCCCAGCTAGGTGCTAGCAGCCACCTGGCCCAGCTAGGTGCTAGCAGCCACCTGGCCCAGCTAGGTGCTAGCAGCCACCTGGCCCAGCTAGGTGCTAGCAGCCACCTGGCCCAGCTAGGGGCTGGCAGCCACCTGGCCCAACTACGGGCTAGCAACCACCTGGCCTAGCTAGGTGCCAGCAGCCACCTGGCCTAGCAAGGGGATAGCAGCCACCTAGCCCAGAGGGGCTAGCAGCCACCTGTCCCAGCTAGGGGTTAGCAGCCACCTGGCCCAGGAAGGGGCTAGCATCCACCTGGTCCAGCTAGGGGCTAGCAGCCACCTGGCCCAGCTAGGGGTTAGCAGGCACCTGGCCCAGCTAGGGGCTAGCAACCACCTGGACCAGCTAGGGGCTAGCAGCCACCTGGCCCAGCTAGGGGCTAGCAGCCACCTGGACCACCTCGGGGCTAGCAGCCACCTGGACCAGCTAGGGGCTAGCAGCCACCTGGCCCAGCTAGGGGCTAGCAGCCACCTGGCCCAGCTAGGGGCAAGCAGCCACCTGTACCAGCTAGGGGCCAGCAGCCACCTGGACCAGCTAGGTGCTAGCAGCCACCTGGACCAGCTAGGGGCTAGCAGCCACCTGGCCCAGCTAGGTGCTAGCAGCCACCTGGCCCAGCTAGGTGCTAGCAGCCACCTGACCCTGCTAGGTGCTAGCAGCCACCTGGCCCAGCTAGGTGCTAGCAGTCACCTGGCCTAGCTAGGTACTAGCAGCCACCTGGCCCAGCTAGGTGTTAGCAGCCACCTGGCCTAGCTAGGGGCTGGCAGCCACCTGGCCCAGCTACGGGCTAGCAACCACCTGGCCTAGCTAGGTGCCAGCAGCCACCTGGCCTAGCTAGGGGATAGCAGCCACCTAGCCCATTGGGGCTAGCAGCCACCTGTCCCAGCTAGGGGTTAGCAGCCACCTGGCCCAGCAAGGGGCTAGCATCCACCTGGCCCAGCTAGGGGCTAGCAGCCACCTGGCCCAGCTAGGGGTTAACAGCCACCTGGCACACCTAGGGGCTAGCAGCCACCTCGCCCAGCTAGGGGTTAGCAGCCACCTGGCCCAGCTAGGTGCTAGCAGCCACCTGGCCCAGCTAGGTGCTAGCAGCCACCTGGCCCAGCTAGGTGCTAGCAGCCACCTGGCCCAGCTAGGTGCTAGCAGCCACCTGGCCCAGCTAGGTGCTAGCAGCCACCTGGCCCAGCTAGGGGCTGGCAGCCACCTGGCCCAACTACGGGCTAGCAACCACCTGGCCTAGCTAGGTGCCAGCAGCCACCTGGCCTAGCAAGGCGATAGCAGCCACCTAGCCCAGAGGGGCTAGCAGCCACCTGTCCCAGCTAGGGGTTAGCAGCCACCTGGCCCAGGAAGGGGCTAGCATCCACCTGGTCCAGCTAGGGGCTAGCAGCCACCTGGCCCAGCTAGGGGTTAGCAGGCACCTGGCCCAGCTAGGGGCTAGCAACCACCTGGACCAGCTAGGGGCTAGCAGCCACCTGGCCCAGCTAGGGGCTAGCAGCCACCTGGACCACCTCGGGGCTAGCAGCCACCTGGACCAGCTAGGGGCTAGCAGCCACCTGGCAAAGCTAGGGGCTAGCAGCCACCTGGCCCAGCTAGGGGCAAGCAGCCACCTGTACCAGCTAGGGGCCAGCAGCCACCTGGACCAGCTAGGTGCTAGCAGCCACCTGGACCAGCTAGGGGCTAGCAGCCACCTGGCCCAGCTAGGTGCTAGCAGCCACCTGGCCCAGCTAGGTGCTAGCAGCCACCTGACCCTGCTAGGTGCTAGCAGCCACCTGGCCCAGCTAGGTGCTAGCAGTCACCTGGCCTAGCTAGGTACTAGCAGCCACCTGGCCCAGCTAGGTGTTAGCAGCCACCTGGCCTAGCTAGGGGCTGGCAGCCACCTGGCCCAGCTACGGGCTAGCAACCACCTGGCCTAGCTAGGTGCCAGCAGCCACCTGGCCTAGCTAGGGGATAGCAGCCACCTAGCCCATTGGGGCTAGCAGCCACCTGTCCCAGCTAGGGGTTAGCAGCCACCTGGCCCAGCAAGGGGCTAGCATCCACCTGGCCCAGCTAGGGGCTAGCAGCCACCTGGCCCAGCTAGGGGTTAACAGCCACCTGGCACACCTAGGGGCTAGCAGCCACCTCGCCCAGCTAGGGGTTAGCAGCCACCTGGCCCAGCTAACGGCTAGCAACCACCTTTACCAGCTAGGGGCTAGCAGCCACCTGTCCCAGCTAGGGGCTAGCAGCCACCTGGACCAGCTAGGTGCTAGCAGCCACCTGGACCAGCTAGGGGCTAGTAGCCACCTGGCCCAGCTAGGGTCTAGCAGCCATCTGGCCCAGCTAGGGGCTAGCAGCCACCTGGACCAGCTAGGGGCTAGCAGCCACCTCGAACAGCTAGGGGCTAGCAGCCACCTGGACCAACTAGGGGCTAGCAGTCACCTGGACCAGCTAGGGGCTAGCAGCCACCTGGCCCAGCTAGGGGCTAGCAGCAACCTGGCCCAGCTAGGGGCTAGCAGCCACCTGGAACAGCTAGGTGCTAGCAGCCACCTGGACCAGCTATGGGCTAGCAGCCACCTGGCCCAGCTAGGTGCTAGCAGCCACCTGGCCCTGCTAGGTGCTAGCAGCCACCTGGACCAGCTAGTTGTTAGCAGCCACCTGGACCAGCTAGGGGCTAGCAGCCACCTGGACCAGCTAGGGGCTAGCAGCCACCTGGAACAGCTAGGGGCTAGAAGCCACCTGGACCAGCTAGGGGCTAGCAGCCACCTGGCCCAGCTAGGTGCTAGCAGCCACCTGGCCCAGCTAGGTGCTAGCAGCTACCTGGCCCAGCTAGGTGCTAGCAGCCACATGGCCCTGCTAGGTGCTAGCAGCCACCTGGGCCAGCTAGGGGCTAGCAGCCACCTGGACCAGGTAGGGGCTACCAGCCACCTGGACCAGCTAGGGGCTAGCGGCCACCTGGAATAGCTAGGGGTTAGCGGCCACCTGGACCAGCTAGGGGCTAGCAGCCACCTGGACCAGCTAGGGGCTAGCAGCCACCTGGACCAGCTAGGGGCTAGCAGCCACCTGAAACAGCTAGCGGCTAGCAGCCACCTGAACCACCTAGGGGCTAGCAGCCACCAGGACCAGCTAGGGGCTAGCAGCCACCGGGCCCAGCTAGGGGCTAGCAGCCACCTGGCCCAGCTAGGGGCTAGCAGCCACCTGAAACAGCTAGGGGCTAGCAGTCACCTGGACCAGCTAGGGGCTAGCAGCTACCTGGACCAGCTATGGGCTAGCAGCCACCTGGACCAGCTAGGGGCTAGCAGCCACCTGGCCCAGCTAGGTGCTAGCAGCCACCTGGACCAGCTAGGGACTAGCAGCCACCTGGAAAAGCTTGGGGCTAGCAGCCACCTGGACCAGCTAAGGGCTAGCAGCCATCTGGACCAGCTAGGGGCTAGCAGCCACCTGGCCCAGTAATGAATGTTGTAGTTCTTAGTGAGAAGTCTGCAGCAACGGTGTAAATAGTGCACAGGTGGAAGAGTGATAGTGCACAGGTGGAAGTGATAGTGCACAGGTGGAAGTGATAGTGCACAAGTGGAAGTGATAGTGCACAGGTGGAAGTGATAGTGCACAGGTGGAAGTGATAGTGCACAGGTGGAAGTGATAGTGCACAAGTGGAAGTGATAATGCACAGGTGGAAGTGATAGTGCACAGGTGGAAGAGTGATAGTGCACAGGTGGAAGTGATAGTACACAAGTGGAAGTGATAGTGCACAGGTGGAAGTGATAGTGCACAGGTGGAAGTGATAGTGCACAGTTGGAAGTGATAGTGCACAAATGGAAGTGATAGTGCACAGGTGGAAGTGATAGTGCACAGGTGGAAGTGATAGTGCACAGTTGGAAGTGATAGTGCACAAATGGAAGTGATAGTGCACAGGTGGAAGTGATAGTGCACAGGTGGAAGTGATAGTGCACAGTTGGAAGTGATAGTGCACAAATGGAAGTGATAGTGCACAGGTGGAAGTGATAGTGCACAGATGGAAGAGCGATAGTGCACAAGTGGAAGTGATAGTGAACAGGTGGAAGAGTGATAGTGCACAGGTGGAAGTGATAGTGCACAAGTGGAAGTGATAGTGCACAGGTGGAAGTGATAGTGCACAAGTGGAAGTGTTAGTGCACAGGTGGAAGTGATAGTGCACAAGTGAAAGTGTTAGTGCACAGGTGGAAGTGATAGTGCACAAGTTTAAGTGATAGTGCACAGGTGGAAGTGATAGTGCATAGGTGGAAGTGATGGTGCACAGGTGGAAGTGATAGTGCACTGGTGGAAGTGATAGTGCACTGGTGGAAGTGATAGTGCACAAATGGAAGTGATAGTGCACAAGTGGAAGTGATAGTGCACTGGTGGAAGTGATAGTGCACAGGTGGAAGTGATAGTGCACAAGTGGAAGTGATAGTGCACAGGTGGAAGTGATAGTGCACAAGTGGAAGTGTTAGTGCACAGGTGGAAGTGATAGTGCACAAGTGAAAGTGTTAGTGCACAGGTGGAAGTGATAGTGCACAAGTTTAAGTGATAGTGCACAGGTGGAAGTGATAGTGCATAGGTGGAGGGTGATGGTGCACAGGTGGAAGTGATAGTGCAATGGTGGAAGTGATAGTGCACTGGTGGAAGTGATAGTGCACAAATGGAAGTGATAGTGCACAAGTGGAAGTGATAGTGCACAATTGGAAGTGATAGTGCACAAGTGGAAGTGATAGTGCACTGGTGGAAGTGATAGTGCACAAATGGAAGTGATAGTGCACAAGTGGAAGTGATAGTGCACAATTGGAAGTGATAGTGCACAAGTGGAAGTGATAGTGCACAGGTGGAAGAGTGATAGTGCACAGGTGGAAGTGATAGTGCACAAGTGGAAGTGATAGTGCACAGGTGGAAGTGATAGTGCACAAGTGGAAGTGATAGTGTACAAGTGGAAGTGATAGTGCACTGGTGGAAGTGATAGTGCACAAATGGAAGTGATAGTGCACTGGTGGAAGTGATAGTGCACAAATGGAAGTGATAGTGCACAAGTGGAAGTGATAGTGCACAAGTGGAAGTGATAGTGCACTGGTGGAAGTGATAGTGCACAAATGGAAGTGATAGTGCACTGGTGGAAGTGATAGTGCACAAGTGGAAGTGATAGTGCACTGGTGGAAGTGATAGTGCACAAATGGAAGTGATAGTGCACAAATGGAAGTGATAGTGCACAGTTGGAAGTGATAGTGCACAAGTGGAAGTGATAGTGCACAGGTGGAAGAGTGATAGTGCACAGGTGGAAGTGATAGTGCACAAGTGGAAGTGATAGCGCACAGGTGGAAGTGATAGTGCACAAGTGGAAGTGATAGTGCACAAGTGGAAGTGATAGTGTACAGGTGGAAGTGATAGTGCACTGGTGGAAGTGATAGTGCACAAGTGGAAGTGATAATGCACAAGTGGAAGTGATAGTGCACAAGTGGAAGTGATAGTGCACAGGTGGAAGTGATAGTGCACAAGTGGAAGTGATAGTACACAGGTGGAAGTGATAGTGCACAAGTGGAAGTGATAGTGCACAAGTGGAAGTGATAGTACACAGGTGGAAGTGATAGTGCACAAGTGGAAGCGATAGTGCACAAGTGGAAGTGATAGTGCACAAGTGGAAGTGATAGTGCACAGGTGGAAGTGATAGTGCACAGGTGGAAGTGATAGTGCACAGGTGGAAGTGATAGTGCACAGGTGGAAGTGATAGTGCACAGGTGGAAGTGATAGTGCACAGGTGGAAGTGATAGTGCACAAGTGGAAGTGATAGTGCACTGGTTAAAGTGATAGTGCACAAGTGGAAGTGATAGTGCACAAGTGGAAGTGATAGTGCACATGTGGAAGTGATAGTGCACTGGTTAAAGTGATAGTGCACAAGTGGAAGTGATAGTGCACAAGTGGAAGTGATAGTGCACAAGTGGAAGTGATAGTGCACAAGTGGAAGTGATAGTGCACAAGTGGAAGTGATAGTGCACTGGTTAAAGTGATAGTGCACAAGTGGAAGTGATAGTGCACAGGTGGACGTGATAGTGCACAAGTGGAAGTGATAGTGCACAAGTGGAAGTGATAGTGCACAAGTGGAAGTGATAGTGCACAAGTGGAAGTGGTAGTGCACAAGTGGAAGTGATAGTGCACAAGTGGAAGTGATAGTGCACAGGTGGAAGTGATAGTGCACAAGTGGAAGTGATAGTGCACAAGTGGAAGTGATATTGCACAAATGGAAGTGATAGTGCACTGGTTAAAGTGATAGTGCACAAGTGGAAGTGATAGTGCACAGGTGGAAGTGATAGTGCACTGGTGGAAGTGATAGTGCACAAGTGGAAGTGATAGTGCACAGGTGGAAGTGATAGTGCACAGGTGGAAGTGATAGTGCACAAGTGGAAGTGATAGTGCACAAGTGGAAGTGATATTGCACAAGTGGAAGTGATAGTGCACAAGTGGAAGTGATAGTGCACAGGTGGAAGTGATAGTGCACAGGTGGAAGTGATAGTGCACAAGTGGAAGTGATAGTACACAAGTGGAAGTGATATTGCACAAGTGGAAGTGATAGTGCACAAGTGGAAGTGATAGTGCACAGGTGGAAGTGATAGTGCACAAGTGGAAGTGATAGTGCACAAGTGGAAGTGATAGTGCACAAGTGGAAGTGATATTGCACAAGTGGAAGTGATAGTGCACAAGTGGAAGTGATAGTGCACAAGTGGAAGTGATATTGCACAAGTGGAAGTGATAGTGCACAAGTGGAAGTGATAGTGCACAAGTGGAAGTGATATTGCACAAGTGGAAGTGATAGTGCACAGGTGGAAGTGATAGTGCACAAGTGGAAGTGATAGTGCACAAGTGGAAGTGATAGTGCACAAGTGGAAGTGATATTGCACAAGTGGAAGTGATAGTGCACAAGTGGAAGTGATATTGCACAAGTGGAAGTGATAGTGCACAAGTGGAAGTGATATTGCACAAGTGGAAGTGATAGTGCACAGGTGGAAGTGATAGTGCACAAGTGGAAGTGATAGTGCACAAGTGGAAGTGATAGTGCACAAGTGGAAGTGATATTGCACAAGTGGAAGTGATAGTGCACAAGTGGAAGTGATAGTGCACAAGTGGAAGTGATATTGCACAAGTGGAAGTGATAGTGCACAAGTGGAAGTGATAGTGCACAAGTGGAAGTGATAGTGCACAAGTGGAAGCGATATTGCACAAGTGGAAGTGATAGTGCACAAGTGGAAGTGATAGTGCACTGGCGGAAGTGGTAGTGCACAAGTGGAAGTGATAGTGTTCAGGTGGAAGTGATAGTGCACAAGTGGAAGTGATATTGCACAAGTGGAAGTGATAGTGCACAAGTGGAAGTGATAGTGCACTGGCGGAAGTGGTAGTGCACAAGTGGAAGTGATAGTGTTCAGGTGGAAGTGATAGTGCACTGGTGGAAGTGATAGTGCACTGGCGGAAGTGGTAGTGCACAAGTGGGAAGTGATAGTGCACAAGTGGAAGTGATAGTTCACTGGTTGAAGTGATAGTGCACAAGTGGAAGCGATAGTGCACTGGTGGAAGTGGTAGTGCACAAGTGGGAAGTGATAGTGCACATGTGGAAGTGATAGTTCACTGGTTGAAGTGATAGTGCACAAGTGGAAGCGATAGTGCACTGGTGGAAGTGATAGTGCACAAGTGGAAGTGATAGTGCACTGGTGGAAGTGATAGTGCACTGGTGGAAGTGATAGTGCACAAGTGGAAGTGATAGTGCACTGGTGGAAGTGATAGTGCACTGGTGGAAGTGATAGTGCACTGGTGGAAGTGATAGTGCACTGGTGGAAGTGATAGTGCACTGGTGGAAATAGTGCACTGGTGGAAGTGATAGTGCACTGGTGGAAGTGATAGTGCACTGGTGGAAGTGATAGTGCACTGGTGGAAGTGATAGTGCACTGGTGGATTAATAATCCTTGTGAATTAATAGTCTTGTGATAGTAATCCAAGTGAATTAATGGTCTTGCGATAGTAATCCAGGAGGATCAGTGGTTTTGAAATAGTGATCTAGATGGATTTACGATACTCAAACACCAGCAACACCAGCAGCAACACCAGCAACAGCAGCAGTAGCAGCAACACCAGTAGCAATACCAGCAACAGCAGCAGTAGCAGCAACACCAGCAGCAGTAGCAGCAACACTAGCAGCAGTAGCAGCAACACCAGCAGCAGTAGCAGCAACACCAGCAGCAGTAGCAGCAACACCAGCAGCAGTAGCAGCAACACCAGCAGCAGTAGCAGCAACACCAGCAGCAGTAGCAGCAACACCAGCAGCAGTAGCAGCAGCAACACCAGCAGCAGTAACAGCAGCAGTAACAGCATCAGAACCAGCAGCAGTAACAGCAGCAGAATCAGCAGAAGTACCAGCAGTAGTAACAGCAGCAGTAACAGCAGTAGCTCCAACAGCAGTAACAGCAGTAGCACCAGCGGCAGCAACAACAGCAGTAACAGCAGTAGTACCAGCTGCAGTAACAACAGTAGCACCAGCAGCAGTAACAGCAGCAGTACCAGCAGCAGTAACAGCAGCAGTAACAGCAGCACCACAACAGTGCCAGCAGCAGTACCAGCACCAGTAAAAGCAGCAGTACCAGCAGCAGTAACAGCAGCAATAACAGCAACAGCAGTAGTAACAGCACTAGCACCAACAGCAGTAACAGCAGCAGTACCACATCAGTACCAGCAGCAGTAACAGCAGCAGTAACAGCAGCAGTACCAGCAGCGATAACAACAGCAATAACAGCTGTAGCAGCAGCAGTAACAACATCAGTAACAGCAGCAGTACCAGCAGCAGTACCAGCAGTAGTACCAGCAACAGTACCAGCAGTAGTACCAGCAGCAGTAACAACAGCAGTATCTGCAGCAGCACCAGCAGCAGTACCAGCAGCAGTACCAGCAGTAGTACCAGCAGCAGTACCAGCAGTAGTAACAACAGCAGTGCCAGCAGCAGTACCAGCAGTAGTACCAGCAGCAGTACCAGCAGCAGTACCAGCAGCAGTACCAGCAGCAGTACCAGCAGTAGTACCAGCAGCAGTACCAGCGGCAGAGCCAGCAGCAGTAACAGCAGCAGTAACAGTGCCAAGAGTAACAGTAGCAACACCCAGAGCATCAGTAGCAACAGATGCAAAAGCAACAAGAGTGCCATCAACACAAACGGTAGCATCAACAGTAGCAACAGAGACGACGGAGACAGGAACCAGACATGACATGTCTAGCCGTCCAGTTTGCTCATTAGAAATTATTACAAATAACTTTGGACAGTATCTTGACGAAATTTCAGCCTTTGAGAGATCAAATATCATTGTGTAAGTAGGGGGCAGGTAAGATAAGGCACCAGGCAAGGTCAGGGAGCCACCTGCTGTTGTACTAATTAAGCTTGTGTGTAAACTTGGCCCTGATGAAGGCAAGCTGCAAGCTTGGAAAGTGTCTCTCCTGGCTCCGTGTAGCTGACGGGGCCAGGAAAGTGATTATGAAAGACAATGGCGGTGTAAACGTAGGAGTGGCTGCTTAGGTGCGTACCAGCACTTTATAAGGAGTGGTAATGAATGGTCTAACTAGGTACCTGTGTGATGACAGGCAGGGAGAAGAAGGGGAAGGGAGGAAAAATGAGAGGGACAGACAGGCCGAAAGAGGGGGAGAGAGGGGAAGGGAGGAAGAATGAGAGGCACAGACAGGTCGAAAGATGGGGAGAGAGGGAAAGGGAGGAAGAATGAGAGGCACAGACAGGTCGAAAGATGGGGAGAGAGGGAAAGGGAGGAAGAATGAGAGGCACAGACAGGATGAAAGAGGGGGAGAGAGGGGAAGAGGAAGAATGAGAGTTGCAGGTAGATCGAAAGAGGGGGAGAGAGGGGAAGGAAGAATGAGAGGGACAGGCAGGTCGAAAGAGGGGTAGGGAGGAAGGATATGAGGGAGAGGCAGGATGAAAGAGTGGGAGAGAGAAGGAAGGCTGAGAAAGGTGAAGGATGGGAGAGAACGATAGACAGGAGCGATGAAGAATTATCATTGCAATAATAGTACACAGTAACCACACGGTGAACAGTTAGACACAGTCGATGTTCCAAAAGTAGGGAGCCCAAAACCGGTTGTCACGTTAAGGGACTAATTACCTCAGCTTCTATCTTCTGTATAGTTCTTCTGCAAGGCTGAGGGACTGATTACCTCAGCTTCTGCTGTCTTCGAATAAAATCTCTGTATTGAACTGATAAAGCCACTGGTTGGTGACATATCTTCAAATAAAGATACCCAGGTGTTGTATATGTCTCGAATTCTTCAGAGGAAGGCAATGAAAACAGTCAAGATGGCACTGCAGGTGAAGACTTGGTGAAACACCTGGTAGATCAGGTGTAGTGGGTCACTTGGTAGACAAGGTGTGGTGGGTCACTTGGTAGACAAGGTGTGGTGGGTAACTTGTTAGACAAGGTGTGGTAGGTCACTTGGTAGACAAGGTGTGGTGGGTCACCTGGTAGATCACGGGTGGTGGGTCACCTGGTAGATCAGAGGTGGTGAGTCACCTGGTAGATCAGGGGTGGTGGGTCACCTGGTAGATCAGGGGTGGTGGGTCACCTGGTAGATCAGAGGTGGTGGGTCACCTGGTAGATCAGGGGTGGTGGGTCACCTGGTAGATCAGGGGTGGTGAGTCACCTGGTAGATCAGAGGTGGTGGGTCACCTGGTAGATCAGAGGTGGTGGGTCACCTGGTAGATCCGAGGTGGTGGGTCACCTGGTAGATTAGGGGTGGTGGGTCACCTGGTAGATCAGAGGTGGTGGGTCACCTGGTAGATCAGAGGTGGTGGGTCACCTGGTAGATTAGGGGTGGTGGGTCACCTGGTAGATCAGGGGTGGTGGGTCACCTGGTAGATCACGGGTGGTGGGTCACCTGGTAGATCAGAGGTGGTGGGTCACCTGGTAGATCAGAGGTGGTGGGTCACCTGGTAGATCAGGGGTGGTGGGTCACCTGGTAGATCAGAGGTGGTGGGTCACTTGGTAGATCAGGGGTGGTGGGTCACCTGGTAGATCAGGGGTGGTGGGTCACCTGGTAGATCCGAGGTGGTAGGTCACCTGGTAGATCAGAGGTGGTGGGTCACCTGGTAGATCAGAGGTGATGGGTCACCTGGTAGATCAGGGGTGGTGGGTCACCTGGTAGATCCGAGGTGGTAGGTCACCTGGTAGATCACGGGTGGTGGGTCACCTGGTAGATCAGAGGTGGTGGGTCACCTGGTAGATTAGGGAAGAGAGATCCACTTGCTTTATTGCAATACTATCTGTCTGTCATGAGTTGGAGGGAAGCTTCCCACGGTGGCAGGTTTCCACTCTAACACTGCAGCCATGAGACACCTGGTAATATACTATCAGGAATAACACCTGAAAGAGTAAACATTTATCATATGTTTGGAGAAACATTGCTGTCCATGTACTGTCTCCATGATGGAGCGCACTCCTGCAAGGAGACTTGGCAGGGCAGCTTACAAAGTCAATATGTGAGCATGAGTGCGTTAAACTCAAGTGAGTTTGTGTATGTATGTATGTGTGTGTGTGTGTGTGTGTGTGTGTGTGTGTGTGTGTGTGTGTGTATGTGTTTGTGTCTGTGTTTGAGTATGTTTTCTACAGACTTTTATCTGGTCTCTTATGATTAAGATTTTTAAACATTACTTTTAACTCTTTTAAAATACAATAAAGTGCTTGAAGGAAGACGCATCTTGCTGTATTTTACTCGAATGTTAAATATTCATTTGACTATTACATATAATTTCACAGTGAGTCTTTAGATATGACGCACAACGTTGAACAAGTCTCTGGTTAGAGCCTAAATCAGTTATTAAAGGCATAAGCGTAGAGAAAGTGATTATTGTTTTATTGTATTTCTGTGAATCGTTAAACCCGTGTGTGTGGTGCCGTACCCTAGTGGAGAGACACGCTGTGTACCTGCTTGTGCTTGACTAAGTGAAAGGTAAGCTGAGAAAGACTTCGAGATTATTGAGGAAGTTTGCTGTTTTAGGTGAGACATTTACCGTTAGATGTGAAAGACAGGGCTGCTGTGAAGTGACTGTAAGAAGTGCTGTGTTGACAGAGGGAATCTTGCAAAATACTAACTTCCTACAGAAGACCTTCCAAAGAAAGCTTGTTGGAGTGGTTGAGAGTAAGTATTACTTGTGGGGAAGGAAAGGGTATTAACAATGCAACTTGTGGGGTACAGATGCATGACCAATACTTAGAATATTTTTTAAAAAGAACATTTCGCCCACTAGGTGTTTTGTTAATCCTATACAAAATTTAGTGACAACAAGGCTTAAATAGTAGAAAGAAAGGTGAGGTGAGGTGGAGAAATGCTGGGTCAGATGACAGTAATGTGTGGTACCTGTGTGGGGCCAGGTTGTCACCCAACTGCGCGGTTTTATTATGGTAAAGTTACCTTCGCCCACTACACCAGAGATGCTGAATCCCACAGTCAGTGGGGCACTACACCAGAGATGCTGAATCCCACAGTCAGTGGGGCACTACACCAGAGATGCTGAATCCCACAGTCAGTGGGGCACTACACCAGAGATGCTGAATCCCACAGTCAGTGGGGCACTACACCAGAGATGCTGAATCCTTAAGTCAGTGCTGGCACCAAGGGTTAGCAAGAGAAGACTCAAGTTCCCAAAATAAAAATAAGAAACACTGTTTCAAGTCCCCAAATCCCCGCCTCCTCTGCCAACCAGAGTGTTACTCCTAAGACCCTCCTTTATTAAATCTTTGGAACCCCGCCTTCGTTTAAGTTAGATACTGCTGTCATGGTTTTACTCCATTTCATGAGTTGCATTTATGTGCTACGATATATCATACATCCGTTGCTCTGATTGTTACGTCTACACACGTACCTATGTTTCTTAATTCCTTGTTCCAGGATTCTAGACGTTTCGATTATGTATACTTTATCGCACCCCACACAAGGGGTCCTGGCTAGCTTTTTTTTATCAAGTTTTGTATGATGACAATGGAGCTTGTTGTGATTGTTATTAGTTAATGCTCTTAGATATGTTAGTGACGGGGATGGGAGTGTATCTGGTGGATACTCTCATGTGTAGTTGTGATAATGATACAGAGGACTTGCTTTTTATATAATCTGAGATGAAGTGTGGCAAGGAATATAGGCAGCTGAATACTTGTGTAATATAATCACACTTCTCTTCAAGGAGCTGTTGGCTGAGAATCCTTTGTTCCCAAGAAAAAAAATTGATTACGCCTCTCTTGGTCCTTGTATGGTATGAATGGAAGTGTTTGAGGTCCTCCTTATTAGCTGGTTTCCTGAAATGTATACTGTCACCGTCTATGTTGAAGACAATATCTAGGAGTGGCAGCTGATTGTTACTTTCCTCCTGTATCTTAAATTGTTTTCAACAAACATTGCATTTGAGTAACAAAAGTTCTAGATGCAAAGCGTTTCTTAATAAAATGCCCTAAGATGTAACACATTTATTATTACCGCAGTGTATCGGTGATGATAGACTTAGTGCTTGTACGGCAACGAACTTTGCTGTTGTAACTCGCACTTGGTGAGTCACCAAGTGCGAGTGTCACCAAATGTAAGTCACCACTTGGTGACGCGGGTCTTAGTTATGTGATGACCCAGTCAGTGGAGATTCTGATCATTTGACCGAGCCCGTACGGTGATTTACCGATCCACACCATAATAACTGAAATGTCGTATCCTAAGATGTTCGTGGGTGTCGTTAAGATGTTTGTGGGTGTCGCTAAGATGTTTGTGGGTGTCGCTAAGATGTTTGTGGGTGTCGCTAAGATGTTCGTGGGTGTCGTTAAGATGTTTGTGGGTGTCGCTAGGATGTTTGTGGGTGTCGCTAAGATGTTTGTGGGTGTCGCTAAGATGTTCGTGGGTGTCGCTAAGATGTTTGTGGGTGTCGTTAAGATGTTTGTGGGTGTCGCTAAGATGTTTGTGGGTGTCGTTAAGATGTTTGTGGGTGTCGCTAAGATGTTTGTGGGTGTCGCTAAGATGTTCGTGGGTGTCGTTAAGATGTTCGTGGGTGTCGTTAAGATGTTTGTGGGTGTCGTTAAGATGTTTGTGGGTGTCGCTAAGATGTTTGTGGGTGTCGCTAAGATGTTTGTGGGTGTCGCTAAGATGTTTGTGGGTGTCGTTAAGATGTTTGTGGGTGTCGCTAAGATGTTTGTGGGTGTCGCTAAGATGTTTGTGGGTGTCGCTAAGATGTTTGTGGGTGTCGCTAAGATGTTCGTGGGTGTCGTTAAGATGTTTGTGGGTGTCGCTAAGATGTTTGTGGGTGTCGCTAAGATGTTTGTGGGTGTCGCTAAGATGTTTGTGGGTGTCGCTAAGATGTTTGTGGGTGTCGCTAAGATGTTTGTGGGTGTCGCTAAGATGTTTGTGGGTGTCGCTAAGATGTTGTGGGTGTCGCTAAGATGTTGTGGGTGTCGCTAAGATTGTTAGGTAAGACACATATGCAACAGTTAGGTATCTTTATTTTGAAACGTTTCGCCTACACAGTAGGCTTCTTCAGTCGAGTACAGAAAAGTTGATAGAAGCAGAAGATACTTGAAGACGATGTAATCAGTCCATCACCCTTAAAGCTGTTTCAAACAACGGAACAATGCTCTTCTCCAGACTGAGGGACTGACCACCTCAAAACTTTAAGGGTGATGGACTGATTACATCGTCTTCAAGTATCTTCTGCTTCTATCAACTTTTCTGTACTCGACTGAAGAAGCCTACTGTGTAGGCGAAACGTTTCAAAATAAAGATACCTAACTGTTGCATATGTGTCTTACCTAACAATCTGTCGGTATTTTATACCATTTTAATGTTCATCGTGTCGCTAAGATGTTTGTGGGTGTCGCTAAGATGTTTGTGGGTGCCGCTAAGATGTTTGTGGGTGTCGCTAAGATGTTTGTGGGTGTCCCTAAGATGTTTGTGGGTGTCGCTAAGATGTTTGTGGGTGTCGCTAAGATGTTTGTGGGTGTCGCTAAGATGTTTGTGGGTGTCGCTAAGATGTTTGTGGGTGTCGCTAAGATGTTTGTGGGTGTCGCTAAGATGTTGTGGGTGTCGCTAAGATGTTTGTGGGTGTCGCTAAGATGTTTGTGGGTGTCGCTAAGATGTTTGTGGGTGTCGTTAAGATGTTTGTGGGTGTCGCTAAGATGTTCGTGGGTGTCGTTAAGATGTTTGTGGGTGTCGCTAAGATGTTTGTGGGTGTCGCTAAGATGTTTGTGGGTGTCGCTAAGATGTTTGTGGGTGTCGCTAAGATGTTTGTGGGTGTCGCTAAGATGTTTGTGGGTGTCGCTAAGATGTTTGTGGGTGTCGCTAAGATGTTTGTGGGTGTCGCTAAGATGTTTGTGGGTGTCGCTAAGATGTTGTGGGTGTCGCTAAGATGTTTGTGGGTGTCGCTAAGATGTTTGTGGGTGTCGCTAAGATGTTTGTGGGTGTCGTTAAGATGTTTGTGGGTGTCGCTAAGATGTTCGTGGGTGTCGTTAAGATGTTTGTGGGTGTCGCTAAGATGTTTGTAGGTGTCGCTAAGATGTTTGTGGGTGTCGCTAAGATGTTTGTGGGTGTCGCTAAGATGTTTGTGGGTGTCGCTAAGATGTTTGTGGGTGTCGCTAAGATGTTTGTGGGTGTCGCTAAGATGTTTGTGGGTGTCGCTAAGATGTTTGTGGGTGTCGCTAAGATGTTGTGGGTGTTGCTAAGATGTTGTGGGTGTCGCTAAGATGTTTGTGGGTGTCGCTAAGATGTTTGTGGGTGCCGCTAAGATGTTTGTGGGTGTCGCTAAGATGTTTGTGGGTGTCGCTAAGATGTTTGTGGGTGTCGCTAAGATGTTTGTGGGTGTCGCTAAGATGTTTGTGGGTGTCGCTAAGATGTTTGTGGGTGTCGCTAAGATGTTTGTGGGTGTCGCTAAGATGTTTGTGGGTGTCGCTAAGATGTTTGTGGGTGTCGCTAAGATGTTTGTGGGTGTCGCTAATATGTTGTGGGTGTCGCTAAGATGTTGTGGGTGTCGCTAAGATGTTCGTGTGTCGCTAAGATGTTTGTGGGTGTCGCTAAGATGTTGTGTCGCTAAGATGTTTGTGGGTGTCGCTAAGATGTTTGTGGGTGTCGCTAAGATGTTTGTGGGTGTCGCTAAGATGTTTGTGGGTGTCGCTAAGATGTTTGTGGGTGTCGCTAAGATGTTTGTGGGTGTCGCTAAGATGTTTGTGGGTGTCGCTAAGATGTTTGTGGGTGTCGCTAAGATGTTTGTGGGTGTCGCTAAGATGTTTGTGGGTGTCGCTAAGATGTTTGTGGGTGTCGCTAAGATGTTTGTGGGTGTCGCTAAGATGTTTGTGGGTGTCGCTAAGATGTTTGTGGGTGTCGCTAAGATGTATGTGGGTGTCGCTAAGATGTTTGTGGGTGTCGCTAAGATGTTTGTGGGTGTCGCTAAGATGTTTGTGGGTGTCGCTAAGATGTTTGTGGGTGTCGCTAAGATGTTGTGGGTGTCGCTAAGATGTTTGTGGGTGTCGCTAAGATGTTTGTGGGTGTCGCTAAGATGTTTGTGGGTGTCGCTAAGATGTTGTGGGTGTCGCTAAGATGTTTGTGGGTGTCGCTAAGATGTTTGTGGGTGTCGCTAAGATGTTTGTGGGTGTCGCTAAGATGTTTGTGGGTGTCGCTAAGATGTTTGTGGGTGTCGCTAAGATGTTTGTGGGTGTCGCTAAGATGTTTGTGGGTGTCGCTAAGATGTTTGTGGGTGTCGCTAAGATGTTTGTGGGTGTCGCTAAGATGTTTGTGGGTGTCGCTAAGATGTTTGTGGGTGTCGCTAAGATGTTTGTGGGTGTCGCTAAGATGTTTGTGGGTGTCGCTAAGATGTTTGTGGGTGTCGCTAAGATGTTTGTGGGTGTCGCTAAGATGTTGTGGGTGTCGCTAAGATGTTTGTGGGTGTCGCTAAGATGTTTGTGGGTGTCGCTAAGATGTTTGTGGGTGTCGCTAAGATGTTTGTGGGTGTCGCTAAGATGTTTGTGGGTGTCGCTAAGATGTTTGTGGGTGTCGCTAAGATGTTTGTGGGTGTCGCTAAGATGTTTGTGGGTGTCGCTAAGATGTTTGTGGGTGTCGCTAAGATGTTTGTGGGTGTCGCTAAGATGTTTGTGGGTGTCGCTAAGATGTTTGTGGGTGTCGCTAAGATGTTTGTGGGTGTCGCTAAGATGTTTGTGGGTGTCGCTAAGATGTTTGTGGGTGTCGCTAAGATGTTTGTGGGTGTCGCTAAGATGTTTGTGGGTGTCGCTAAGATGTTTGTGGGTGTCGCTGAGGAGAAAAAGAAAAAGACCCTGGTTGGTTGATTTTTTCCTTTTTTTCACATATCCATCTGTGTAATTCTCATAAAAAAATTAAAATTTATTTGTTTCTTACCAGTGTGTAATCATGTCAAATACATTTTGGTAACGTGAGAATGCAGTAAAATCAGGAATGCTGTTGAAAGTGAGCATAGTACTGTGTAATGTTAGCAGACACAGCATCTGCTTACTTGCAACACTTCTGACTCACACCAACAATGTGTACCCTACTGCTTAGACTTTTGTTTACTCACTCATAACACAAATTATTAATATATATTTAGCCATCAGAGATACAGGTTGTCTGTTACAGTGTGATAACACCGTTGCATGAAACATGTACTGTATTGGTATCCCCTCATATCTTGAACAATGATTTCTTTTCTTGTTGCAGAGATTAAAATGTTGCACAGCGGATAGGAGTTGCTGGGGTGGCAGACGCAGTCTGTGGAAGATTCCTGGAGAACCCGGCTCTCCAGCACCCATACTCAGTGCCTCTTTCACTGCCTACAACACTCATCTTTCTCCTCCAACTTGGGCGCCTCTCCCCACCATCCCAGACGTCCCAGTTTATTTCCTTAAACCCTTTCTCCACCATCCTAAACCCCCTGTATATCTTAAACCCCTACTCCACTACCTTAGATTTTCTTCCCATAACCTTATATTCCTTCTCCACCACCCTAGGTCCCCCTCTCCACCACCCTAAGACCTTTCCTCCACCATCTTAGATCCCGTCTCTCCCACCCAAGACGCATCCTTCCACAACTCCCACTCCACAGCCCCCACTCCATTATACAACAAGCCCCTCTACAACCCCCACACGCCTTCTATCCCATTACCCAAATCACCTCTCTCCACCACCAGCACCCCTCTCACCACCACAGGCGCCCCTTTCACCAACACAAGGACCCCCTCTCACCACCACAAACACCCCTCTCACCACCACAAGCACTCCTCTCACCACCCCTCTCTCCCTCGCCGCCACAGTTTGAAAAAGCTTCTCAGGATGAAGTGTTTTGGTGACAAGAACCGTACCTACCACTGCAAGGTGGTGCTCCTCGACGAACAGGAACTTATCCAGGAGATACAGGTTAGTCTTCATACATTTCTTTTTATAATATAGATCTTTGGGTGGCCTCAGTCACACAAGTCATCAGACTTAGAACTTAACTGAGCTATCTGAAGCAAATCATGGTCAAGGTTTTTATGAACTGATTTAGTGGTTTCATTAAAGTGAGTGTGGAGATTATATTTCCCCAGGGCGCTGGCTGGAGAAATTCAGCTTCTTCATTTATTGAGGAGTTTTTAATCATTAATGTCGATGATTCTCGTCAAGAATTTAAGAAATTTACACGTGATTTTTTCAGAGGATTCTGGGATTCACTGGGAGGAAACAGATTAGCAGCATCCATTCGTAAATTAATACATGAAAATGATGTGGTAGATTAAGCAGCATTATATTAATGTTTCAGAAGATTTAGAGCAACCGATTCAGTCTCATCCCAGACTAAATTTACAAAATTCAGTTTCATCCCAGACTAAATTTACAAGATTCAGTCTCATCCCAGACTAAATTTACAAGATTCAGTCTCATCCCAGACTAAATTTACAAGATTCAGTCTCATCCCAGACTAAATTTACAAGATTCAGTCTCATCCCAGACTAAATTTACAAAATTCAGTCTCATCCCAGACTAAATTTACAAGATTCAGTCTCATCCCAGACTAAATTTACAAGATTCAGTCTCATCCCAGACTAAATTTACAAGATTCAGTCTCATCCCAGACTAAATTTACAAGATTCAGTCTCATCCCAGACTAAATTTACAAGATTCAGTCTCATCCCAGACTAAATTTACAAAATTCAGTCTCATCCCAGACTAAATTTACAAGATTCAGTCTCATCCCAGACTAAATTTACAAGATTCAGTCTCATCCCAGACTAAATTTACAAGATTCAGTCTCATCCCAGACTAAATTTACAAGATTCAGTCTCATCCCAGACTAAATTTACAAAATTCAGTCTCATCCCAGACTAAATTTACAAGATTCAGTCTCATCCCAGACTAAATTTACAAGATTCAGTCTCATCCCAGACTAAATTTACAAAATTCAGTCTCATCCCAGACTAAATTTACAAAATTCAGTCTCATCCCAGACTAAATTTACAAAATTCAGTCTCATCCCAGACTAAATTTACAAGATTCAGTCTCATCCCAGACTAAATTTACAAGATTCAGTCTCATCCCAGACTAAATTTACAAAATTCAGTTTTATCCCAGACTAAATTTACAAAATTCAGTCTCATCCCAGACTAAATTTACAAAATTCAGTCTCATCCCAGACTAAATTTACAAAATTCAGTCTCATCCCAGACTAAATTTACAAAATTCAGTCTCATCCCAGACTAAATTTACAAAATTCAGTCTCATCCCAGACTAAATTTACAAAATTCAGTTTCATCCCAGACTAAATTTACAAAATTCAGTCTCATTCACCTCCAAATATATAAGATTGAGTCCAATTTGCCGACCTATTTCCATTTATTTCAAAAGACTTTCCCTCGTAATATGCCAATATTTTTCTGAAGAAATTAGGTGAAATATTTATAAAGTGGGTTCACTCCACCGGGATTACGAAACACAGAGATCATTCAGTGGAGTCTCCTGGACGTTGTCATGACTGCTAACCAACACAAGTACATGTCATTTAATTTCTTTAATTGCTAAGGTTTAGGACATTGTAATTGAAAAATGCTGTGATGAGGTAACACAGGTAATTAAAGAGGGTGTAGGTAATTAGTAGGACAATGGTATACACAGACAGGTGAGTATCTGGTGTGTCTACACACTACACACTAGTGTTTGTCTGGGTGTAATGCGGCCTTAAAGAGAGAGAGAGAGAGAGAGATAGAGAGAGAGAGAGAGAGTAGTGGTAATAGGTAAGATGTGAGCCAGCATAAGAATGAGGTGCCATAAAGGGGACCATCACCGCTGATGCTGTAATTGAAAGACTATTTTTCCCCTTTGTCCTTTTGCACTCACCTTTAAGGTGGCGCTTCTTAGACGGGGGGGGGGGGGAGCAGCGGTACCTTTAAGATGGTGCTTCTTACAGTGGGGGGGAACAGCGGTACCTTTAAGATGGTGCTTCTTACAGTGGGGGGGAGCAGCGGTACCTTTAAGATGGTGCTTCTTACAGTGGGGGGGGGAGCAGCGGTACCTTTAAGATGGTGCTTCTTAGAGGGGGAGGGGGCAGCGGTACTCTTGCTTCTTTCTCATCTGTGTCCCTCTACATCAATCATTGTTGTAATCTTTGTTTTTAAGTGTGCTTTAACACTGTCTACAAGCTTGGAGGTATTATCCAGCACAACTTTAACATTGTCTACAAGCTTGGAGGTATTATCCAGCACAACTTTAACACTGTCTACAAGGATGGAGGTATTATCCAACACAACTTTAACACTGTCTACAAGGATGGAGGTATTATCCAGCACAACTTTAACACTGTCTACAAGGATGGAGGTATTATCCAGCACAACTTTAACACTGTCTACAAGGATGGAGGTATTATCCAACACAACTTTAACACTGTCTACAAGGATGGAGGTATTATCCAGCACAACTTTAACACTGTCTACAAGGATGGAGGTATTATCCAACACAACTTTAACACTGTCTACAAGGATGGAGGTATTATCCAACACAACTTTAACACTGTCTACAAGGATGGAGGTATTATCCAGCACAACTTTAACACTGTCTACAAGGATGGAGGTATTATCCAGCACAACTTTAACACTGTCTACAAGGATGGAGGTATTATCCAGCACAACTTTAACACTGTCTACAAGGATGGAGGTATTATCCAACACAACTTTAACACTGTCTACAAGGATGGAGGTATTATCCAGCACAACTTTAACACTGTCTACAAGGATGGAGGTATTATCCAGCACAACTTTAACACTGTCTACAAGGATGGAGGTATTATCCAACACAACTTTAACACTGTCTACAAGGATGGAGGTATTATCCAGCACAACTTTAACACTGTCTACAAGGATGGAGGTATTATCCAGCACAACTTTAACACTGTCTACAAGGATGGAGGTATTATCCAACACAACTTTAACACTGTCTACAAGGATGGAGGTATTATCCAACACAACTTTAACACTGTCTACAAGGATGGAGGTATTATCCAGCACAACTTTAACACTGTCTACAAGGATGGAGGTATTATCCAACACAACTTTAACACTGTCTACAAGGATGGAGGTATTATCCAACACAACTTTAACACTGTCTACAAGGATGGAGGTATTATCAAGCACAACTTTAACACTGTCTACAAGGATGGAGGTATTATCCAACACAACTTTAACACTGTCTACAAGGATGGAGGTATTATCCAACACAACTTTAACACTGTCTACAAGGATGGAGGTATTATCCAACACAACTTTAACACTGTCTACAAGGATGGAGGTATTATCCAGCACAACTTTAACACTGTCTACAAGGATGGAGGTATTATCCAGCACAACTTTAACACTGTCTACAAGGATGGAGGCATTATCCAACACAACTTTAACACTGTCTACAAGGATGGAGGTATTATCCAGCACAACTTTAACACTGTCTACAAGGATGGAGGTATTATCCAACACAACTTTAACACTGTCTACAAGGATGGAGGTATTATCCAACACAACTTTAACACTGTCTACAAGGATGGAGGTATTATCCAGCACAACTTTAACACTGTCTACAAGGATGGAGGCATTATCCAACACAACTTTAACACTGTCTACAAGGATGGAGGTATTATCCAGCACAACTTTAACACTGTCTACAAGGATGGAGGTATTATCCAGCACAACTTTAACACTGTCTACAAGGATGGAGGTATTATCCAGCACAACTTTAACACTGTCTACAAGGATGGAGGTATTATCCAGCACAACTTTAACATTGTCTACAAGGATGGGGGTATTATCCAGCACAACTTTAACATTGTCTACAAGGATGGAGGTATTATCCAACACAACTTTAACACTGTCTACAAGGATGGAGGTATTATCCAGCACAACTTTAACATTGTCTACAAGGATGGAGGTATTATCCAGCACAACTTTAACACTGTCTACAAGGATGGAGGTATTATCCAGCACAACTTTAACATTGTCTACAAGGATGGAGGTATTATCCAGCACAACTTTAACACTGTCTACAAGGATGGAGGTATTATCCAACACAACTTTAACATTGTCTACAAGGATGGAGGTATTATCCAGCACAACTTTAACACTGTCTACAAGGATGGAGGTATTATCCAACACAACTTTAACACTGTCTACAAGGATGGAGGTATTATCCAACACAACTTTAACACTGTCTACAAGGATGGAGGTATTATCCAACACAACTTTAACACTGTCTACAAGGATGGAGGTATTATCCAACACAACTTTAACACTGTCTACAAGGATGGAGGTATTATCCAACACAACTTTAACACTGTCTACAAGGATGGAGGTATTATCCAACACAACTTTAACACTGTCTACAAGGATGGAGGTATTATCCAACACAACTTTAACACTGTCTACAAGGATGGAGGTATTATCCAACACAACTTTAACACTGTCTACAAGGATGGGGGTATTATCCAGCACAACTTTAACACTGTCTACAAGGATGGAGGTATTATCCAACACAACTTTAACACTGTCTACAAGGATGGGGGTATTATCCAGCACAACTTTAACACTGTCTACAAGGATGGAGGTATTATCCAACACAACTTTAACACTGTCTACAAGGATGGAGGTATTATCCAACACAACTTCTCACGTGGGTCAAATTATCCTTCAGTTAGAAACTTTTTGCTTTGCTCTAGTTCTTCCTGCTCTTCTTTAAGTTCAAGTTTTTTTACGTTATCATTGTTCTTCTCGTGTTGCTTGAGCTTAATCTTTTATAAGAAAATGAAACAAAGCTCTCTATCTCTCTCTCTCTCTCTCTCTCTCTCTCTCTCTCTCTCTCTCTCTCTCTCTCTCTCTCTCTCTTACTCATTTGTGCAATCATTATTTGCAACATATAGCTCACTTTGCTTAAATACCGCTTGCGTCAGTCTCCTTGCTTCTGCTTTCTTGTACTCGCCCAACTTTAACAAACATGAACACCAATGTTTATATAAACACATGAACGTTGCTTCACAGTTCCTCTATAAACCTTCGGGTCTTGTGGTCCCCAGGTTTGATCTTTTATTTTATTTTTTTTTCTCCTTTTCGGCTCTTCTTTTATTTCTGTTCACATCCTGATTATCGTCTCATTTACACTCCATGTCAGTTATCTGTCTCTCTCTTTCTCTCCTTTCCCTTCCTCCTCCAGACTCCGCCATCTTCCCTCAGGTGAGAGGGAGTTGTACCTATAATGAAGGGATCTCCCCTTTATTGCGGCAGGTACAACCGATGGCACACCTGTAGTCTGCTACCCCAGCGAGCACTTGTAAAATTACCTCCTATGTTGATTACACCGCCGCCTTCCACCTCCACCCCGTCTGCCTGGTTGTGTGGGTGGCTCCACCCCGCCTGCCCAGTATTATGTGGGTGGGAGGTCGAGTCTGCTCCGGGTCCCGCCTCTTAAACTACTGTCGCCCATCATTTTTGGCTCCTTGCCACTTCGGCCTTGTCATATCTATTCTTGAAGCTTTGTATGGTGTTTACCACCACTTCCCCTTTCAGTTCTTTAAAACTTTTTAGAGCCAAAAAATTATTTCTTAACGTCCCAGTGGTTTATCTGTGTTTTTAGTTTTATTTCCTTCTTCCCTGGTCCCGATTCTTCGCAGTTTGAGCAGTTTTTCGTTTCCCTTGTAAAATCCTTTTGAATTTCTTATACATCATAAACATTTCTTACCTGGTCCTTCTCTCTTTTAATGGCGTAATGTTCAGTTTCCTAAGTCTCTCCCCATAATTCAGTTCCCTCAGCTGCGGGAGTAGTCTGTGTGATGACCAGCGACAGCTGGTGTCCCGTCCTCACTGATGTGTGTGTGATGACCAGCGACAGCTGGTGTCCCGTCCTCACTGATGTGTGTGTGATGACCAGCGACAGCTGGTGTCCCGTCCTCACTGATGTGTGTGTGATGACCAGCGACAGCTGGTGTCCCGTCCTCACTGATGTGTGTGTGATGACCAGCGACAGCTGGTGTCCCGTCCTCACTGTTGTGTGTGTGATGACCAGCGACAGCTGGTGTCCCGTCCTCACTGATGTGTGTGTGATGACCAGCGACAGCTGGTGTCCCGTCCTCACTGATGTGTGTGTGATGACCAGCGACACCTGGTGTCCCGTCCTCACTGATGTGTGTGTGATGACCAGCGACAGCTGGTGTCCCGTCCTCACTGATGTGTGTGTGATGACCAGCGACAGCTGGTGTCCCGTCCTCACTGATGTGTGTGTGATGACCAGCGACACCTGGTGTCCCGTCCTCACTGATGTGTGTGTGATGACCAGCGACAGCTGGTGTCCCGTCCTCACTGATGTGTGTGTGATGACCAGCGACACCTGGTGTCCCGTCCTCACTGATGTGTGTGTGATGACCAGCGACACCTGGTGTCCAGTCCTCACTGATGTGTGTGATGACCAGCGACACCTGGTGTCCCGTCCTCACTGATGTGTGTGATGACCAGCGACACCTGGTGTCCCGTCCTCACTGTTGTGTGTGTGATGACCAGCGACACCTGGTGTCCCGTCCTCACTGTTGTGTGTGTGATCACCAGCGACACCTGGTGTCCCGTCCTCACTGTTGTATGTGTGATGACCAGCGACACCTGGTGTCCCGTCCTCACTGTTGTGTGTGTGATGACCAGCGACACCTGGTGTCCCGTCCTCACTGTTGTGTGTGTGATGACCAGCGACACCTGGTGTCCCGTCCTCACTGATGTGTGTGATGACCAGCGACACCTGGTGTCCCGTCCTCACTGTTGTGTGTGTGATGACCAGCGACACCTGGTGTCCCGTCCTCACTGTTGTGTGTGTGATGACCAGCGACAGCTGGTGTCCCGTCCTCACTGATGTGTGTGTGATGACCAGCGACAGCTAGTGTCCCGTCCTCACTGTTGTGTGTGTGATGACCAGCGACAGCTGGTGTCCCGTCCTCACTCTTGTGTGTGTGATGACCAGCGACAGCTGGTGTCCCGTCCTCACTGTTGTGTGTGTGATGACCAGCTACAGCTGGTGTCCCGTCCTCACTGTTGTGTGTGTGATGACCAGCGACAGAGCTGGTGTCCCGTCTTCACTGTTGTGTGTGATGACCGGCGACAGAGCTGGTGTCCCGTCCTCACTGTTGTGTGTGATGACCGGCGACAGAGGTGGTGTTCCGTCCTCACTGTTGTGTGTGTGATGACCAGCGACAGAGCTGGTGTTCCGTCCTCACTGTTGTGTGTGTGATGACCAGCGACAGAGCTGGTGTTCCATCCTCACTGTTGTGTGTGTGTGATGACCAGCGACAGAGCTGGTGTTTCGTCCTCACTGTTGTGTGTGTGATGACCAGCGACAGAGCTGGTGTTCCGTCCTCACTGTTGTGTGTGTGATGACCAGCGACAGAGCTGGTGTTCCGTCCTCACTGTTGTGTGTGTGATGACCGGCGACAGAGCTGGTGTTTCGTCCTCACTGTTGTGTGTGTGATGACCAGCGACAGAGCTGGTGTTCCGTCCTCACTGTTGTGTGTGTGATGACCAGCGACAGAGCTGGTGTTCCGTACTCACTGTTGTGTGTGATGGCCGGCGACAGAGCTGGTGTTCCGTCCTCACTGTTGTGTGTGTGATGACCAGCGACAGAGCTGGTGTTCCGTCCTCACTGTTGTGTGTGATGACCAGCGACAGAGCTGGTGTTCCGTCCTCACTGTTGTGTGTTGACCGGCGACAGAGGTGGTGTTCCGTCCTCACTGTTGTGTGTGTGATGACCAGCGACAGAGCTGGTGTTCCGTCCTCACTGTTGTGTGTGTGATGACCAGCGACAGAGCTGGTGTTCCGTCCTCACTGTTGTGTGTGTGTGATGACCAGCGACAGAGCTGGTGTTCCGTCCTCACTGTTGTGTGTGATGACCGGCGACAGAGCTGGTGTTCCGTCCTCACTGTTGTGTGTGTGATGACCAGCGACAGAGCTGGTGTTCCGTCCTCACTGTTGTGTGTGTGATGACCGGCGACAGAGCTGGTGTTCCGTACTCACTGTTGTGTGTGATGACCGGCGACAGAGCTGGTGTTCCGTCCTCACTGTTGTGTGTGTGATGACCAGCGACAGAGCTGGTGTTCCGTACTCACTGTTGTGTGTGATGACCGGCGACAGAGCTGGTGTTCCGTCCTCACTGTTGTGTGTGTGATGACCAGCGACAGAGCTGGTGTTCCGTCCTCACTGTTGTGTGTGATGACCAGCGACAGAGCTGGTGTTCCGTCCTCACTGTTGTGTGTGTGTGATGACCAGCGACAGAGCTGGTGTTCCGTCCTCACTGTTGTGTGTGATGACCAGCGACAGAGCTGGTGTTCCGTCCTCACTGTTGTGTGTGTGTGATGACCAGCGACAGAGCTGGTGTTCCGTCCTCACTGTTAAATAAATTGTTAAATGTTTCCGGTGGCTGTAGCACAAACTACGTCCTCTTAGATCCCAGGTCATCTGTCTTCCTTTGTGAGGAAACATTTTTTGGTATTCTTTTCTCCCTTTCTCTTCTTACTTTACAACTGTTGCCTCTTGTTCTCCCTCTTGAAGGTGCTAAAAGTATTTTTTATATTTTTACGCCCTTTCTTTGAATTTAGATGTGATCACCATATTTCCTCTTTATTCTGTGTTTATCATCAACGACGTTGTCAGTGACGTCAGTCTTCATGTTTATCTCTCAGCTGGAAGTTTTTGTAGCATATCTTAGGAATTTTTATTTGATGTATTTGTTTTAAGGTGTAAACATCACAAAGTCTGCTTATTGCTACTTACGAACGTTGTGAGCAGCGTTTTTTTTTTGTGTGTGTGTGTGTTACCATCCATAAATATGAAGGTTGTTTTCGACTTTACGTGG
Source organism: Cherax quadricarinatus (assembly GCF_038502225.1). Lineage (NCBI taxonomy): Eukaryota > Metazoa > Arthropoda > Malacostraca > Decapoda > Parastacidae > Cherax > Cherax quadricarinatus. The sequence continues at coordinate 32,461,357 of NC_091304.1, forward strand.
ATGGTGTTCCAGGGGTCAACGCCCCCGCGGCCCGGTCTGTGACAGTAAAGGAGCAGCTCTCACTACTATTCTTTTAATTATCCGATGATAATTAGTTGTTCGTTATCATTTCCAGATCGTTTTCCTCCGTCAGATGTTTGTAACATGACTTCACATAATCTCTGCTCTTCGTGAGGTCTGTGTTCTTATTCTTACATTTGCATCATGTGATAATTGTCAACATGTAATTCCCTCGTGAATGTATCACCTCACTCCTCGATATATTGAAGTTTTCTTCTTGGGATTTACTCTAATTATGATACATTATTTTATGTTGGATTTTGCATCTACAAAATTTTCGTCAGCGACCACCTGCTGCCCGCGAACACTCGTCGACGACCACCTGCTGCCCGCGAACACTCGTCAACGACCACCTGCTGCCCGCGAACACTCGTCAACGATCACCTGCTGCCCGCGAACACTCGTCAGTGACTACCTGCTGTCTGCGTCAGAGACCACTTGCTGCCCGCGAACACTTGTCAACGACCACCTTCTCCTGTGAACACTCGTCAGCGACCACCTGCTGCCTGCGAACACTCGTCAACGAGCACCTGCTACCCGCGAACATTAGTCAACAACCACATGCTGTCCCTGATCACTCGTCAGAGACCACATGCTGTCCCTGATCACTCGTCAGAGACCACATGCTGTCCCTGATCACTCGTCAGAGACCACATGCTGTCCCTGATCACTCGTCAGAGACCACATGCTGTCCCTGATCACTCGTCAGAGACCACATGCTGTCCCTGATCACTCATCAGAGACCACATGCTGTCCCTGATCACTCGTCAGAGACCACATGCTGTCCCTGATCACTCGTCAGAGACCACATGCTGTCCCTGATCACTCGTCAGAGACCACATGCTGTCCCTGATCACTCGTCAGAGACCACATGCTGTCCCTGATCACTCGTCAGAGACCACATGCTGTCCCTGATCACTCGTCAGAGACCACATGCTGTCCCTGATCACTCGTCAGAGACCACATGCTGTCCCTGATCACTCGTCAGAGACCACATGCTGTCCCTGATCACTCGTCAGAGACCACATTCTGGTCTAATGACTGCGTCAGGTTTCCTATATGTGTGTGTGATCGTGATCTGGTCAAAGTGTAAAGTCTTAACAATGTTAGTTAACTAATTGTCAGCGTGAAGATGGAGGATGAAGTGTGGAGGATTTACGTGAAGATGAAGTGGAAGAGAAAGAAGAAAAGGAAGAGCAGAAGAAAAGGGTTGGTTAAGGAGGGTGTGACCTAAGTGTGACCTAAACTAGCATGTTACATAAGCTACACCTTTGTGATTCCGTTTTGTTTAACTTCTTCATGTATGTTTAACCATTAAGTATGTTCGTCAACGTGTGTATGTACGTGTATGTACGTGTATGCGTATTTGGGAAGTTTTCTGTGTACGTTTGCCGCAGTCGCTGTGATTTTGTCTCAAGATGTGCTAATAGTTGACACAGTCAACACATCAGTGTACAACACATCAGTGTACAATACATCAGTGTACAACACATCAGTGTACAATACATCAGTCAGTGTACAACACATCAGTCAGTGTACAACACATCAGTCAGTGTACAACACATCAGTCAGTGTACAACACATCAGTCAGTGTACAACACATCAGTCAGTGTACAACACATCAGTCAGTGTACAACACATCAGTCAGTGTACAACACATCAGTCAGTGTACAACACATCAGTCAGTGTACAACACATCAGTCAGTGTACAACACACCAGTCAGTGTACAACACATCAGTCAGTGTACAACACATCAGTGTACAACACATCAGTCAGTGTACAACACATCAGTGTACAACACATCAGTCAGTGTACAACACATTACTCAGTGTACACATCCGGACACCCACACATCACCCAGGCCGCCCCAAGTGCTCTTTACACTACAGTGACCTGCGTCTGCCACTTTTTAGATCGCGACTTTAATTAACTTGTCTAAACCTTCCTGCAGTTCATTATCTTCCTCTTAGTCTATTATTTGGCCTGTTATTATATCATCAGCGTATTTACTCCTATAGGTATATATTTCTTCATCAGAGTCCTTTATATTAATTATGAACACGGGGCCTAAAACTGATCCTTGTGGAACTCCACTTGTGAGAGGTCACCAGTTGAGTTTACCCCATTTATGCAGACTCTCTGCTGTCTATTTCATCTCTGCCCCTATCCACGAAAGGACATTAACAAAAATGCCTTATGCTGCCATATTTTTAATACTTTTGTGAGGGCTTTTGTCAGTATATCTCAAGACACACGAACAAGGCATAAGTGCATCATAGATGCACTTATGCCTTCCTTAAGGGGTTAAACTTGCTGGCCTGGAATACTTCATCTGTGTCATACATGTAACTGTTTTTATTATTATTATTATTATTATTATTATTATTATTATTATTATTATTATTATTATTATTATTATTATTATTATTATTATTATTATTATAATACTTTGTGACAAGTATTTTCTCTTGACTAGCTGCCAAGACACAGCTACACAACACAATGTCTTGACTAGCTTCTTGCCAAATTCCTGACGAGTTGGGAACCTTGACCTTCCAGTTGACCATGAATAAGGAATTGTAACATTCCTCGCTCACAAGAAATTCTGCTTCGTTTATTGTGCTGTGTTTATATTGTGTGATATAAGTGGCCTCCACTGTCAGGTTAGGTGAGCAGCATATACTGTTGTTCACTGTAGAGTATACTTAGTGTTGTTCACTGTAGAGTATACTTAGTGTTGTTCACTGTAGAGTATACTTAGTGTTGTTCACTGTAGAGTATACTTAGTGTTGTTCACTGTAGAGTATACTTAGTGTTGTTCAGCGTAGAGTATACTTAGTGTTGTTCACTGTAGAGTATACTTAGTGTTGTTCACTGTAGAGTATACTTAGTGTTGTTCACTGTAGAGTATACTTAGTGTTGTTCACTGTAGAGTATACTTAGTGTTGTTCACTGTAGAGTATACTTAGTGTTGTTCACTGTAGAGTATACTTAGTGTTGTTCACTGTAGAGTATACTTAGTGTTGTTCACTGTAGAGTATACTTAGTGTTGTTCACTGTAGAGTATACTTAGTGTTGTTCACTGTAGAGTATACTTAGTGTTGTTCACTGTAGAGTATACTTAGTGTTGTTCACTGTAGAGTATACTTAGTGTTGTTCACTGTAGAGTATACTTAGTGTTGTTCACTGTAGAGTATACTTAGTGTTGTTCACTGTAGAGTATACTTAGTGTGCTTCAGTGTTGTTCACTGTAGAGTATACTTAGTGTTGTTCAGTGTTGTTCACTGTAGAGTATACTTAGTGTTGTTCACTGTAGAGTATACTTAGTGTTGTTCACTGTAGAGTATACTTAGTGTTGTTCACTGTAGAGTATACTTAGTGTTGTTCACTGTAGAGTATACTTAGTGTTGTTCACTGTAGAGTATACTTAGTGTTGTTCACTGTAGAGTATACTCAGTGTTGTTCACTGTAGAGTATATTTAGTGTTGTTCACTGTACTCAGTGTTGTTCACTGTAGAGTATACTTAGTGTTGTTCAGTGTTGTTCACTGTAGAGTATACTTAGTGTTGTTCACTGTAGACTGTAGAGTATACTTAGTACTGTAGAGTATACTTAGTGTTGTTCACTGTAGAACATACTCAGTGTTGTTCACTGTAGAACATACTCAGTGTTGTTCACTGTAGAACATACTCAGTGTTGTTCACTGTAGAACATACTCAGTGTTGTTCACTGTAGAACATACTCAGTGTTGTTCACTGTAGAGTATACTCAGTGTTCACTGTAGAGTATACTTAGTGTTGTTCACTGTAGAGTATACTTAGTGTTGTTCACTGTAGAGTATACTTAGTGTTGTTCACTGTAGAGTATACTCAGTGTTGTTCACTGTAGAGTATACTTAGTGTTGTTCACTGTAGAGTATACTTAGTGTTGTTCACTGTAGAGTATACTTAGTGTTGTTCACTGTAGAGTATACTCAGTGTTGTTCACTGTAGAGTATACTTAGTGTTGTTCACTGTAGAGTATACTTAGTGTTGTTCACTGTAGAGTATACTTAGTGTTGTTCACTGTAGAGTATACTTAGTGTTGTTTACTGTAGAGTATACTTAGTGTTGTTCACTGTAGAGTATACTTAGTGTTGTTCACTGTAGAGTATACTTAGTGTTGTTCACTGTAGAGTATACTTAGTGTTGTTCACTGTAGAGTATACTTAGTGTTGTTCACTGTAGAGTATACTTAGTGTTGTTCACTGTAGAGTATACTTAGTGTTGTTCACTGTAGAGTATACTCAGTGTTGTTCACTGTAGAGTATACTTAGTGTTGTTCACTGTAGAGTATACTTAGTGTTGTTCACTGTAGAGTATACTTAGTGTTGTTCACTGTAGAACATACTCAGTGTTCACTGTAGAACATACTCAGTGCTGTTTACTGAGGAACATAGTGTTGTTCACTGTAGAACATACTCAGTGCTGTTTACTGAGGAACATAGTGTTGTTCACTGAGGAACAAAGTATTGTTCACTGTAGAACATAGTGTTGTTCACTGAGGAACATATTGTGTTGTTCACTGAGGAACATAGTGTTGTTCACTGTAGAACATAGTGTTGTTCACTGAGGAACATACAGTGTTGTTCACTGAGGAACATAGTGTTGTTCACTGAGGAACATACAGTGTTGTTCACTGAGGAACATACAGTGTTGTTCACTGAAGAACATACAGTGTTGTTCACTGAGGAACATAGTGTTGTTCACTAAGGAACATACAATATTGTTCACTGAGGAACATAGTGTTGTTCACTGAGGAACATAGTGTTGTTCACTGAGGAACATAGTGTTGTTCACTGAGGAACATAGTGTTGTTCACTGAGGAACATAGTGTTGTTCACTGAGGAACATAGTGTTCACTGAGGAACATAGTGTTGTTCACTGAGGAACATAGTGTTGTTCACTGAGGAACATAGTGTTGTTCACTGAGGAACATACAGTGTTGTTCACTGAGGAACATAGTGTTGTTCACTGAGGAAAAAAGTATTGTTCACTGTAGAACATAGTGTTGTTCACTGAGGAACATACAGTGTTGTTCACTGAGGAACATAGTGTTGTTCACTGTAGAACATAGTGTTGTTCACTGAGGAACATACAGTGTTGTTCACTGAGGAACATAGTGTTGTTCACTGAGGAACATAGTGTTGTTCACTGTAGAACATAGTGTTGTTCACTGAGGAACATACAGTGTTGTTCACTGAGGAACATAGTGTTGTTCACTGAGGAACATACAGTGTTGTTCACTGAGGAACATAGTGTTGTTCACTGAGGAACATAGTGTTGTTCACTGTAGAACATAGTGTTGTTCACTGAGGAGCATACAGTGTTGTTCACTGAGGAACATACAGTGTTGTTCACTGTAGTACATAGTGTCGTTCACTGAGGAACATACAGTGTTGTTCACTGAGGAACATAGTGTTGTTCACTGAGGAACATAGTGTTGTTCACTGAGGAACATACAGTGTTGTTCACTGAGGAACATAGTGTTGTTCACTGAGGAACATAGTGTTGTTCACTGAGGAACATAGTGTTGTTCACTGAGGAACATAGTGTTGTTCACTAAGGAACATAGTGTTGTTCACCGAGGAACATAGTGTTGTTCACTGAGGAACTTAGTGTTGTTCACTGAGGAACATAGTGTTGTTCACTGAGGAACATAGTGTTGTTCACTGAGGAACATAGTGTTGTTCACTGAGGAACATAGTGTTGGTCACTGAGGAACATAGTGTTGCTCACTGAGGAACATAGTGTTGTTCACTAAGGAACATAGTGTTGTTCACTGAGTAACATAGTGTTGTTCACTAAGGAACATAGTGTTGCTCACTGAGGAACATAGTGTTGTTCACTGAGTAACATAGTGTTGTTCACTAAGGAACATAGTGTTGTTCACTAAGGAACATAGTGTTGTTCACTGAGGAACATAGTGTTGTTCACTGAGGAACATAGTGTTGTTCACTAAGGAACATACAGTGTTGTTCACTGAGGAACATAGTGTTGTTCACTGAGTAACATAGTGTTGTTCACTAAGGAACATAGTGTTGTTCACTGAGGAACATAGTGTTGTTCACTGAGGAACATAGTGTTGTTCACTGAGGAACATACAGTGTTGTTCACTAAGGAACATACAGTGTTGCTCACTGAGGAACATAGTGTTGTTCACTGAGTAACATAGTGTTGTTCACTAAGGAACATAGTGTTGTTCACTGAGGAACATAGTGTTGTTCACTGAGGAACATAGTGTTGTTCACTGAGGAACATACAGTGTTGTTCACTGAGGAACATAGTGTTGTTTACTGAGGAACATACAGTGTTGTTCACTGAGGAACATACAATATTGTTCACTGAGGAATATAGTGTTGTTCACTGAGGAACATACAATATTGTTCACTGAGGAACATAGTGTTGTTCACTGAGGAACATAGTGTTGTTCACTGAGGAACATACAGTGTTGTTCACTGAGGAACATAGTGTTGTTCACTGAGGAACATAGTGTTGTTCACTGAGGAACATAGTGTTGTTCACTGAGGAACATAGTGTTGTTCACTGAGGAACATACAGTGTTGTTCACTGAGGAACATAGTGTTGTTCACTGAGGAACATAGTGTTGTTCACTGAGGAACATAGTGTTGTTCACTGAGGAACATACAGTGTTGTTCACTGAGGAACATAGTGTTGTTCACTGAGGAACATACAGTGTTGTTCACTGAGGAACATAGTGTTGTTCACTGAGGAACATAGTGTTGTTCACTGAGGAACATACAGTGTTGTTCACTGAGGAACTTAGTGTTGTTCACTGAGGAACATACAGTGTTGTTCACTGAGGAACATAGTGCTGTTCACTGAGGAACATACAATATTGTTCACTGAGGAACATAGTGTTGTTCACTGAGGAGCATACAATGTTGTTCACTGAGGAACATAGTGTTGTTCACTGAGGAACATACAGTGTTGTCCACTGATGAACATACAGTGTTGTTCACTGAGGAACATAGTGTTGTTCACTGAGGAACATACAGTGTTGTTCACTGATGAATATACAGTGTTGTTCACTGAGGAACATAGTGTTGTTCACTGAGGAATAGTGTTGTTCACTGACGAACATACAGTGTTGTTCACTGAGGAACATACAGTGTTGTTCACTGAGGAACATAGTGTTGTTCGCTGAGGAACATACAGTGTTGTTCACTGATGAACATACAGTGTTCTTCACTGAGGAACATATTGTTGTTCACTGAGGAACATAGTGTTGTTCACTGAGGAACATAGTGTTGTTCACTGAGGAACATAGTGTTGTTCACTGAGGAACATACAGTGTTGTTCACTGAGGAACATAGTGTTGTTCACTGAGGAACATAGTGTTGTTCACTGAGGAACATACAGTGTTGTTCACTGAGGAACATAGTGTTGTTCACTGAGGAACATACAGTGTTGTTCACTGAGGAACATACAGTGTTGTTCACTGAGGAACATAGTGTTGTTCACTGAGGAACATACAATATTGTTCACTGAGGAACATAGTGTTGTTCACTGAGGAACATAGTGTTGTTCACTGAGGAACATACTGTTGTTCACTGAGGAACATGGTGTTGTTCACTGAGGAACATAGTGTTGTTCACTGAGGAACATAGTGTTGTTCACTGAGGAACATACAGTGTTGTTCACTGAGGAACATAGTGTTGTTCACTGAGGAACATACAGTGTTGTTCACTGAGGAACATAGTGTTGTTCACTGAGGAACATACAGTGTTGTTCACTGAGGAACATAGTGTTGTTCACTGAGGAACATACAGTGTTGTTCACTGAGGAACATAGTGTTGTTCACTGAGGAACATAGTGTTGTTCACTGTAGAACATAGTGTTGTTCACTGAGGAGCATACAGTGTTGTTCACTGAGGAACATACAGTGTTGTTCACTGTAGAACATAGTGTTGTTCACTGAGGAACATACAGTGTTGTTCACTGAGGAACATAGTGTTGTTCACTGAGGAACATACAGTGTTGTTCACTGTAGAACATAGTGTTGTTCACTGAGGAACATACAGTGTTGTTCACTGAGGAACATACAGTGTTGTTCACTGAGGAACATAGTGTTGTTCACTGAGGAACATAGTGTTGTTCACTGTAGAACATAGTGTTGTTCACTGAGGAGCATACAGTGTTGTTCACTGAGGAACATACAGTGTTGTTCACTGTAGAACATAGTGTTGTTCACTGTAGAACATAGTGTTGTTCACTGAGGAACATACAGTGTTGTTCACTGAGGAACATAGTGTTGTTCACTAAGGAACATAGTGTTGCTCACTGAGGAACATAGTGTTGTTCACTGAGTGACATAGTGTTGTTCACTAAGGAACATAGTGTTGTTCACTAAGGAACATAGTGTTGTTCACTGAGGAACATAGTGTTGTTCACTGAGGAACATAGTGTTGTTCACTAAGGAACATACAGTGTTGTTCACTGAGGAACATAGTGTTGTTCACTGAGTAACATAGTGTTGTTCACTAAGGAACATAGTGTTGTTCACTGAGGAACATAGTGTTGTTCACTGAGGAACATAGTGTTGTTCACTGAGGAACATACAGTGTTGTTCACTAAGGAACATACAGTGTTGCTCACTGAGGAACATAGTGTTGTTCACTGAGTAACATAGTGTTGTTCACTAAGGAACATAGTGTTGTTCACTGAGGAACATAGTGTTGTTCACAGAGGAACATAGTGTTGTTCACTGAGGAACATACAGTGTTGTTCACTAAGGAACATACAGTGTTGTTCACTGAGGAACATACAGTGTTGTTCACTGAGGAATATACAATATTGTTCACTGAGGAACATAGTGTTGTTCACTGAGCAACATAGTGTTGTTCACTGAGGAACATAGTGTTGTTCACTGAGGAACATAGTGTTGTTCACTGAGGAACATACAGTGTTGTTCACTGAGGAACATAGTGTTGTTCACTGAGCAACATATTGTTGTTCACTGAGGAACATAGTGTTGTTCACTGAGGAACATAGTGTTGTTCACTGAGGATCATACAGTGTTGTTCACTGAGGAACATAGTGTTGTTCACTGAGGAACATAGTGTTGTTCACTGAGGAACATAGTGTTGTTCACTGAGGAACATACAGTGTTGTTCACTGAGGAACATAGTGTTGTTCACTGAGGAACATACAGTGTTGTTCACTGAGGAACATAGTGTTGTTCACTGAGGAACATAGTGTTGTTCACTGAGGAACATACAGTGTTGTTCACTGAGGAACATAGTGTTGTTCACTGAGGAACATACAGTGTTGTTCACTGAGGAACATATTGTTGTTCACTGAGGAACATACAATATTGTTCACTGAGGAACATAGTGTTGTTCACTGAGGAGCATACAATGTTGTTCACTGAGGAACATAGTGTTGTTCACTGAGGAACATACAGTGTTGTCCACTGATGAACATAGTGTTGTTCACTGAGGAACATAGTGTTGTTCACTGAGGAACATACAGTGTTGTTCACTGATGAATATACAGTGTTGTTCACTGAGGAACATAGTGTTGTTCACTGAGGAATATAGTGTTGTTCACTGACGAACATACAGTGTTGTTCACTGAGGAACATACAGTGTTGTTCACTGAGGAACATAGTGTTGTTCGCTGAGGAACATACAGTGTTGTTCACTGATGAACATACAGTGTTGTTCACTGAGGAACATATTGTTGTTCACTGAGGAACATAGTGTTGTTCACTGAGGAACATAGTGTTGTTCACTGAGGAACATAGTGTTGTTCACTGAGGAACATACAGTGTTGTTCACTGAGGAACATAGTGTTGTTCACTGAGGAACATAGTGTTGTTCACTGATGAATATACAGTGTTGTTCACTGAGGAACATAGTGTTGTTCACTGAGGAACATAGTGTTGTTCACTGAGGAACATACAGTGTTGTTCACTGAGGAACATACAGTGTTGTTCACTGAGGAACATACAATATTGTTCACTGATGAACATACAGTGTTGTTCACTGAGGAACATAGTGTTGTTCACTGAGGAACATACAGTGTTGTTCGCTGAGGAAATTACAGTGTTGTTCACTGATGAATATAGTGTTGTTCACTGAGGAACATAGTGTTGTTCACTGAGGAACATACAGTGTTGTTCACTGAGGAACATAGTGTTGTTCACTGAGGAACATACAGTGTTGTTCACTGTAGAACATAGTGTTGTTCACTGAGGAACATACAGTGTTGTTCACTGAGGAACATAGTGTTGTTCACTGAGGAACATACAGTGTTGTTCACTGAGGAACATAGTGTTGTTCACTGAGGAACATAGTGTTGTTCACTGTAGAACATAGTGTTGTTCACTGAGGAGCATACAGTGTTGTTCACTGAGGAACATACAGTGTTGTTCACTGTAGAACATAGTGTTGTTCACTGAGGAACATACAGTGTTGTTCACTGAGGAACATAGTGTTGTTCACTGAGGAACATACAGTGTTGTTCACTGTAGAACATAGTGTTGTTCACTGAGGAACATACAGTGTTGTTCACTGAGGAACATACAGTGTTGTTCACTGAGGAACATAGTGTTGTTCACTGAGGAACATAGTGTTGTTCACTGTAGAACATAGTGTTGTTCACTGAGGAGCATACAGTGTTGTTCACTGAGGAACATACAGTGTTGTTCACTGTAGAACATAGTGTTGTTCACTGTAGAACATAGTGTTGTTCACTGAGGAACATACAGTGTTGTTCACTGAGGAACATAGTGTTGTTCACTGAGGAACATACAGTGTTGTTCACTGAGGAACATAGTGTTGTTCACTGAGGAACATAGTGTTGTTCACTGAGGAACATAGTGTTGTTCACTAAGGAACATAGTGTTGTTCACTGAGAAACATAGTGTTGTTCACTGTGGAACATAGTGTTGTTCACTGAGGAACATAGTGTTGTTCACTGAGGAACATAGTGTTGTTCACTGAGGAACATAGTGTTGTTCACTAAGGAACATAGTGTTGTTCACTGAGGAACATAGTGTTGTTCACTGAGGAACATAGTGTTGTTCACTGAGGAACATACAGTGTTGTTCACTGAGGAACATAGTGTTGTTCACTGAGGAACATAGTGTTGTTCACTGAGGAACATAGTGTTGTTCACTGAGGAACATAGTGTTGTTCACTAAGGAACATAGTGTTGTTCACCGAGGAACATAGTGTTGTTCACTGAGGAACATAGTGTTGTTCACTGAGGAACATAGTGTTGTTCACTGAGGAACATAGTGTTGTTCACTGAGGAACATAGTGTTGTTCACTAAGGAACATAGTGTTGTTCACTGAGGAACATAGTGTTGTTCACTGAGGAACATAGTGTTGTTCACTGAGGAACATAGTGTTGTTCACTAAGGAACATAGTGTTGTTCACTGAGGAACATAGTGTTGTTCACTGAGGAACATAGTGTTGTTCACTGAGGAACATAGTGTTGTTCACTGAGGAACATAGTGTTGTTCACTGAGGAACATAGTGTTGTTCACTGAGGAACATAGTGTTGTTCACTGAGGAACATAGTGTTGTTCACTGAGGAACATAGTGTTGTTCACTGAGGAACATAGTGTTGTTCACTGAGGAACATACAGTGTTGTTCACTGAGGAACATAGTGTTGTTCACTGAGGAGCATACAATGTTGTTCACTGAGGAACATAGTGTTGTTCACTGAGGAACATACAGTGTTGTTCACTGATGAACATACAGTGTTGTTCACTGAGGAACATAGTGTTGTTCACTGAGGAACATACAGTGTTGTTCACTGATGAATATACAGTGTTGTTCACTGAGGAACATAGTGTTGTTCACTGAGGAATATAGTGTTGTTCACTGACGAACATACAGTGTTGTTCACTGAGGAACATACAGTGTTGTTCACTGAGGAACATAGTGTTGTTCGCTGAGGAACATACAGTGTTGTTCACTGATGAACATACAGTGTTGTTCACTGAGGAACATATTGTTGTTCACTGAGGAACATAGTGTTGTTCACTGAGGAACATAGTGTTGTTCACTGAGGAACATAGTGTTGTTCACTGAGGAACATACAGTGTTGTTCACTGAGGAACATAGTGTTGTTCACTGAGGAACATAGTGTTGTTCACTGATGAATATACAGTGTTGTTCACTGAGGAACATAGTGTTGTTCACTGAGGAACATACAGTGTTGTTCACTGAGGAACATACAGTATTGTTCACTGAGGAACATACAGTGTTGTTCACTGAGGAACATACAATATTGTTCACTGATGAACATACAGTGTTGTTCACTGAGGAACATAGTGTTGTTCACTGAGGAACATACAGTGTTGTTCGCTGAGGAAATTACAGTGTTGTTCACTGATGAATATACAGTGTTGTTCACTGAGGAACATAGTGTTGTTCACTGAGGAACATACAGTGTTGTTCACTGAGGAACATAGTGTTGTTCACTGAGGAACATACAGTGTTGTTCACTGTAGAACATAGTGGTGTTCACTGAGGAACATACAGTGTTGTTCACTGAGGAACATAGTGTTGTTCACTGAGGAACATACAGTGTTGTTCACTGAGGAACATAGTGTTGTTCACTGAGGAACATAGTGTTGTTCACTGTAGAACATAGTGTTGTTCACTGAGGAGCATACAGTGTTGTTCACTGAGGAACATACAGTGTTGTTCACTGTAGAACATAGTGTTGTTCACTGAGGAACATACAGTGTTGTTCACTGAGGAACATAGTGTTGTTCACTGAGGAACATACAGTGTTGTTCACTGTAGAACATAGTGTTGTTCACTGAGGAACATACAGTGTTGTTCACTGAGGAACATACAGTGTTGTTCACTGAGGAACATAGTGTTGTTCACTGAGGAACATAGTGTTGTTCACTGTAGAACATAGTGTTGTTCACTGAGGAGCATACAGTGTTGTTCACTGAGGAACATACAGTGTTGTTCACTGTAGAACATAGTGTTGTTCACTGTAGAACATAGTGTTGTTCACTGAGGAACATACAGTGTTGTTCACTGAGGAACAGTGTTGTTCACTGTAGAACATAGTGTTGTTCACTGTAGAACATAGTGTTGTTCACTGAGGAACATACAGTGTTGTTCACTAAGGAACATAGTGTTGTTCACTGAGAAACATAGTGTTGTTCACTGAGGAACATAGTGTTGTTCACTGAGGAACATAGTGTTGTTCACTGAGGAACATAGTGTTGTTCACTGAGGAACATAGTGTTGTTCACTGAGGAACATAGTGTTGTTCACTGAGGAACATAGTGTTGTTCACTGAGGAACATAGTGTTGTTCACTGAGGAACATAGTGTTGTTCACTGAGGAACATAGTGTTGTTCACTAAGGAACATAGTGTTGTTCACTAAGGAACATAGTGTTGTTCACTGAGGAACATAGTGTTGTTCACTGAGGAACATAGTGTTGTTCACTGAGGAACATAGTGTTGTTCACTGAGGAACATAGTGTTGTTCACTGAGGAACATAGTGTTGTTCACTGAGGAACATACAGTGTTGTTCACTGATGAATATACAGTGTTGTTCACTGAGGAACATAGTGTTGTTCACTGAGGAATATAGTGTTGTTCACTGAGGAACATATAGTGTTGTTCACTGAGGAACATACAGTGTTGTTCACTGAGGAACATAGTGTTGTTCGCTGAGGAACATACAGTGTTGTTCACTGATGAACATACAGTGTTGTTCACTGAGGAACATATTGTTGTTCACTGAGGAACATAGTGTTGTTCACTGAGGAACATAGTGTTGTTCACTGAGGAACATGGTGTTGTTCACTGAGTAACATACAGTGTTGTTCACTGAGGAACATAGTGTTGTTCACTGAGGAACATAGTGTTGTTCACTGATGAATATACAGTGTTGTTCACTGAGGAACATAGTGTTGTTCACTGAGGAACATACAGTGTTGTTCACTGAGGAACATAGTGTTGTTCACTGAGGAACATACAGTGTTGTTCACTGAGGAACATACAATATTGTTCACTGATGAACATACAGTGTTGTTCACTGAGGAACATAGTGTTGTTCACTGAGGAACATAGTGTTGTTCACTGAGGAACATAGTGTTGTTCACTGAGGAACATAGTGTTGTTCACTGAGGAACATACAGTCTTGTTCACTGAGGAACATACAGTGTTGTTCACTGAGGAACATAGTGTTGTTCACTGAGGAACATACATTGTTCACTGAGGAACATAGTGTTGTTCACTGAGGAACATAGTGTTGTTCACTGAGGAACATAGTGTTGTTCACTGAGGAACATAGTGTTGTTCACTGAGGAACATAGTGTTGTTCACTGAGGAACATAGTGTTGTTCACTGAGGAACATAGTGTTGTTCACTGAGGAACATAGTGTTGTTCACTGAGGAACATAGTGTTGTTCACTGAGGAACATAGTGTTGTTCACTGAGGAACATAGTGTTGTTTACTGAGGAACATAGTGTTGTTCACTGAGTTACATACAGTGTTGTTCACTGAGGAACATAGTGTTGTTCACTGAGGAACATAGTGTTGTTCGCTGAGGAACATAGTGTTGTTCACTGAGGAACATAGTGTTGTTCACTGAGGAACATAGTGTTGTTCACTGAGGAACATAGTGTTGTTCACTGAGGAACATAGTGTTGTTCACTGAGGAACATAGTGTTGTTCACTGAGGAACATACAGTGTTGTTCACTGAGGAACATACAGTGTTGTTCACTGAGGAACATACAGTGTTGTTCACTGAGGAACATACAGTGTTGTTCACTGAGGAACATACAGTGTTGTTCACTGAGGAACATACAGTGTTGTTCACTGAGGAACATAGTGTTGTTCACTGAGGAACATACAGTGTTGTTCACTGAGGAACATAGTGTTGTTCACTGAGGAACATACAATATTGTTCACTGAGGAACATAGTGTTGTTCACTGAGGAACATACAGTGTTGTTCACTGAGGAACATAGTGTTGTTCACTGAGGAACATAGTGTTGTTCACTGAGTAACATACAGTGTTGTTCACTGAGGAACATAGTGTTGTTCACTGAGGAACATAGTGTTGTTCACTGAGGAACATACAGTGTTGTTCACTGAGGAACATAGTGTTATTCACTGAGGAACATAGTGTTGTTCACTGAGGAACATACAGTGTTGTTCACTGAGGAACATAGTGTTGTTCACTGAGGAACATAGTGTTGTTCACTGAGGAACATAGTGTTGTTCACTGAGGAACATAGTGTTGTTCACTGAGGAACATACAGTGTTGTTCACTGAGGAACATAGTGTTTTTCACTGAGGAACATACAATATTGTTCACTGAGGAACATAGTGTTCTTCACTGAGGAACAAAGTGTTCTTCACTGAGGAACATAGTGTTGTTCACTGAGGAACATAGTGTTGTTCACTGAGTAACATAGTGTTGTTCACTGAGGAACATAGTGTTGTTCACTGGGGAACATACAGTGTTGTTCACTAAGGAACAGTGTTGTTCACTGAGGAACATAGTGTTGTTCACTGAGGAACATAGTGTTGTTCACTGAGGAACATAGTGTTGTTCACTGGGGAACATACAGTGTTGTTCACTAAGGAACAGTGTTGTTCACTGAGGAACATAGTGTTGTTCACTAAGGAACATAGTGTTGTTCACTGAGGAACATAGTGTTGTTCACTGAGGAACATAGTGTTGTTCACTGAGGAACATACAGTGTTGTTCACTAAGGAACAGTGTTGTTCACTGAGGAACATACAGTGTTGTTCACTAAGGAACATAGTGTTGTTCACTGAGGAACATACAGTGTTGTTCACTAAGGAACATAGTGTTGTTCACTGAGGAACATAGTGTTGTTCACTGAGGAACATACAGTGTTGTTCACTAAGGAACATAGTGTTGTTCACTGAGGAACATAGTGTTGTTCACTGAGGAACATACAGTGTTGTTCACTAAGGAACATAGTGTTGTTCACTGAGGAACATACAGTGTTGTTCACTAAGGAACATAGTGTTGTTCACTGAGGAACATAGTGTTGTTCACTGAGGAACATACAGTGTTGTTCACTAAGGAACATAGTGTTGTTCACTGAGGAACATAGTGTTGTTCACTAAGGAACATAGTGTTGTTCACTGAGGAACATAGTGTTGTTCACTGAGGAACATAGTGTTGTTCACTGAGGAACATACAGTGTTGTTCACTGAGGAACATAGTGTTGTTCACTGAGGAACATAGTGTTGTTCACTGAGGAACATAGTGTTGTTCACTGAGGAACATACAGTGTTGTTCACTAAGGAACATAGTGTTGTTCACTGAGGAACATACAGTGTTGTTCACTGAGGAACATAGTGTTGTTCACTGAGGAACATAGTGTTGTTTACTGAGGAACATAGTGTTGTTCACTGAGGAACATACAGTGTTGTTCACTAAGGAACATAGTGTTGTTCACTGAGGAACATAGTGTTGTTCACTGAGGAACATAGTGTTGTTCACTAAGGAACATAGTGTTGTTCACTGAGGAACATAGTGTTGTTCACTGAGGAACATAGTGTTGTTCACTGAGTAATATTCACATTGTTGGCACTAAAATAGGAGTCAGTGTTAAATAATATATTTTGTGGGTGCCTGTGACTGGTTTCGCGAGTTTCTGTAGCAGCGCTGCCCGGCCTGTGGCCAGGCTTTACGAATGTCTCGTATAGCAAGTTCTTGGTACTGAAGGTTCACTGGTCGACTTGTTCATCGTAGATGTGTATCTAGCACTGGACGGAGGTAGTGATGTTGTTCCTACTCTAGAAGCATTTAAACTTGTTCTGAGTACCTGATATCTCGTTGTGGCAGGTTAATGAGTGGTGCTAGGTTGATGAGTTGTGGCACGTTGATGAGTGGTGATAGGTTGATGAGGGGTGGCAGGTTGATGAGTGGCGGTAGGTTGATGAGTGGTGGCACGTTGATGAGTGGTGGCACGTTGATGAGTGGTGGCAGGTTGATGAGTGGTGCTAGGTTGATGAGTCGTGGCATGTTGATGAGTGGTGGTAGGTTGATGAATGGTGCTAGGTTGATGAGTGGTGGTAGGTTGATGAGTGGTGCTAGGTTGATGAGTGGTGGTAGGTTGATGAGTGGTGCTAGGTTGATGAGTGGTAGCACGTTGATGAGTGGTGGTAGGTTGATGAGTGGTGGTAGGTTGATGAGTGGTGGTAGGTTGATGAGTGGTGGTAGGTTGATGAGTGGTGCTAGGTTGATGAGTGGTGGTAGGCTGATGAGTGGTGCTAGGTTGATGAGTGGTGGTAGGTTGATGAGTGGTGCTAGGTTGATGAGTGGTGGTAGGTTGATGAGTGGTGGTAGGTTGATGAGTGGTAGCACGTTGATGAGTGGTGGTAGGTTGATGAGTGGTGCTAGGTTGATGAGTGGTGGTAGGTTGATGAGTGGTGGCACGTTGATGAGTGGTGGTAGGTTGATGAGTGGTGGTAGGTTGATGAGTGGTGGTAGGTTGATGAGTGGTGGTAGGTTGATGAGTGGTGGTAGGTTGATGAGTGGTGGCACGTTGATGAGTGGTGGTAGGTTGATGAGTGGTGGTAGGTTGATGAGTGGTGGTAGGTTGATGAGTGGTGGCACGTTGATGAGTGGTGGTAGGTTGATGAGTGGTGGTAGGTTGATGAGTGGTGGTAGGTTGATGAGTGGTGCTAGGTTGATGAGTGGTGGCACGTTGATGAGTGGTGGCACGTTGATGAGTGGTGGTAGGTTGATGACTGGTGGTAGGTTGATGACTGGTGGTAGGTTGATGACTGGTGGTGCAAGACTAGGTGGTAGGTTGATGACTGGTGGTAGGTTGATGACTGGTGGTAGGTTGATGACTGGTGGCACGTTGATGAGTGGTGGCACGTTGATGAGTGGTGGCAGGTTGATGAGTGGTGCTAGGTTGATGAGTGGTGGCACGTTGATGAGTGGTGGTAGGTTGATGAATGGTGCTAGGTTGATGAGTGGTGGTAGGTTGATGAGTGGTGCTAGGTTGATTAATGGTGCTAGGTTGATGAGTGGTGGTAGGTTGATGAGTGGTGCTAGGTTGATGAGTGGTGGTAGGTTGATGAGTGGTGGTAGGTTGATGAGTGGTAGCACGTTGATGAGTGGTGGTAGGTTGATGAGTGGTGGTAGGTTGATGAGTGGTGGTAGGTTGATGAGTGGTAGCACGTTGATGAGTGGTGGTAGGTTGATGAGTGGTGGTAGGTTGATGAGTGGTGGTAGGTTGATGAGTGGTGGTAGGTTGATGAATTGTGGTAGGTTGATGAGTGGTGGCACGTTGATGAGTGGTGGTAGGTTGATGAGTGGTGGTAGGTTGATGAGTGGTGGTAGGTTGATGAGTGGTGGCAGGTTGATGAGTGGTGGCACGTTGATGAGTGGTGGTAGGTTGATGAGTGGTGGCAGGTTGATGAGTGGTGGCACGTTGATGAGTGGTGGTAGGTTGATGAGTGGTGGCAGGTTGATGAGTGGTGGTAGGTTGATGAGTGGTGGCATGTTGATGAGTGGTGGCACGTTGATGAGTGGTGGCAGGTTGATGAGTGGTGACACGATGAGTGGTGGTAGGTTGATGAGTGGTGGCAGGTTGATGAGTGGTGGCACGTTGATGAGTGGTGGTAGGTTGATGAGTGGTGGTAGGTTGATGAGTGGTAGTAGGTTGATGAGTGGTGGTAGGTTGATGAGTGGTGGCAGGTTGATGAGTGGTGGCACGTTGATGAGTGGTGGTAGGTTGATGAGTGGTGGTAGGTTGATGAGTGGTGGTAGGTTGATGAGTGATGGTAGGTTGATGAGTTGTGGTAGGTTGATGAGTGGTAGTAGGTTGATGAGTGGTGGTAGGTTGATGAGTGGTGGTAGGTTGATGAGTGGTGGCACGTTGATGAGTCTTGGTCTTGTGTTGCAGCAAGTTATTGTTGTGTGTTGCATCAAGTTAGCCTTTTGTGTTGCATCAAGTTAGTCTTGTGTGTTGCATCAAGTTAGTCTTGTATGTTGCATCAAGTTAGTCTTGTGTGTTGCATCAAGTTAGTCTTGTATGTTGCATCAAGTTAGTCTTGTGTGTTGCATCAAGTTAGTCTTGAATGTTGCATCAAGTTAGTCTTGTATGTTACATCAAGTTAGTCTTGTATGTTGCATCAAGTTAGTCTTGTATGTTGCATCAAGTTAGTCTTGAATGTTGCATCAAGTTAGTCTTGAATGTTGCATCAAGTTAGTCTTGAATGTTGCATCAAGTTAGTCTTGTATGTTGCATCAAGTTAGTCTTGTATGTTGCATCAAGTTAGTCTTGAATGTTGCATCAAGTTAGTCTTGTATGTTGCATCAAGTTAGTCTTGTATGTTGCATCAAGTTAGTCTTGTATGTTGCAACAAGTTAGTCTTGTATGTTGCATCAAGTTAGTCTTGTATGTTGCATAAAGTTAGTCTTGTATGTTGCATCAAGTTAGTCTTGTATGTTGCATAAAGTTAGTCTTGTATGTTGCATCAAGTTAGTCTTGTATGTTGCATAAAGATAGTCTTGTATGTTGCATCAAGTTAGTCTTGTATGTTGCATCAAGTTAGTCTTGTGTGTTGCATCAAGTTAGTCTTGTATGTTGCATCAAGTTAGTCTTGTGTGTTGCATCAAGTTAGCCTTTTGTGTTTCATCAAGTTTGTCTTGTATGTTGCATCAAGTTAGTTTTGTGTGTTGCATAAAGTTAGTCTTGTGTGTTGCATCAAGTTAGTCTTGTATGTTGCGTCAAGTTAGTCTTGAATGTTGCATCAAGTTAGTCTTGTATGTTGCATCAAGTTAGTCTTGTATGTTGCATCAAGTTAGTCTTGTGTGTTGCATCAAGTTAGTCTTGTATGTTGCATCAAGTTAGTCTTGTATGTTGCATCAAGTTAGTCTTGTATGTTGCATCAAGTTAGTCTTGTATGTTGCATCAAGTTAGTCTTGTATGTTGCATCAAGTTAGTCTTGTGTGTTGCATCAAGTTAGTCTTGTATGTTGCATCAAGTTAGTCTTGTGTGTTGCATCAAGTTAGTCTTGTATGTTGCATCAAGTTAGTCTTGTATGTTGCATCAAGTTAGTCTTGAATATTGCATCAAGTTAGTCTTGAATGTTGCATCAAGTTAGTCTTGAATGTTGCATCAAGTTAGTCTTGTACGTTGCATCAAGTTAGTTTTGTATGTTGCATCAAGTTAGTCTTGAATGTTGCATCAAGCTAGTCTTGTATGTTGCATCAAGTTAGTCTTGAATGTTGCATCAAGTTAGTCTTGAATGTTGCATCAAGTTAGTCTTGTATGTTGCATCAAGTTAGTCTTGAATGTTGCATCAAGTTAGTCTTGAATGTTGCATCAAGTTAGTCTTGTATGTTGCATCAAGTTAGTCTTGTATGTTGCATCAAGTTAGTCTTGTATGTTGCATCAAGTTAGTCTTGTATGTTGCATCAAGTTTGTCTTGTGTGCTGCATAAAGTTAGTCTTGTGTGTTGCATCAAGTTAGTCTTGTATGTTGCGTCAAGTTAGTCTTGAATGTTGCATCAAGTTAGTCTTGTATGTTGCATCAAGTTAGTCTTGAATGTTGCATCAAGTTAGTCTTGTAAGTTGCATCAAGTTAGTCTTGAATGTTGCATCAAGTTAGTCTTGTAAGTTGCATCAAGTTAGTCTTGTATGTTGCATCAAGTTAGTCTTGTAAGTTGCATCAAGTTAGTCTTGTAAGTTGCATCAAGTTAGTCTTGAATGTTGCATCAAGTTAGTCTTGTAAGTTGCATCAAGTTAGTCTTGTAAGTTGCATCAAGTTAGTCTTGCTTGTTGCATCAAGTTAGTCTTGTATGTTGCATCAAGTTAGTCTTGTATGTTGCATCAAGTTAGTCTTGAATGTTGCATCAAGTTAGTCTTATAAGTTGCATCAAGTTAGTCTTGTATGTTGCATCAAGTTAGTCTTGTATGTTGCATCAAGTTAGTCTTGTATGTTGCATCAAGTTAGTCTTGTATGTTGCATCAAGTTAGTCTTGTATGTTGCATCAAGTTAGTCTTGTATGTTGCATCAAGTTAGTCTTGTAAGTTGCATCAAGTTGCATCAAGTTAGTCTTGTATGTTGCATCAAGTTAGTCTTGTATGTTGCATCAAGTTAGTCTTGTGTTGCATGTTAGTCTTGTATTGCATCAAGTTAGTCTTGTATGTTGCATGTTGCATCAAGTTAGTCTTGTATGTTGCATCAAGTTAGTCTTGTATGTTGCATCAAGTTAGTCTTGTATGTTGCATCAAGTTAGTCTTGTATGTTGCATCAAGTTAGTCTTGTATGTTGCATCAAGTTAGTCTTGTATGTTGCATCAAGTTAGTCTTGTATGTTGCATCAAGTTAGTCTTGTATGTTGCATCAAGTTAGTCTTGTATGTTGCATCAAGTTAGTCTTGAATGTTGCATCAAGTTAGTCTTGTGTGTTGCATCAAGTTAGTCTTGTATGTTGCATCAAGTTAGTCTTGTTTGTTGCATCAAGTGTCTTGATATCAAGTTAGTCTTGAATGTTGCATCAAGTTAGTCTTGTGTGTTGCATCAAGTTAGTCTTGTATGTTGCATCAAGTTAGTCTTGTATGTTGCATCAAGTTAGTCTTGAATGTTGCATCAAGTTAGTCTTGAATGTTGCATCAAGTTAGTCTTGTGTGTTGCATAAAGTTAGTCTTGTATGTTGCATCAAGTTAGTCTTGTATGTTGCATCAAGTTAGTCTTGTCTTGTATGTTGCATCAAGTTAGTCTTGTGTGTTGCATCAAGTTAGTCTTGAATGTTGCATCAAGTTAGTCTTGTATGTTGCATCAAGTTAGTCTTGTATGTTGCATCAAGTTAGTCTTGTATGTTGCATCAAGTTAGTCTTGTATGTTGCATCAAGTTAGTCTTGAATGTTGCATCAAGTTAGTCTTGAATGTTGCATCAAGTTAGTCTTGTATGTTGCATCAAGTTAGTCTTGTATGTTGCATCAAGTTAGTCTTGTATGTTGCATCAAGTTAGTCTTGTATGTTGCATCAAGTTAGTCTTGAATGTTGCATCAAGTTAGTCTTGTATGTTGCATCAAGTTAGTCTTGTATGTTGCATCAAGTTAGTCTTGTATGTTGCATCAAGTTAGTCTTGTATGTTGCATCAAGTTAGTCTTGTATGTTGCATCAAGTTAGTCTTGTATGTTGCATCAAGTTAGTCTTGTATGTTGCATCAAGTTAGTCTTGTATGTTGCATCAAGTTAGTCTTGTATGTTGCATCAAGTTAGTCTTGTATGTTGCATCAAGTTAGTCTTGTATGTTGCATCAAGTTAGTCTTGTATGTTGCATCAAGTTAGTCTTGTATGTTGCATCAAGTTAGTCTTGTGTGTTGAATCAAGTTAGTCTTGAATGTTGCATCAAGTTAGTCTTGTATCAAAGTTAGTCTTGTATGTTGCATCAAGTTAGTCTTGTATGTTGCATGTTGTCTTGAATGTTGCATCAAGTTAGTCTTGAATGTTGCATCAAGTTAGTCTTGTATGTTGCATCAAGTTAGTCTTGAATGTTGCATCAAGTTAGTCTTGTATGTTGCATCAAGTTAGTCTTGTGTGTTGCATCAAGTTAGTCTTGAATGTTGCATCAAGTTAGTCTTGTATGTTGCATCAAGTTAGTCTTGTATGTTGCATCAAGTTAGTCTTGTGTGTTGCATCAAGTTAGTCTTGTATGTTGCATCAAGTTAGTCTTGTATGTTGCATCAAGTTAGTCTTGTATGTTGCATCAAGTTAGTCTTGTATGTTGCATCAAGTTAGTCTTGTATGTTGCATCAAGTTAGTCTTGTATGTTGCATCAAGTTAGTCTTGTATGTTGCATCAAGTTAGTCTTGTATGTTGCATCAAGTTAGTCTTGTATGTTGCATCAAGTTAGTCTTGAATGTTGCATCAAGTTAGTCTTGTATGTTGCATCAAGTTAGTCTTGTATGTTGCATCAAGTTAGTCTTGTATGTTGCATCAAGTTAGTCTTGTATGTTGCATCAAGTTAGTCTTGTATGTTGCATCAAGTTAGTCTTGTATGTTGCATCAAGTTAGTCTTGAATGTTGCATCAAGTTAGTCTTGTATGTTGCATCAAGTTAGTCTTGTATGTTGCATCAAGTTAGTCTTGAATGTTGCATCAAGTTAGTCTTGTATGTTGCATCAAGTTAGTCTTGTATGTTGCATCAAGTTAGTCTTGTATGTTGCATCAAGTTTGTCTTGTGTGTTGCATCAAGTTAGTCTTGTATGTTGCATCATGTTAGTCTTGTATGTTGCATCAAGTTAGTCTTGTGTTGCATCAAGTTAGTCTTGTATGTTGCATCAAGTTAGTCTTGTATCAAGTTAGTCTTGTATGTTGCATCAAGTTAGTCTTGTGTTGCATCAAGTTAGTCTTGTATGTTGCATCAAGTTAGTCTTGTATGTTGCATCAAGTTAGTCTTGTATGTTGCATCAAGTTAGTCTTGTATGTTGCATCAAGTTAGTCTTGTATGTTGCATCAAGTTAGTCTTGTATGTTGCATCAAGTTGTCATGTTGCAAAGTTAGTCTTGTATGTTGCATCAAGTTAGTCTTGTATGTTGCATCAAGTTAGTCTTGTATGTTGCATCAAGTTAGTCTTGTATGTTGCATCAAGTTAGTCTTGTATGTTGCATCAAGTTAGTCTTGTATGTTGCATTGTCTTGTATGTTGCATCAAGTTAGGCTTGTATGTTGCATCAAGTTAGTCTTGTATGTTGCATCAAGTTAGTCTTGTATGTTGCATCAAGTTAGTCTTGTATGTTGCATCAAGTTAGTCTTGTGTGTTGCATCAAGTTAGTCTTGTATGTTGCATCAAGTTAGTCTTGAATGTTGCATCAAGTTAGTCTTGAATGTTGCATCAAGTTAGTCTTGTATGTTGCATCAAGTTAGTCTTGTATGTTGCATCAAGTTAGTCTTGTATGTTGCATCAAGTTAGTCTTGAATGTTGCATCAAGTTAGTCTTGTATGTTGCATCAAGTTAGTCTTGTATGTTGCATCAAGTTAGTCTTGTATGTTGCATCAAGTTAGTCTTGAATGTTGCAGCAAGTTAGTCTTATAAGTTGCTTGTCTTGTATGTTGCATCAAGTTAGTCTTGTATGTTGCATCAAGTTAGTCTTGAAATCAAGTTAGTCTTGTATGTTGCATCAAGTTAGTCTTGTATGTTGCATCAAGTTAGTCTTGTATGTTGCATCAAGTTAGTCTTGTATGTTGCATCAAGTTAGTCTTGTATGTTGCATCAAGTTAGTCTTGTATGTTGCATCAAGTTAGTCTTGTATGTTGCATCAAGTTAGTCTTGTATGTTGCATCAAGTTAGTCTTGTATGTTGCATCAAGTTAGTCTTGTATGTTGCATCAAGTTAGTCTTGAATGTTGCATCAAGTTAGTCTTGTATGTTGCATCAAGTTAGTCTTGTAATGTTAGTCTTGATGTTGCATCAAGTTAGTCTTGTATGTTGCATCAAGTTAGTCTTGTATGTTGCATCAAGTTAGTCTTGTATGTTGCATCAAGTTCTTGTATGTTGCATCAAGTTAGTCTTGAATGTTTGAATGTTGCATCAAGTTAGTCTTGTGTGTTGCATCAAGTTAGTCTTGTATGTTGCATCAAGTTAGTCTTGAATGTTGCATCAAGTTAGTCTTGAATGTTGCATCAAGTTAGTCTTGTATGTTGCATCAAGTTAGTCTTGTATGTTGCATCAAGTTAGTCTTGTATGTTGCATCAAGTTAGTCTTGTATGTTGCATCAAGTTAGTCTTGAATGTTGCATCAAGTTAGTCTTGTGTGTTGCATCAAGTTAGTCTTGTATGTTGCATCAAGTTAGTCTTGATCATGTTGCATCAAGTTAGTCTTGTATGTTGCATCAAGTTAGTCTTGTATGTTGCATCAAGTTAGTCTTGTATGTTGCATCAAGTTAGTCTTGTATGTTGCATCAAGTTAGTCTTGTATGTTGCATCAAGTTAGTCTTGTATGTTGCATCAAGTTAGTCTTGTATGTTGCATCAAGTTAGTCTTGTGTGTTGCATCAAGTTAGTCTTGTATGTTGCATCAAGTTAGTCTTGTATGTTGCATCAAGTTAGTCTTGTATGTTGCATCAAGTTAGTCTTGTATGTTGCATCAAGTTAGTCTTGTATGTTGCATCAAGTTAGTCTTGTATGTTGCATCAAGTTAGTCTTGAATGTTGCATCAAGTTAGTCTTGTATGTTGCATCAAGTTAGTCTTGTATGTTGCATCAAGTTAGTCTTGAATGTTGCATCAAGTTAGTCTTGTATGTTGCATCAAGTTAGTCTTGTATGTTGCATCAAGTTAGTCTTGTATGTTGCATCAAGTTTGTCTTGTGTGTTGCATCAAGTTAGTCTTGTATGTTGCATCATGTTAGTCTTGTATGTTGCGTCAAGTTAGTCTTGTATGTTGCATCAAGTTAGTCTTGTATGTTGCATCAAGTTAGTCTTGTATGTTGCATCAAGTTAGTCTTGTATGTTGCATCAAGTTAGTCTTGTATGTTGCATCAAGTTAGTCTTGTATGTTGCATCAAGTTAGTCTTGTATGTTGCATCAAGTTAGTCTTGTATGTTGCATCAAGTTAGTCTTGTATGTTGCATCAAGTTAGTCTTGTATGTTGCATCAAGTTAGTCTTGTATGTTGCATCAAGTTAGTCTTGTATGTTGCATCAAGTTAGTCTTGTATGTTGCATCAAGTTAGTCTTGTATGTTGCATCAAGTTAGTCTTGTGTGTTGCATCAAGTTAGTCTTGTGTGTTGCATCAAGTTAGTCTTGTATGTTGCATCAAGTTAGTCTTGAATGTTGCATCAAGTTAGTCTTGAATGTTGCATCAAGTTAGTCTTGTATGTTGCATCAAGTTAGTCTTGTATGTTGCATCAAGTTAGTCTTGTATGTTGCATCAAGTTAGTCTTGTATGTTGCATCAAGTTAGTCTTGTATGTTGCATCAAGTTAGTCTTGTATGTTGCATCAAGTTAGTCTTGTATGTTGCATCAAGTTAGTCTTGAATGTTGCATCAAGTTAGTCTTGTGTGTTGCATCAAGTTAGTCTTGTATGTTGCATCAAGTTAGTCTTGTGTTGCATCAAGTTGCATCATCAAGTTAGTCTTGTATGTTGCATCAAGTTAGTCTTGTATGTTGCATCAAGTTAGTCTTGTATGTTGCATCAAGTTAGTCTTGTGTGTTGCATCAAGTTAGTCTTGTATGTTGCATCAAGTTAGTCTTGAATGTTGCATCAAGTTAGTCTTGTATGTTGCATCAAGTTAGTCTTGAATGTTGCATCAAGTTAGTCTTGTATGTTGCATCAAGTTAGTCTTGTATGTTGCATCAAGTTAGTCTTGTATGTTGCATCAAGTTAGTCTTGTATGTTGCATCAAGTTAGTCTTGAATGTTGCATCAAGTTAGTCTTGTATGTTGCATCAAGTTAGTCTTGTATGTTGCATCAAGTTAGTCTTGTATGTTGCATCAAGTTAGTCTTGTATGTTGCATCAAGTTAGTCTTGTATGTTGCATCAAGTTAGTCTTGTATGTTGCATCAAGTTAGTCTTGTATGTTGCATCAAGTTAGTCTTGTATGTTGCATCAAGTTAGTCTTGTATGTTGCATCAAGTTAGTCTTGTATGTTGCATCAAGTTAGTCTTGTATGTTGCATCAAGTTAGTCTTGTATGTTGCATCAAGTTAGTCTTGTATGTTGCATCAAGTTAGTCTTGTATGTTGCATCAAGTTAGTCTTGTATGTTGCATCAAGTTAGTCTTGTATGTTGCATCAAGTTAGTCTTGTGTGTTGCATCAAGTTAGTCTTGTATGTTGCATCAAGTTAGTCTTGTATGTTGCATCAAGTTAGTCTTGTATGTTGCATCAAGTTAGTCTTGTATGTTGCATCAAGTTAGTCTTGTATGTTGCATCAAGTTAGTCTTGTATGTTGCATCAAGTTAGTCTTGTATGTTGCATCAAGTTAGTCTTGTATCAAGTTAGTCATGTTGCATCAAGTTAGTCTTGTATGTTGCATCAAGTTAGTCTTGTATGTTGCATCAAGTTAGTCTTGTATGTTGCATCAAGTTAGTCTTGTATGTTGCATCAAGTTAGTCTTGTATGTTGCATCAAGTTAGTCTTGAATGTTGCATCAAGTTAGTCTTGTATGTTGCATCAAGTTAGTCTTGTATGTTGCATCAAGTTAGTCTTGTATGTTGCATCAAGTTAGTCTTGTATGTTGCATCAAGTTTGTCTTGTATGTTGTCAAGTTAGTCATGTTGCAAAGTTAGTCTTGTATGTTGCATCAAGTTAGTCTTGAATGTTGCATCAAGTTAGTCTTGTATGTTGCATCAAGTTAGTCTTGAATGTTGCATCAAGTTAGTCTTGTATGTTGCATCAAGTTAGTCTTGTATGTTGCATCAAGTTAGTCTTGTATGTTGCATCAAGTTAGTCTTGAATGTTGCATCAAGTTAGTCTTGAATGTTGCATCAAGTTAGTCTTGTATGTTGCATCAAGTTAGTCTTGAATGTTGCATCAAGTTAGTCTTGAATGTTGCATCAAGTTAGTCTTATAAGTTGCATCAAGTTAGTCTTGAATGTTGCATCAAGTTAGTCTTGAATGTTGCATCAAGTTAGTCTTGTATGTTGCATCAAGTTAGTCTTGAATGTTGCGTCAAGTTAGTCTTGTATGTTAGTCATCATCAAGTTAGTCTTGTGTTGCATCAAGTTGCATCAAGTTAGTCTTGTATGTTGCATCAAGTTAGTCTTGTATGTTGCATCAAGTTAGTCTTGAATGTTGCATCAAGTTAGTCTTGTGTGTTGCATCAAGTTAGTCTTGTATGTTGCATCAAGTTAGTCTTGAATGTTGCATCAAGTTAGTCTTGAATGTTGCATCAAGTTAGTCTTGTATGTTGCATCAAGTTAGTCTTGTATGTTGCATCAAGTTAGTCTTGTATGTTGCATCAAGTTAGTCTTGTATGTTGCATCAAGTTAGTCTTGTATGTTGCATCAAGTTAGTCTTGTATGTTGCATCAAGTTAGTCTTGTGTGTTGCATCAAGTTAGTCTTGTATGTTGCATCAAGTTAGTCTTGTATGTTGCATCAAGTTAGTCTTGTATGTTGCATCAAGTTAGTCTTGTATGTTGCATCAAGTTAGTCTTGTGTGTTGCATCAAGTTAGTCTTGTATGTTGCATCAAGTTAGTCTTGAATGTTGCATCAAGTTAGTCTTGAATGTTGCATCAAGTTAGTCTTGTATGTTGCATCAAGTTAGTCTTGTATGTTGCATCAAGTTAGTCTTGTATGTTGCATCAAGTTAGTCTTGTATGTTGCATCAAGTTAGTCTTGTATGTTGCATCAAGTTAGTCTTGTATGTTGCATCAAGTTAGTCTTGTATGTTGCATCAAGTTAGTCTTGTATGTTGCATCAAGTTAGTCTTGTATGTTGCATCAAGTTAGTCTTGTATGTTGCATCAAGTTAGTCTTGTATGTTGCATCAAGTTAGTCTTGTATGTTGCATCAAGTTAGTCTTGTATGTTGCATCAAGTTAGTCTTGTGTGTTGCATCAAGTTAGTCTTGTATGTTGCATCAAGTTAGTCTTGAATGTTGCATCAAGTTAGTCTTGAATGTTGCATCAAGTTAGTCTTGTGTGTTGCATCAAGTTAGTCTTGTATGTTGCATCAAGTTAGTCTTGAATGTTGCATCAAGTTAGTCTTGAATGTTGCATCAAGTTAGTCTTGTATGTTGCATCAAGTTAGTCTTGTATGTTGCATCAAGTTAGTCTTGTATGTTGCATCAAGTTAGTCTTGTATGTTGCATCAAGTTAGTCTTGTATGTTGCATCAAGTTAGTCTTGAATGTTGCATCAAGTTAGTCTTGAATGTTGCATCAAGTTAGTCTTGTATGTTGCATCAAGTTAGTCTTGTATGTTGCATCAAGTTAGTCTTGTATGTTGCATCAAGTTAGTCTTGTATGTTGCATCAAGTTAGTCTTGTATGTTGCATCAAGTTAGTCTTGTGGTAGAGGACAGTGGACTTAGTGTTTCTTAATATACATTAATATTACCTTGCTTCTTCAACAATATATTGTCTGGTAAATATTTTCTCACATATATTTTCTGAGTATTTTTAGCATGGTCTTTTTTTTCAGCGCTTCATTATACATTTAATAGTAAAAAATTACAATATGTTCCGTGAGATGTTATGTACTCACCTAGTTGTACTCACCTAGTTGTACTCACCTAGTTGTACTCACCTAGTTGTACTCACCTAGTTGTACTCACCTAGTTGAGGTTGCGGGGGTCGAGTCCGAGCTCCTGGCCCCGCCTCTTCACTGATCGCTACTAGGTCACTCTCCCTGAACCATGAGCTTTATCATACCTCTGCTTAAAGCTATGTATGGATCCTGCCTCCACTACATCGCTTCCCAAACTATTCCACTTACTGACTACTCTGTGGCTGAAAAAATACTTCCTAACATCCCTGTGATTCATCTGTGTCTTCAGCTTCCAACTGTGTCCCCTTGTTACTGTGTCCCATCTCTGGAACATCCTGTCTTTGTCCACCTTGTCAATTCCTCTCAGTATTTTGTATGTCGTTATCATGTCCCCCCTATCTCTCCTGTCCTCCAGTGTCGTCAGGTTGATTTCCCTTAACCTCTCCTCGTAGGACATACCTCTTAGCTTTGGGACTAGTTTTGTTGCACTTTCTCTAGTTTCTTCACGTGCTTGGCTAGGTGTGGGTTCCAAACTGGTGCCGCATACTCCAATATGGGCCTAACGTATACGGTGTACAGGGTCCTGAATGATTCCTTATTAAGATGTCGGAATGCTGTTCTGAGGTTTGCTAGGCGCCCATATGCTGCAGCAGTTATTTGGTTGATGTGCGCTTCAGGAGATGTGCCTGGTGTTATACTCACCCCAAGATCTTTTTCCTTGAGTGAGGTTTGTAGTCTCTGGCCCCCTAGACTGTACTCCGTCTGCGGTCTTCTTTGCCCTTCCCCAATCTTCATGACTTTGCACTTGGTGGGATTGAACTCCAGCAGCCAATTGCTGGACCAGGTCTGCAGCCTGTCCAGATCCCTTTGTAGTTCTGCCTGGTCTTCGATCGAGTGAATTCTTCTCATCAACTTCACGTCATCTGCAAACAGGGACACCTCAG
>NC_091304.1:32496567-32516567 GCF_038502225.1 Cherax quadricarinatus
TTCGATAAACGAGGTTCCACTGTATATATATATATATATATATATATATATATATATATATATATATATATATATATATATATATATATATACGCATAGACTCAAATTAAGTTGTAATAATCAACTGTCAGTGAATAAACAGAAGAGTGGACAAGGGGCTCGAACCGTGGTTCGCAAACTGATATTCCCCAGACCTCTTACATACAGTGGAGACAAAGAGGCTTCCAGCAAACCGAGGGAGTAGGGTGCACCAGCAAGTGCTGGACACACTGCACACAACCGAGGAGGAGGTGAAGAAACTGGGCCCAGATAGCCTGTCTCCAGGAGTCCTGGGAGAGGGAGAAGACGCACTATATGTGCCACTAACAATAATATTCAATGTATCTACTGAAACAGAGCAACTACCTGAGGTGTGGAAGACAGCAAATGTAGTCCCAGTTTTTAAGAAAGGAGACAGGCAGGCAACACTAAATACAGACCTGTGTCGCTGACATGTATAGTATGTAAAGTTATGGAGAAGATTATCAGGAGAAGATTGGTGAAGCACCTAGAAAGGAATGGGGAAGAACAAAGAAGACCGCAGATGGAGTACAGCCTAAGAGATCAAAGGCTGCAAAACTCATTCAAGGAGAAGGATCTTGGGGTGTGCATAATACCGAGCAAATCTTCTGAGGCGCACATCAACCAAATAACTGCTGCAGCATATGGGCGCCTGGCAAACCTAAGTAATTCAAGACACTGTACACCGTATACGTCAGGCCCACAGTGGAATATGCAGCACCAATATGGAACCCACACCTGGTCAGACACGTCAAGAAATTAGAGAAAGTGCAAAGGTTTGCAACGAAACTTGTCCCGGAGCTAAGGGGTATGCACTACTAGGAGAGGCTAAGGGAAATCAACCTGACGACACTAGAGGACAGAAATGATAGGGGGACATGAATACGACATATAAAATACTGAGAGGAAGTGATACAGTGGATAGAGAAAGAATGTTTCAGAGATGGGACACAGCAACAAGGTGTCACAGCTGGAAGTTGAAAACTCAGATGAGTCACAGGGATGGCAGGAAGCATTTCTTCAGTCATAGAGTTGTCAGGAAGTGGAACACTCTGGAGAGTGATTTAGTGGAGGCAGGATCCATACATAGCTTTAAGAAGAGATACGATGAAGGTCATGGAGAAGGGAGAGACAGCAGACCTAGTAGCGACCAGCGAAGACGCGGGCTCAGGAACTGTGACTCGACTCTTGTAACTATAAGTAGGTGAGTAAATGCACACACACATACACCGGTAAAAACTCCGGATAATGTATTAGGTTATGTTGCCTTTTAAGTTGTGAAGTTTGTGTTTTATAAGTCACACTGAACTTGGACCTGTCACTGTCTCGTGACTGACCTGTCACTGTCTCGTGACTGACCTGTCACTGTCTCGTGACTGACCTGTCACTGTCTCGTGACTGACCTGTCACTGTCTCGTGACTGACCTGTCACTGTCTCGTGACTGACCTGCCACTGTCTCGTGACTGACCTGTCACTGTCTCGTGACTGACCTGTCACTGTCTCGAGACTGACCTGTCACTGTCTCGTGACTGACCTGTCACTGTCTCGTGACTGACCTGTCACTGTCTCGTGACTGACCTGCCACTGTCTCGTGACTGACCTGTCACTGTCTCGTGACTGACCTGTCACTGTCTCGTGACTGACCTGTCACTGTCTCGTGACTGACCTGTCACTGTCTCGTGACTGACCTGCCACTGTCTCGTGACTGACCTGTCACTGTCTCGCGACTGACCTGTCACTGTCTCGTGACTGACCTGTCACTGTCTCGTGACTGACCTGCCACTGTCTCATGACTGACCTGTCACTGTCTCATGACTGACCTGCCACTGTCTCGTGACTGACCTGCCACTGTCTCATGACTGACCTGTCACTGTCTCATGACTGACCTGTCACTGTCTCGTGACTGACCTGTCACTGTCTCATGACTGACCTGTCACTGTCTCGTGACTGACCTGTCACTGTCTCGTGACTGACCTGTCACTCTCATGACTGACCTGCCACTGTCTCGTGACTGACCTGTCACTGTCTCATGACTGACCTGCCATTGTCTCGTGACTGACCTGTCACTGTCTCATGACTGACCTGTCACTGTCTCGTGACTGACCTGTCACTGTCTCATGACTGACCTGTCACTGTCTCATGACTGACCTGCCACTGTCTCATGACTGACCTATCACTGTCTCGTGACTGACCTGTCACTGTCTCGTGACTGACCTGTCACTGTCTCGTGACTGACCTGTCACTGTCTCATGACTGACTTGTCACTGTCTCGTGACTGACCTGTCACTGTCTCATGACTGACCTGCCACTGTCTCATGACTGACCTGTCACTGTCTCGTGACTGACCTGTCACTGTCTCATGACTGACCTGTCACTGTCTCGTGACTGACCTGTCACTGTCTCGTGACTGACCTGTCACTGTCATGACTGACCTGCCACTGTCTCGTGACTGACCTGTCACTGTCTCATGACTGACCTGTCACTGTCTCGTGACTGACCTGTCACTGTCTCATGACTGACCTGTCACTGTCTCGTGACTGACCTGTCACTGTCTCATGACTGACCTGTCACTGTCTCGTGACTGACCTGTCACTGTCTCATGACTGACCTGTCACTGTCTCGTGACTGACCTGTCACTGTCTCATGACTGACCTGCCACTGTCTCATGACTGACCTGTCACTGTCTCATGACTGACCTTCCACTGTCTCGTGACTGACCTGTCACTGTCTCATGGCTGACCTGCCACTGTCTCGTGACTGACCTGTCACTGTCTCATGACTGACCTGTCACTGTCTCGTGACTGACCTGTCACTGTCTCATGACTGACCTGCCACTGTCTCCTGACTGACCTGTCACTGTTTCATGACTGACCTGTCACTGTCTCGTGACTGACCTGTCACTGTCTCATGACTGACCTGTCACTGTCTCATGACTGACCTGCCACTGTCTCATGACTGACCTGTCACTGTCTCCTGACTGACCAGCCACTGTCTCATGACTGACCAACCACTGTCTCCTGACTGACCGGCCACTGTCTCATAACTGACCTGTCACTGTCTCATGACTGACCTGTCACTGTTTCGTGACTGACCTGTCACTGTCTCGTGACTGACCTGTCACTGTCTCATGACTGGCCTGTCACTGTCTCATGACTGACCTGTCACTGTCTCATGACTGACCGGTCACTGTCTCATGAATGACCTGTCACTGTCTCGTGACTGACCAGCCACTGTCTCATGACTGACCAGCCACTGTCTCATGACTGACCGGCCACTGTCTCATGACTGACCAGCCACTGTCTCATGACTGACCAGCCACTGTCTCGTGACTGACCAGCCACTGTCTCCTGACTGACCGGCCACTGTCTCATGACTGACCAGGCATTGTCTCCTGACTGACCGGCTACTGTCTCATGAATGACCAGCCACTGTCTCATGACTGACCGGCTACTGTCTCATGAATGACCAGCCACTGTCTCCTGACTGACCGGCTACTGTCTCATGAATGACCAGCCACTGTCTCATGACTGACCGGCTACTGTCTCATGAATGACCAGCCACTGTCTCCTGACTGACCGGCCACTGTCTCATGAATGACCAGCCACTGTCTCATGACTGACCGGCTACTGTCTCATGAATGACCAGCCACTGTCTCATGACTGACCGGCTACTGTCTCATGACTGACCAGCCACTGTCTCATGACTGACCGGCTACTGTCTCATGAATGACCAGCCACTGGCTCATGACTGACCAGCCACTGTCTCATGACTGACCGGCTACTGTCTCATGACTGACCAGCCACTGTCTCATGACTGACCGGCTACTGTCTCATGAATGACCAGCCACTGGCTCATGACTGACCAGCCAATGTCTCATGACTGACCGGCTACTGTCTCATGAATGACCAGCCACTGTCTCATGACTGACCGGCTACTGTCTCATGAATGACCAGCCACTGTCTCATGACTGACCGGCTACTGTCTCATGAATGACCAGCCACTGTCTCATGACTGACCGGCTACTGTCTCATGACTGACCAGCCACTGTCTCATGACTGACCGGCTACTGTCTCATGAATGACCAGCCACTGTCTCATGACTGACCGGCTACTGTCTCATGAATGACCAGCCACTGTCTCATGACTGACCGGCTACTGTCTCATGAATGACCAGCCACTGTCTCATGACTGACCGGCTACTGTCTCATGAATGACCAGCCACTGTCTCATGACTGACCGGCTACTGTCTCATGAATGACCAGCCACTGTCTCATGACTGACCGGCCACTATCTCATGAATGACCAGCCACTGTCTCATGACTGACCGGCTACTGTCTCATGAATGACCAGCCACTGTCTCATGACTGACCGGCTACTGTCTCATGACTGACCAGCCACTGTCTCATGACTGACCGCTATCAGGAGTTTACGTCCTGACTGAATTTCTGAGGTTTACTTTTGGAGTGTCAGTTTTGGCCTCCCCTGAGTGATATAATGTATGATGTGTCTGTACCAGTGATGTCTGTACCAATGATGTCTGTACCAATGATGTCTGTACTAGTGATGTCTGTACCAGTGATGTCTGTACCAATGATGTCTGTACTAGTGATGTCTGTACCAGTGATATCTGTACCAGTTATGTCTGTACCAGTGATGTCTGTACCAGTGATGTCTGTACCAGTGATGTCTGTACCAGTGATGTCTGTAAAAGTGATGTCTGTACCAGTGATGTCTGTACCAGTGATGTCTGTACCAGTGATGTCTGTACCAATGATGTCTGTACTAGTGATGTCTGTACCAGTGATGTGTGTACCAGTTATGTCTGTACCAGTTATGTCTGTACCAGTGGTGCCTGTACCAGTGACGTCTGTACCAGTGATGTCTGTACCAATGATGTCTGTACCAGTGATGTTTGTACCAGTGATGTTTGTACCAATGATGTCTGTACCAGTAATGTTTATACCAGTGATGTTTGTACCAATGATGTCTGTACCAGTTATTTCTGTACCAGTGATGTCTGTACCAATGATGTCTGTACCAGTGATGCTTGTACCAATGATGTCTGTACCAGTAATGTTTGTACCAATGATGTCTGTACCAGTGATGTGTGTACCAGTGATGTGTGTACCAGTGATGTCTGTACCACTGATTGTACCACTGATGTCTGTATTACTTGTGTTTGTATTACTGAAGTTTATATTAGTGATGCTTGTCTTAGCAGTATCTATTTATTGATGTTTTATTAGTGTTTGCATCAGTGATGTTTAATATCATTATTGTTATACCAGTAAAATATGTTGAGCATATATTGTGTTGGGAGGCAGGTATGTGGGTATTACAGCAGTGTGTCAGAGGCCAGATAACATCATCTACGCTCCTTGGTACAGCGAGTCATAAGTCTGTCTTTCCATAAGTTACTGCTACCTCATCCTCACACACCACCCATGTACATACCTGGCCTTTGTGCACACTTGCTCCATGTGCGTACCTTTCTCATGTACATATTGCATGTGCTCATTATTGATGTGAATATGCTCCATTGAAATTATAAATACTGTGATATCCAAAGATGTGATAGAGACGAAGATATTGATAATATAAGACAAATGATCATAATAAGAAATAAATACAATTGTTATGGTCGTGCACAATGGCGGATTGCTTTAAGATAATTTTATACAATTTATTTATATATGGAGGGAGAGGTTTAAATAAATGACATACACAAGATGTTAGACGCAGAGTAGCCAGCAGTGGTACTGACATACACAAGATGTTAGACACAGAGTAGACAGCAGTGGTACTGACATACACAAGATGTTAGACACAGAGTAGCCAGCAGTGGTACTGACATACACAAGATGTTAGACGCAGTGTAGCCAGCAGTGGTACTGACATACACAAGATGTTAGACGCAGTGTAGCCAGCAGTGGTACTGACATACACAAGATGTTAGACGCAGAGTAGCCAGCAGTGGTACTGACATACACAAGATGTTAGACGCAGTGTAGCCAGCAGTGGTACTGACATACACAAGATGTTAGACGCAGTGTAGCCAGCAGTGGTACTGACATACACAAGATGTTAGACGCAGTGTAGCCAGCAGTGGTACTGACATACACAAGATGTTAGACGCAGAGTAGCCAGCAGTGGTACTGACATACACAAGATGTTAGACGCAGTGTAGCCAGCAGTGGTACTGACATACACAAGATGTTAGACGCAGAGTAGCCAGCAGTGGTACTGACATACACAAGATGTTAGACGCAGTGTAGCCAGCAGTGGTACTGACATACACAAGATGTTAGACGCAGTGTAGCCAGCAGTGGTACTGACATACACAAGATGTTAGACGCAGTGTAGCCAGCAGTGGTACTGACATACACAAGATGTTAGACGCAGAGTAGCCAGCAGTGGTACTGACATACACAAGATGTTAGACGCAGTGTAGCCAGCAGTGGTACTGACATACACAAGATGTTAGACGCAGAGTAGCCAGCAGTGGTACTGACATACACAAGATGTTAGACGCAGAGTAGCCAGCAGTGGTACTGACATACACAAGATGTTAGACGCAGAGTAGCCAGCAGTGGTACTGACATACACAAGATGTTAGACGGAGAGTAGCCAGCAGTGGTACTGACATACACAAGATGTTAGACGCAGTGTAGCCAGCAGTGGTACTGACATACACAAGATGTTAGACGCAGTGTAGCCAGCAGTGGTACTGACATACACAAGATGTTAGACGCAGTGTAGCCAGCAGTGGTACTGACATACACAAGATGTTAGACGCAGTGTAGCCAGCAGTGGTACTGACATACACAAGATGTTAGACGCAGAGTAGCCAGCAGTGGTACTGACATACACAAGATGTTAGACGCAGAGTAGCCAGCAGTGGTACTGACATACACAAGATGTTAGACGCAGAGTAGCCAGCAGTGGTACTGACATACACAAGATGTTAGACGCAGAGTAGCCAGCAGTGGTACTGACATACACAAGATGTTAGACGCAGTGTAGCCAGCAGTGGTACTGACATACACAAGATGTTAGACGCAGAGTAGCCAGCAGTGGTACTGACATACACAAGATGTTAGACGCAGTGTAGCCAGCAGTGGTACTGACATACACAAGATGTTAGACGCAGTGTAGCCAGCAGTGGTACTGACATACACAAGATGTTAGACGCAGTGTAGCCAGCAGTGGTACTGACATACACAAGATGTTAGACGCAGTGTAGCCAGCAGTGGTACTGACATACACAAGATGTTAGACGCAGAGTAGCCAGCAGTGGTACTGATATACACAAGATGTTAGACGCAGTGTAGCCAGCAGTGGTACTGACATACACAAGATGTTAGACACAGTGTAGCCAGCAGTGGTACTGACATACACAAGATGTTAGACGCAGTGTAGCCAGCAGTGGTACTGACATACACAAGATGTTAGACGCAGTGTAGCCAGCAGTGGTACTGACATACACAAGATGTTAGACGCAGAGTAGCCAGCAGTGGTACTGACATACACAAGATGTTAGACACAGTGTAGCCAGCAGTGGTACTGACATACACAAGATGTTAGACGCAGTGTAGCCAGCAGTGGTACTGACATACACAAGATGTTAGACGCAGTGTAGCCAGCAGTGGTACTGACATACACAAGATGTTAGACGCAGTGTAGCCAGCAGTGGTACTGACATACACAAGATGTTAGACGCAGTGTAGCCAGCAGTGGTACTGACATACACAAGATGTTAGACGCAGTGTAGCCAGCAGTGGTACTGACATACACAAGATGTTAGACACAGTGTAGCCAGCAGTGGTACTGAACTCTAGTTTACAACATATAGTAGAGGCTGACAGAACACCCAGCTGCAGAGTAGAACCGAGGTTTGCAACATAGAGGCTGACAGAACACCAAGCTGCAGAGTAGAACCGAGGTTTGCAACATAGAGGCTGACAGAACACCCAACTGCAGAGTAGAACCGAGGTTTGCAACATAGAGGCTGACAGAACACCCAACTGCAGAGTAGAACCGAGGTTTGCAACATAGAGGCTGACAGAACACCCAACTGCAGAGTAGAACCGAGGTTTGCAACATAGAGGCTGACAGAACACCAAGCTGCAGAGTAGAACCGAGGTTTGCAACATAGAGGCTGACAGAACACCCAGCTGCAGAGTAGAACCGAGGTATGCAACATAGAGGCTGACAGAACACCCAACTGCAGAGTAGAACCGAGGTTTGCAACATAGAGGCTGACAGAACACCCAACTGCAGAGTAGAACCGAGGTTTGCAACATAGAGGCTGACAGAACACCAAGCTGCAGAGTAGAACCGAGGTTTGCAACATAGAGGCTGACAGAACACCCAAGCTGCAGAGTAGAACCGAGGTTTGCAACATAGAGGCTGACAGAACACCCAGCTGCAGAGTAGAACCGAGGTTTGCAACATAGAGGCTGACAGAACACCCAACTGCAGAGTAGAACCGAGGTTTGCAACATAGAGGCTGACAGAACACCCAACTGCAGAGTAGAACCGAGGTTTGCAACATAGAGGCTGACAGAACACCAAGCTGCAGAGTAGAACCGAGGTTTGCAACATAGAGGCTGACAGAACACCCAGCTGCAGAGTAGAACCGAGGTTTGCAACATAGAGGCTGACAGAACACCCAACTGCAGAGTAGAACCGAGGTTTGCAACATAGAGGCTGACAGAACACCAAGCTGCAGAGTAGAACCGAGGTTTGCAACATAGAGGCTGACAGAACACCCAGCTGCAGAGTAGAACCGAGGTATGCAACATAGAGGCTGACAGAACACCCAGCTGCAGAGTAGAACCGAGGTTTGCAACATAGAGGCTGACAGAACACCCAGCTGCAGAGTAGAACCGAGGTTTGCAACATAGAGGCTGACAGAACACCCAGCTGCAGAGTAGAACCGAGGTTTGCAACATAGAGGCTGACAGAACACCCAGCTGCAGAGTAGAACCGAGGTTTGCAACATAGAGGCTGACAGAACACCCAGCTGCAGAGTAGAACCGAGGTTTGCAACATAGAGGCTGACAGAACACCCAACTGCAGAGTAGAACCGAGGTTTGCAACATAGAGGCTGACAGAACACCCAACTGCAGAGTAGAACCGAGGTTTGCAACATAGAGGCTGACAGAACACCCAACTGCAGAGTAGAACCGAGGTTTGCAACATAGAGGCTGACAGAACACCCAGCTGCAGAGTAGAACCGAGGTTTGCAACATAGAGGCTGACAGAACACCCAACTGCAGAGTAGAACCGAGGTTTGCAACATAGAGGCTGACAGAACACCAAGCTGCAGAGTAGAACCGAGGTTTGCAACATAGAGGCTGACAGAACACCCAACTGCAGAGTAGAACCGAGGTTTGCAACATAGAGGCTGACAGAACACCCAACTGCAGAGTAGAACCGAGGTTTGCAACATAGAGGCTGACAGAACACCCAGCTGCAGAGTAGAACCGAGGTTTGCAACATAGAGGCTGACAGAACACCCAACTGCAGAGTAGAACCGAGGTTTGCAACATAGAGGCTGACAGAACACCAAGCTGCAGAGTAGAACCGAGGTTTGCAACATAGAGGCTGACAGAACACCCAACTGCAGAGTAGAACCGAGGTTTGCAACATAGAGGCTGACAGAACACCCAACTGCAGAGTAGAACCGAGGTTTGCAACATAGAGGCTGACAGAACACCAAGCTGCAGAGTAGTACCGAGGTTTGCAACATAGAGGCTGACAGAACACCCAGCTGCAGAGTAGAACCGAGGTTCGCAACATAGAGGCTGACAGAACACCAAGCTGCAGAGTAGAACCGAGGTTTGCAACATAGAGGCTGACAGAACACCAAGCTGCAGAGTAGTACCGAGGTTTGCAACATAGAGGCTGACAGAACACCCAGCTGCAGTATGGAGGTGACGTTGAAAGAAGCTAGGCAGCTACGGATCACTCAGGAATAAATCAATCAATCTTCAAGAAAATTACACTCCTTGAAATACGTGATTTACTAGTCATTAATTTTGCGACACGACAGCTGCTCGATGGGGAAAGACGTTTAACAATTTATCTTCTCTCGCTCTCGATATTTCCCGCAAAAATTGTGACTCTCTCTATCCAAAGACTAATGAAAAAAAACATTAGAGGCAAGAAAACCCTTTTACAGATTGGTAATAGTTGCAAGTTCCTCTACTCGAGGTGGAGAATGCGTCTTTATGGGACTTAGGTGGTTGTGCCCTTGTGACGCTCACACTCTTACACTGATGTGACGACAGTGATTCATCAGAGCACATTGTGTGGCTTAACCCACCCAGCACATTGTGTGGCTTAACCCACCCAGCACATTGTGTGGCTTAACCCACCCAGCACATTGTGTGGCTTAACCCACCCAGCACATTGTGTGGCTTAACCCACCCAGCACATTGTGTGGCTTAACCCACCCAGCACATTGTGTGGCTTAACCCACCCAGCACGTTGTCTGGCTTAACCCACCCAGCACATTGTGAGGCTTAACCCACCCAGCACATTGTGTGGCTTAACCCACCCAGCACATTGTGTGGCTTAACCCACCCAGCACATTGTGTGGCTTAACCCACCCAGCACATTGTGTGGCTTAACCCACCCAGCACATTGTGGCTGGCTTAACCCACCCAGCACATTGTGTGGCTTAACCCACCCAGCACATTGTGTGGCTTAACCCACCCAGCACATTGTGTGGCTTAACCCACCCAGCACATTGTGTGGCTTAACCCACCCAGCACATTGTGTGGCTTAACCCACCCAGCACATTGTGTGGCTTAACCCACCCAGCACATTGTGTGGCTTAACCCACCCAGCACATTGTGTGGCTTAACCCACCCAGCACATTGTGTGGCTTAACCCACCCAGCACATTGTGTGGCTTAACCCACCCAGCACATTGTGTGGCTTAACCCACCCAGCACATTGTGTGGCTTAACCCACCCAGCACATTGTGTGGCTTAACCCACCCAGAACATTGTGTGGCTTAACCCACCCAGCACATTGTGTGGCTTAACCCACCCAGCACATTGTGTGGCTTAACCCACCCAGCACATTGTGTGCCTTAACCCACCCAGCACATTGTGTGGCTTAACCCACCCAGCACATTGTGTGGCTTAACCCACCCAGCACATTGTGTGGCTTAACCCACCCAGCACATTGTGTGGCTTAACCCACCCAGCACATTGTG
Organism: Cherax quadricarinatus; assembly: GCF_038502225.1. NCBI lineage: Eukaryota > Metazoa > Arthropoda > Malacostraca > Decapoda > Parastacidae > Cherax > Cherax quadricarinatus. The sequence continues at coordinate 32,507,857 of NC_091304.1, forward strand.
TGGCTTAACCCACCCAGCACATTGTGTGGCTTAACCCACCCAGCACATTGTGTGGCTTAACCCACCCAGCACATTGTGTGGCTTAACCCACCCAGCACATTGTGTGACTTAACCCACCCAGCACATTGTGTGGCTTAACTGACCCAGCACATTGTGTGGCTTAACCCACCCAGCACATTGTGTGGCTTAACCCACCCAGCACATTGTGTGGCTTAACTGACCCAGCACATTGTGTGGCTTAACCCACCCAGCACACTGTGTGACTTAACCCACCCAGCTCATTGTGGGACAACCCACCCAGCACATTGTCTGGCTTAACCCACCCAGCACATTGTGTGGCTTAACTGATCCAGCACATTGTGTGGCTTAACTGACCCAGCACATTGTGTGGCTTAACCCACCCAGCACATTGTGTGGCTTAACCCACCCAGCACATTGTGTGGATTAACCCGCCCAGCACATTGTGTGGCTTAACTGACCCAGCACATTGTGTGGCTTAACCCACCCAGCACATTGTGTGGCTTAACCCACCCAGCACATTGTGTGGCTAAACCCGCCCAGCACATTGCGTGGCTTAACCCACCCAGCACATTGTCTGGCTTAACCCACCCAGCACATTGTCTGGCTTAGCCCACAGCACATTGTGTGGCTTAACCCACCCAGCACATTGTGTGGCTTAACTGTCCCAGCACATTGTGTGGCTTAACTCACCCAGCACATTGTGTGGCTTAACTCACCCAGCACATTGTGTGGCTTAACTCACCCAGCACATTGTGTGGCTTAACCGACCCAGCACATTGTGTGGCTTAACCCACCCAGCACATTGTGTGGCTTAGCCCACCCAGCACATTGTGTGGCTTAATCCACCCAGCACATTGTGTGGCTTAACCCACCCAGCACATTGTGTGGCTTAACCCACCCAGCACATTGTGTGGCTTAACCCACCCAGCACATTGTGTGGCTTAACCCACCCAGCACATTGTGTGGCTTAACCCACCCAGCACATTGTGTGGCTTAACCCACCCAGCACATTGTGTGGCTTAACCCACCCAGCACATTGTGTGGCTTAACCCACCCAGCACATTGTGTGGCTTAACCCACCCAGCACATTGTGTGGCTTACCCACCCAGCACATTGTGTGGCTTAACTGACCCAGCACATTGTGTGGCTTAACCCACCCAGCACATTGTGTGGCTTAAGCCACCCAGCACATTGTGTGGCTTAACCCACCCAGCACATTGTGTGGCTTAACCCATCCAGCACATTGTGTGGCTTAACCCACCCAGCACATTGTGTGGCTTAACCCACCCCAACACACACACACACACACACACACACCACACACACACACACACACACACACAACCACACACACACACACCAGACACACACACCACACGCACACACAACACACACACACCACACGCACACACACCACACACACACACCACACACACACACACCACACACACACACCACACACACACACCACACACACACCACACACACACACACACACCACACACACACACCACACACACACACCACACACACACACCACACACACACACCACACACACACACCACACACACACCACACACACACACACCACACACACACCACACACACACCACACACACACCACACACACACCACACACACACACCACACACACACACACACACACACACACACACACACACACACACACACACACACACACACACACACACTCGGGACCAGGAGCTATGAATCGACCCCTGCAACCACAAATAGGTGAGTACACACATTAAACAAGGGTAGTATTCGCTATCCTTCCGTCCACATCCAACGACAACCTGAAGAATTTTAACAAATAATTTTTTTTGCCTCCTTTTGTTAAAAAAAATAATATAGGTAAATTGTTTTGGGTTGACAAGAGAGACAGGAAGATGCCCGTAACCTGATACATGTTTGATATTTGTTGTGGAAGTCTGAAGTGGTGTCGAGGAGGGTGTCACCTGAAGGACGCTACATGTAAACTGGGCGAGACTCACACATCATATTCAAATATTTCCTAAGTGATAACAAGGTTGTTGAGTGAGGGAACTAATTGTATACCCGCCCTCATGATAATGTAGACCTCCTTCAGCAGTCAAGGGCTGGCAGGTGTGTCCCTTCTGACGAGGAAGTGTCCGCTACGTGAACCACCAAGATGCTGAGAGTAGCAGCAGTAGGTGCTCTGCCTCACGCCAGGTGGGTCCTTAAGCTTAGTCATTCACACTCTTGTATTTGCGTAACTTACTGTTAAAGTGGTACTGGGATGACCTGTCAAGGGATGTTGTGACCTGTGAATATGACGAACCTTAGAGAACGAGATTGACTTCTAGGCGTGGCTAACCTCATAAAGACGGGAGTGACCTCTCAGAAAGCCAGGATGACCTCTGAAGAGAGCGGGGATGACCTGTCAGGAGAAGAACAGCGACTTCCACCTGACTTCACTTCCGGTCATGACTACCTGTCAGAGGTAGGCGGCGGCGGCTCCTCCGCAAGGTCATCCTGCCGGGAAGGTCATCCCGCCGTCATTGTCTTTTACGCTTGAAGTGTCGCAACTTTTTTAAAACAATAATAATACGTAAGACTCTAGTTTTGGTGCTTCGTTTTTTTTATGAAAAAGTTTAGTGAACATGTTGCGTCTTCGCTGGGAAGTGAACGACGCCGGGAAGTGAGCGACGCTGGGAAGTGAGCGACGCTGGGAAGTGAGCGACGCTGGGAAGTGAGCGACGCTGGGAAGTGAGCGACGCTGGGAAGTGAGCGACGCTGGGAAGTGAGCGACGCTGGGAAGTGAGCGACGCGGGGAAGTGAGCGACGCTGGGAAGTGAGCGACGCTGGGAAGTGAGCGACGCTGGGAAGTGAGCGACGCTGGGAAGTGAGCGACGCTGGGAAGTGAGCGACGCTGGGAAGTGAGCGACGCTGGGAAGTGAGCGACGCTGGGAAGTGAGAGACGATGGGAAGTGAGCGACGCTGGGAAGTGAGCGACGCCGGGAAGTGAGCGACGCTGGGAAGTGAGTGACGCCGGGAAGTGAGCGACGCTGGGAAGTGAGTGACGCCGGGAAGTGAGCGACGCTGGGAAGTGAGTGACGCCGGGAAGTGAGCGACGCTGGGAAGTGAGCGACGCCGGGAAGTGAGTGACGCCGGGAAGTGAGTGACGCCGGGAAGTGAGCGACGCCGGGAAGTGAGTGACGCCGGGAAGTGAGTGACGCCGGGAAGTGAGCTACGCCGTGACGGGGACACCCATCAAAACATTAAATTGTTGTGTATTATGTTTTTTCCTTTTTTTCACTTTCATCTGTTGTTTATGTGATGAATTATGTGACTCGCATTTGCTTGTGTTTGAATTATTATTTCTAGTTTATGTTGTTAAACAAGGAATGTATTATGTGTGTTGATGTGGGGAAGACTTTATTAAGTGAAGAACCTGCCATCAGAGCTCCACTTACTAACTACCACATGGAAAAACAAGGACTCTACCACTTCCTGTGCTGAATGGCTCACGCGGGTTTAGCGCATTTTATTTTTATTTTATCTGTTTACGATAGTTTTCAATAAACTTTTGCCTTATTGGTTTATCTTTCATACATATTCAGTAACTACTTCCATTCCTAAATAATCTGCATTTATAATGAAAAAAAATGCATTTATAAAACTATCATCATAAACATTAAGAATCAGAGGTCGGATGTTGTACATTACTAACATTATATTCAGAACTATTGTTGTTTGGTGGGTTAAGCGTTTATTTGTATCTTCTGTGCTCGCTTCAAGCTTGCATTCTCTTCCTCTTTGCTCGCTCTAAGCTTAAATTCTCATCATTTATGCTTGCTTCAAGCTTGTATTCTCATCCTGTGTTCTCACTCCAGGTCTGCATTAGTTAACTCCGTTGCCAAAATAGAGAACAATAGCCCCGCATATGAATTCGTATTATGTTTTTGTTGTAATATGCAGCGGTGTGGCCTCATGTTGGCCGAGATCTTAAGGAATTTGAACGAACCATTATGTGATACAGTAAAATAAAACGGAAGAATAAAATTCTGCAGCTAAGCTGGAGATCACTGAGAATCCCACAGTTGAGGAAGACTGAGAATAGAAACGCACCTCACATATTCATTCATTTTGAGTGAGGCTGGACGTGGTCGCCCAACACCAGAATGAGAAGAAGAGTGGTTAATACTTCTGCTGGAACAATGGACACCTGCCATGGTCCTGCTCCAGCTCTGACGCGATTAAGAACACCTGTAATACCGACGCCCTGAGGCCTGTTCGTGTTTCAGAGGATCACCATTTTATTGTAGCAACGTTTCGCTCTCCAGGAGTTTGTCAAGCCGTTACAAACAATACAGGGGCATAGCGGGTATATATAGGTATAGAATGAGTTGCGAAGCATAATATAATTGGTGTAGGTGGCAGTAGTAGTAGCTGTAGTTGTACTTGTGGTAGTAGTACTTGTAGTAGTAGTAGTAGTACTTGTAGTAGTAGTAGTACTTGTAGTAGTAGTAGTACTTGTAGTAGTAGTACAGTACTTGTAGTTGTAGTAGTGCTTGTAGTAGTAGTAGCAGCTATGTGATGGCAGGGTTTATTGTTTTGAGGATAATTCTTGCTAATATATCAGAGATGATGAAGCTGCCTTTATTCTGTTTGTGTTAGAAATAGCGATTAATGGTGATTCAAGATATTTACGTCTACGGAAAATGGGTTCTTAATCACCAGAAGGACGTCGTTGACTTTCATCTGGTGGTTGGCGGAACTCTGATAGTTAAACAGAATAAAGGCAACTTCATCATTTCTGAAGTAGTAGCAAGAATTTTTCTCAAAACAGTAAACCCCGCCATCACATAGCTGCTACTACTACTACAAGTGCTACAACAACAACAAGTACTACTACTGGTACTACTACTACAACCACCACCACCACCACCACAAGTACTACTACTACCACCTACAACGATTATATTAAGCTTTGCACCTCACTCTAAACCTATATATACCCTGTATGCCCATGTATTCTTTGTAACGGCTTGACAAAGCTCCTGGAGAGCGAAATGTTACTACGATAAACTGTCGCAATAGTGGCACTTGTGTCCCTTACCTAACTTAGTGTCGGTAATTTTTCCTACATTATTACAGTAAAGGTTTAATCAAATATATCAACAACAAGTAACGTACAGATGTACGTCATAACCTGTGGTCTTTGTGACTTCTTGCATGTATTATGTCCCTTTTCTGGGGTACCTCTCTCTCTTGACCTTTACTTGGTGACCTCTCTTGGTGATATTCCTTGCTGGGTGATCAATTATTGGTGAATTGTCTGGTAACCTTCTTTCATCATCATTAACAATTTGCCTTGTTTGTTTACTAATCATCCTGGGTGACCTTTTCCTTGTTTATAAGTCTTCCGATGACCCTTCTAATTTATTGACTCTTTTTTATTCGTGTCTCTGTCCTGCTTGTTGACCTAACTCTCAGTCACCACTTTCTCCCTCTTTGTGCTCTTTGTGACTCTTTGTGCTCTTTGTGACTCTTTGTGCTCTCATATTATACCGCTGGCAGCGACGCCTGTTTTTGGCTGTCGTCTTGTTATACCGCTGGCAGCAACGCCAGTGTCAGTCTAATATCTTAGTAAGTAAGTAAGTAAGTTAAGTAAGTCAGGTACACACAAATACAGTTACATAGATTATCATACATAGCAGCATATGTGTAGAGAACCTGGGATAACCCAAAAAAGTCAGAGTGACTTATTTCATACTTCTGGCAGGAACACCAGTTGTAGGCTATAGTCTTGTCATACCTCTGGCAGCAATGCTTGTTTCAGGTTACCATCTCCTCATACCGCTGGCAGCTAAGCTAGTTTCAGGCTACCGTGTTGTCATACCGCTGGCAGCGACGCCAGTTTCAGGCTATCGTGTTGTCATACCGCTGGCAGCGACTCCAGTTTCAGGAGTTCCTACACCCTTTGACATTAAGGCGTCGGTATCATCTAGGAAGTCTCACACCTGTCATGAATTGTACCCTCGCCTTGTTAGAGGCTCGACCGCGCGTACTCGCATGGAAGAGATCGTGTTAGCATTGTCTCTGTCCACCTCTCTTCTGCTTTCTCTCTTCTTAAATATTTTTGAAGATTTTTTATATGATGTAAATACTTGCACCGGAGGTATGTACACAGTTTTTAATTTTTCGTTTGTGAATAATTTGGGTGAATTAGAAGAGAATTTAATGGAAATTACAATATTTTTTGAAAAAGTTGAGAAAGTTATTGATTATAGAGGAAAGTAATGTGATAATCTTACGGGAGGAAAATGAAAGTAGTGAGCTTATAAGAGAAAAGTAAAGGTAATGGTTTGGGAAATGTTTTCAGTCGTTGTTTTACTGTTCTGTGAGGAGCGGTATAATGCAGGGATGAGAAGACCAGAGACAGAGTACAGTATGGTCAGCAGGAGAGAAGGGGCAAGTATGATTACAAAATTTCAATGAATAAAAAGACTTGGAAGTTAACAGGTGTAAGAAAACATGCGTTGCACCCGTGCCGGAGATCGAACAACGTACACTCAGTATGTGAGCTGAGTGTGTTGCCAGCCGAGACAGACAGACAGACACACACACACACACACACACACACACACACACACACACACACACACACACACACACACACACACACACACACAGGCTAGGTGGCCAAAGACTGCAAACCTCGCTCAAGGAGAAAGATCTTTGGGTGAGTATAACACCGAGCATGTCTCCGGAAGCACACAACCAGATAACTGCTGCAGCATATGGGCGCCTGGCAAACCTGAGAGCGTTCCGATACCTTAGTAAGGAATCGTTCAAGGCACTACACCGTGTACGTCAGGCCCATACTGGAGTATGCAGCACCTGTTTGGAACCCGCACTTGATCAAGCACGTCAAGAAATCAGAGAAAGTACAAAGGTTTGCGACAAGGTTAGTTCCAGAGCTAAGGGGAATGTCCTATGAAGAAAGGTTAAGGGAAATCGGCCTGACGACACTGGAGGACAGGAGGGTCAGGGGAGACATGATAACGACATATAAAATACTGCGCGGAATAGACAAGGTGGACAGAGGAAGGATGTTCCAGAGAGGGGACACAGAAACAAGGAGTCACAATTGTAAACTGAAGAGTCAGAGAAGTCACAGGGATGTTAGGAAGTATTTCTTCAGTCATAGAGTCGTCAGGAAGTGGAGTAGCCTAGCAAGTGAAGTAGTGGAGGCAGGAACCATACATAGCTTTAAGACGAGGTATGACAAAGCTCAGGAAGCAGAGAGAGAGAGGACCTAGTAGCGATCAGTGAAGAGGCGGGGCCAGGAGCTGAGTCTCGACCTCTGAAACCACAATTAGGAGCACACGTGGTATCCCATGAAATCTGAGTTGCGATCATGTATGACGACGATGTTTTTGCATCTTTATTTATATATATATATATATATATATATATATATATATATATATATATATATATATATATATATATATATATATATATGGCCCAAAAAATGTTTTATCTTGTAAAAATTTTAGAATGAATTTTTGCGACATCCACAAAAATTATCACCAAAAACTCCTGTAAATGTGATGTTCTTTCTGTAAACGATAGCCGAATGATAGCCAAGTGATAGCCAAAAGTCGGGTCTAGACCCGACCTCACGCCACATACCCGACAACTTTGCGAGGCTGTTTTATGACAGTTGCTCACCATTAAAAGCAAACCGACTTGTGGCTATCAGTGTATGGTTGGCGGAACACATTGTGTTTACACCAGCTTCTGCTGACAGTTTTCGCAGATGTTACAACAATTTATTCTAATATTTTAGATGGTTGCTCTGTTAACTAATGTTGGCAATCAGAGTGTTAAACAGTGTTGGTAATCAGAGTTTTAAACAATGTTGATAATCAGTGTTAACCAATCAGAGTGTAAAACAATGTTGGTAATCAGAGTGTTAAACAGTGTTGGTAATCAGAGTTTTAAACAATGTTGATAATCAGTGTTAACCAATCAGAGTGTAAAACAATGTTGGTAATCAGAGTGTGGATGTGAGCGTCTTGTAATTAATTGTGTAATGATATTCCCACACTCCTGATTATAGTACTTGTGTCAGAACTGTCCAGGAACTCAGGAACCTGAGTAGCAGATGTTGTTAACTGCTGAAGGTACTAATGAAACTCAGGGCGTTTAAGTAAACATTATTGTTAATATATACGACCTTAGTATCATTGTGGTTTAAACTTATTAATGTTTCAGAAGACTGTGTTTTATTGTACAGAGTATCAGTTGATACTTGGCCACGGGTCAGGTGTCGGTTGATACTTGGCCACGGGTCAGGTGTCAGTTGATACTTGGCCACGGGTCAGGTATCAGTTGATACTTGGCCACGGGTCAGGTGTCAGTTGATACTTGGCCACGGGTCAGGTGTCAGTTGATACTTGGCCACGGGTCAGGTGTCAGTTGATACTTGGCCACGGGTCAGGTGTCAGTTGATACTTGGCCACGGGTCAGGTGTCAGTTGATACTTGGCCACGGGTCAGGTGTCAGTTGATACTTGGCCACGGGTCAGGTGTCAGTTGATACTTGGCCACGGGTCAGGTGTCAGTTGATACTTGGCCACGGGTCAGGTGTCAGTTGATACTTGGCCACGGGTCAGGTGTCAGTTGATACTTGG
>NC_091304.1:32521567-32531567 GCF_038502225.1 Cherax quadricarinatus
CACATTCGTGGCGCATGCTAACCTTCCCAATCCATAATAATATATTTAGTTGATGAATCTTGTTAGCCACCGTGGTACAGTGGTTAGCACACTGACCTGCTAGTGTTAGCCGCCATGGTACAGTGGTTAGCACACTGACCTGCTAGTGTTAGCCACCACGGTACTGTGGTTAGCACACTGACCTACTAGTCTTAAGCCACCATGGTACAGTGGTTAGCACGCTGACCTGCTAGTTTTAAGCCACCATAGTACAGTGGTTAGCACACTGACCTGCTAGTTTTAAGCCACCATGGTACAGTGGTTAGCACACTGACCCGCTAGTTTTAAGCCACCATGCTACAGTGGTTAGCACACTGACTCGCTAGTGTTAGGCACCACGTTACAGTGGTTAGCACAGTGACCAGCTAGTGTTAGCCACCATGGTACAGTGGTTAGCACACTGACCTGCTAGTGTTAGCCACCATGGTACAGTTGTTAGCACACTGACCTGCTAGTGTTAAGCCACCATGGTACAGTGGTTAGCACACTGACCTGCTAGTGTTAGCCACCATGGTACAGTGGTTAGCACACTGACCTACTAGTGTTAACACTGACTTTTCTTGGGTTCCAACCCTCCGTTTAGCGAACCATTTACATTAGTGTCGTTGCAATTTGCGGGAACCAATGATAGATGTCTCAGGTTTGTTCACTTGTATGATTCGTACCTCTGCCTCATCTTATAAGAATACAACTAGATACTTCCAGTACGGATATTAATCATCTTATACAGGCTGAAATGCTGAAAATTAACGAAAATAATTAAAACCTCACAAGCTCCTCCAACCCACCCCCGTCCCTACCTCACACACCACCACCATTCATCTCAACATTAAAAGAAGTGAAATTCTACTCCTGGCACTCTGCTGGTGGTGGTGCTGCTGCTTCTGCTGGTGCTGCTGCTGGTGCTGCTGCTGCTGCTGGTGTTGCTGCTGCTACTACCGCTGCTGGTGTTGCTGCTGCTACTACTACTGCTGGTGTTGCTGCTGCTACTACTACTGCTGGTGTTGCTGCTGCTACTACCGCTGGTGTTGCTGCTGCTACTACCGCTGCTGGTGTTGCTGCTGCTACTACTACTGGTGTTGCTGCTGCTACTACCGTTGCTGGTGTTGCTGCTGCTACTACTACTGCTGGTGTTGCTGCTGCTACTACTACTGCTGGTGTTGCTGCTGCTACTACCGCTGGTGTTGCTGCTGCTACTACCGCTGCTAGTGTTGCTGCTGCTACTACTACTGCTGGTGTTGCTGCTGCTACTACCGTTGCTGGTGTTGCTGCTGCTACTACTACTGCTGGTGTTGCTGCTGCTACTACTACTGCTGGTGTTGCTGCTGCTACTACCGCTGGTGTTGCTGCTGCTACTACCGCTGCTGGTGTTGCTGCTGCTACTACTACTGCTGGTGTTGCTGCTGCTACTACCGTTGCTGGTGTTGCTGCTGCTACTACTACTGCTGGTGTTGCTGCTGCTACTACTACTGCTGGTGTTGCTGCTGCTACTACCGTTGCTGGTGTTGCTGCTGCTACTACTACTGCTGGTGTTGCTGCTGCTACTACTACTGCTGGTGTTGCTGCTGCTACTACCGCTGGTGTTGCTGCTGCTACTACCGCTGCTGGTGTTGCTGCTACTACTACTACTGCTGGTGTTGCTGCTGCTACTACTACTGCTGGTGTTGCTGCTGCTACTACCGCTGGTGTTGCTGGTGTTGCTGCTGCTACTACCGCTGGTGTTGCTGCTGCTACTACCGCTGGTGTTGCTGCTGCTACTACCGCTGGTGTTGCTGGTGTTGCTGCTGCTACTACCGCTGGTGGTGTTGCTGCTGCTACTACCGCTGGTGTTGCTGCTGCTACTACCGCTGGTGTTGCTGGTGTTGCTGGTGTTGCTGCTGCTACAACCGCTGGTGGTGTTGCTGCTGCTACTACCGCTGGTGTTGCTGCTGCTACTACCGCTGGTGTTGCTGGTGTTGCTGGTGTTGCTGCTGCTACTACCGCTGGTGTTGCTGCTGCTACTACCGCTGGTGTTGCTGCTGCTACTACCGCTGGTGTTGCTGGTGTTGCTGCTGCTACTACCGCTGGTGGTGTTGCTGCTGCTACTACCGCTGGTGTTGCTGCTGCTACTACCGCTGGTGTTGCTGGTGTTGCTGGTGTTGCTGGTCCTTCACTGGGGTGGATGAAGTTTTGTATTTTACAGTTTGTTCAGTAGTGAGACTTCTGTGGCAGCCAGGGAGATACTTGTAGACTGTCTCCTCCTTCCAGTGAGAGACGTCTCTTACAACCATGCTGAGCCACGGTGAGAGACGTCTCTTACAACCATGCTGAGCCACGGTGAGAGACGTCTCTTACAACCATGCTGAGCCACGGTGAGAGACGTCTCTTACAACCATGCTGAGCCACGGTGAGAGACGTCTCTTACAACCATGCTGAGCCACGGTGAGAGACGTCTCTTACAACCATGCTGAGCCACAATGCTCATACCATTTTACGACCAGTTGTAATAATTTTATTCCAGAGATCCAGACAAAGAAACTTTGGCCATTCATTGTGCTGGAAGACGACACATCTTAGTAAGATGACCATGTGCACCTGTGTCATTGTGTTGGAAGACGACACATCTTAGTAAGATGACCATGTGCACCTGTGTCATTGTGTTGGAAGACGACACATCTTAGTAAGATGACCATGTGCACCTGTGCCATTGTGTTGGAAGACGACACATCTTAGTAAGATGACCATGTGCACCTGTCATTGTGCTGGAAGACGACACATCTTAGTAAGATGACCATGTGCACCTGTCATTGTGCTGGAAGACGACACATCTTAGTAAGATGACCATGCGCACCTGTGTCATTGTGCTGGAAGACGACACATCTTAGTAAGATGACCATGTGCACCTGTGTCATTGTGTTGGAAGACGACACATCTTAGTAAGATGACCATGTGCACCTGTGTCATTGTGTTGGAAGACGACACATCTTAGTAAGATGACCATGTGCACCTGTCACATAGTGCTGGGAAACAACACATCTTAGTAAGATGACCATGTGCACCTGTGTCATTGTGCTGGAAGACGGCACATCTTAGTAAGATGACCATGTGCACCTGTGTCATTGTGTTGGAAGACGACACATCTTAGTAAGATGACCATGTGCACCTGTGTCATTGTGTTGGAAGACGACACATCTTAGTAAGATGACCATGTGCACCTGTGTCATTGTGCTGGAAGACGGCACATCTTAGTAAGATGACCATGCGCACCTGTGTCATTGTGTTGGAAGACGACACATCTTAGTAAGATGACCATGTGCACCTGTGTCATTGTGTTGGAAGACGACACATCTTAGTAAGATGACCATGTGCACCTGTCACATAGTGCTGGGAAACAACACATCTTAGTAAGATGACCATGTGCACCTGTCACATAGTGCTGGGAAACAACACATCTTAGTAAGATGACCATGTGCACCTGTGTCATTGTGCTGGAAGACGGCACATCTTAGTAAGATGACCATGTGCACCTGTGTCATTGTGCTGGAAGACGACACATCTTAGTAAGATGACCATGTGCACCTGTGTCATTGTGCTGGAAGACGGCACATCTTAGTAAGATGACCATGTGCACCTGTGTCATTGTGCTGGAAGACGACACATCTTAGTAAGATGACCATGTGCACCTGTGTCATTGTGCTGGAAGACGACACATCTTAGTAAGATGACCATGTGCACCTGTCACATAGTGCTGGAAAACAACACATCTTAGTAACGTACAACCATGCGCACCTGCGTCACACACAAAACAATGCGCTGTTCAAAATAAATGACACGCCCGATTTTACGACTAGAGTGCACTGTGACAAGTCGAAAGAGTTAATTGGAAGGTCCCACATAAGGACAAGAGGCTGAAGTTGATGACATCGTCGAGGAGAGGAACCATCACCAGACAATACCTGCAGAGATCTATAATGTAGCCATTCCTTGATGCTGTCTGGCCAAGCGTCTTTATCAGGGTACACCAACGTCTCGTGGCATCTTAAGATGATGCTGACCATGTCTTGTGGCATCTTAAAATGATGCTGACCACGTCTTTTGGTATCTTCAGACGCTGTTGACGTTTCGGGAGTGGGATCCAGAGACATGTATGGTAGTTTTGCTGTACTCGGTGCGCTGCTGCCTTATCCTTTACACCATACACATAACATTACAATCTTTAATAAATTATGTAACTTGTGATTATACTCACCTTGAATTACAATTACATTTACAAAAAAAGGTAAACACGCAAAGGTCATTCAGCGTTACTGCAGTTCTTGTAATTGTCTCAGCATCTCTTACTGTAATAAAAACAGGCGTAAGGATTTCTGATTACTGGAAAACGCAATGTTACACACACACACACACACACACACACAAGAGCAAGCACACATAGAACCATCCCCAGAACCCCACAATCTATCACACCATCCCAACACAAACTTCAATCCATACTCACAGCTTCCACCCAACACTCAGCTATAGAATCCCACAGTACACTGCCAGGTCTCCCACCCTCACAGACCCTCTAAAACACAGTGTTGGAGAGGAAACTGAAGGTATGGTACACAAACGTTGATGGAATAACAAATAAGTGGGAGTGGCACGAAAGAGTCAAAGACGCATCACCGGACATCATAGCTGTCACAGAAACCAAGCTCACAGGTATGATAACAGATGCTATCTTTCCAATGGGATATCAGATCCTGAGGAAATACAGAGGGAACAGTGGCGGTGGAGGAGTGGCACTGCTGATCAAAGACCGATGGAATTTTGATGACCTGGAGAAAGGAGACAGTGGAGAAGCAATAGATTACATAGTAGGAACGCTTCAGTCTGGAGGTCCCAAGTTCGTAATTGCAATGATGTATAACCCACCACAGAACAACAGGAGGCCAAGGTAGGAGTATGATGAGAGCAGTAGAGTGATGGTTGACAAACTGGCTGCAGTGGCCAGAAGAGTTCATGCGTGCAGGGCAAAGCCCTGATCATGGGTGACTTTAACCACAAGGAAATCGATTGGGAGAACTTGGAGCTACATGGGGGCCAAGATACATGGAGGGCTAAGATGATGGAGGTGGTACTGGAAAACTTCATGTACCAACACGTAAGGGACACTACCAGAGAGAGAGGAGAGGACAAACCAGCGAGACTGGACCTAGTACAGTATTCACCTTGAGCAGTGCAGATATTGAGGACATCACATACGAAAGACCCCTTGGGGCCAGCGATCATGTGGTTTTAAGCTTCGAATACACAGTAGAGTTACAAGTGCAGGGGAAAGCAATAAGGGCCGGGCGAATGAAGCCAAACTACAAGAAGGGGAACTACGCGGGAACGAGAAACTTCCTGAACGGGGATCAGTGGGACAGAGAACTGGCAGGGAAGCCAGTAAATGAGATGATGGAATATGCAAGGAAGCTGAGGAGAGGTTTGTACCCAAGGATAACAGGAACAATGAAAAAGCCAGGATGAGCCCCATGGTTCACCCAAAGGTGCAGGGAGGCAAAAACCAAGTGTGCTAGGGAATGGAAGAAGTACAGAAGGCGAAGGACCCAGGAGAATAAGGAGAGCAGTCGTAGAGCCAGAAGTGAATATGCACAGGTAAAAAGGGAGGCCCAACGACAATGTGAAAACGACATAGCAACGAAAGCCAAATCTGACCCGATGCTGGCAGGAAGGAGGTGAGACAAGAAACGACCGTGATGTATGTGAGGAACTCAACAGGAGATTCAAAGAAGTGTTTACAAAGGAGACAGAAGGGACTCTAGAAAGACGGAGAGGTGGGGTACACCACCAAGTTTTGGACACAATACACACAACCGAGGAAGAAGTGAAGAGGCTTCTGAGTGAGCTAGATACCTCAAAGGCAATGGAGCCGGATAACATCTCTCCATGGGTCCCGAGAGAGGGAGCAGAGGCACTATGTGTACCCCTAACAATATTCAACACATCTATCGACACAGGGAGATTACCTGAAGTAAGGAAGACAGTAAATGTAGTCCCAATTTTTAAAAAATGAAACAGACGTGAAGCACTAAACTACAGACCAGTGTCACTGACATGTATAGTATGAAAAGTTATGGAGAAGATTATCAGGAGAAGAGTGGTGGAACATCTAGAAAGGAATGATCTCATCAACAGCAGCCAACATGGTTTCAGGGACGGGAAATCCTGTGTCACAAGCCTACTGGAGTTCTATGACAGGGTGACAGCAATAAGACAAGAGAGAGAGGGTGGATAGATTGCATTTTCTTGGACTGCAAGAAGGCGTTTGACACAGTTCCACACAAGAGATTAGTGCAAAAACTGGATGACCAAGCAGGGATAACAGGGAAGGCACTACAATGGATCAGGGAATACTTGTCAGGAAGACAGCAGCGAGTCATGCTAGGTGGCGAGGTGTCAGAGTGGGCATCTGTGACGAGTGGGGTCCCACAGGGGTCAGTCCTAGGACCAGTGCTGTTTCTGGTATTTGTGAACGACATGACAGAAGGAATAGACTCCGAAGTGTCCCTGTTTGCAGATGATGTGAAGTTGATGAGAAGAATTCATTTGGACGAAGACCAGGCAGAACTACAAAGGGATCTGGACAGGCTGCAGACCTGGTCCAGCAATTGGCTCCTGGAGTTCAACCCCACCAGGTGCAAGGTCATGAAGATTGGGGAAGGCCAAAGAAGACCGCAGACGGAGTACAGTCTAGGAGGTCAGAGACTACAAACTTCACTCAAGGAAAAAGATCTTGGGGTGAGTATAACACCAGGCACATCTCCCGAGGCGCACATCAACCAAATAACTGCTGCAGCATATGGGCGCCTAGCAAACCTCAGAACAGCATTCCGTCATCTTAATAAGGAATCGTTCAGGACCCTGTACACCGTTTACGTTAGGCCCATATTGGAGCATGCGGCACCAGTTTGGAACCCACACCTAGCCAAGCACGTAAAGAAACTAGAGAAAGTGCAAAAGTTTGCAGCAAAACTAGTCCCAGAGCTAAGGGATATGTCCTACGAGGAGAGATTAAAGAAAATCAACCTGACGACACTGGAGGACAGGAGAGATAGGGGGGACATGATAACGACACATAAAATACTGAGATGAATTGGCAAGGTGGATAAAGACAGGTTGTTCCAGAGATGGGACACAGCAACAAGGGGACACAGTTTTAAGTTGAAGAAACAGATGAATCACAGGGATGTTAGGAAGTATTTCTTCAGCCACAGAGTAGTCAGTAAGTGGAATAGTTTGGGAAGCGATGTAGTGGAGGCAGGATCCATACATAGCTTTAAGCAGAGATATGATAAAGCTCACGGCTCATTATGGAACAACATTATGGAACAACATTGTGGAACAACATTATGGAAAATTAAGGAACAACATTATGGAACAACATTAAGGAACATTATGGAACAACATTAAGGAACAACATTATGGAACAACATTATGGAACAACATTATCTAACATTATGGAACAACATTAAGAAACAACATTAAGGAACAACATTAAGGAACAACATTATGGAACAACATTAAGGAACAACATTATGGAACAACATTATGGAACAACATTATGGAACAACATTAAGGAACAACATTAAGGAACAACATTATGGAACAACATTAAGGAACGTTAAGGAACAACATTATGGAACAACATTAAGGAACAACATTAAGGAACAACATTATGGAACAACATTAAGGAACAACATTAAGGAACAACATTATGGAACAACATTATGGAACAACATTAAGGAACAACATTATGGAACATTAAGGGACAACATTAAGGAACAACATTATGGAACAACATTATGGAACAACATTAAGGAAAAACATTAAGGAACAGCATTATGGAAAAACATTAT
The DNA here is from genome assembly GCF_038502225.1 of Cherax quadricarinatus. Classification (NCBI taxonomy): domain Eukaryota; kingdom Metazoa; phylum Arthropoda; class Malacostraca; order Decapoda; family Parastacidae; genus Cherax; species Cherax quadricarinatus. Next base: position 32,529,490 of record NC_091304.1, read on the forward strand.
GGAACAACATTAAGGAACAACATTAAAGAATAACATTAAGGAACATTATGGAACAACATTAAGGAACAACATTAAGGAACAACATTAAGGAACAACATTATGGAACAACATTATGGAACAACATTAAGGAACATCATTATGGAACAACATTAAGGAACAACATTAAGGAACAACATTATGGAACAACATTATGGAACAACATTAAGGAACAACATTATGGAAAAACATTAAGGAACAACATTAACGAACAACATTAAGGAACAGCATCATGGAACAACATTATGGAACAACATTAAGGAACAACATTAAGGAACAACATTATGGAACAATATTATGGAACATTAAGGAACAACACTATGGAACAACATTAAGGAACAACATTATGGAACAACATTATGGAACAACATTAAGGAACAACATTATGGAACATTAAGGAGCAACATTATGGAACAACATTATGGAACAACATTAAGGAACAACATTAAGGAACATCATTATGGAACATTATGGAACAACATTAAGGAACAACATTATGGAACAACATTATGGAACAACATTAAGGAACAACAATATGGAACATTAAAGAACAACATTATGGAACATTAGGGAACAACATTAAGGAACAACATTATGGAACAACATAATGGAACAACATTATGGAACATTAAGGAACAACATTAAGGAACAATATTATGGAACATTATGGAACAACATTATGAAACAACATTAATTAAGGAACAACATTAAGGAACAACATTATGGAACATTATGGAACAACATTATGGAACAACATTGAGGAACAATATTATGAAAACATTAAGGAACAACATTATGGAACAACATTATGGAACATTATGAAACAACATTAAGGAACATTATGGAACAACATTATGGAACAACATTAAGGAACATTATGGAACAACATTAAGGAACAACATTATGCAACAACATTAAGGAACATTATGGAACATTAAGGAACAACATTATGGAACAACATTAAGGAACAACATTAAGGAACAGCATTATGGAACATTATGGAACAACATTAAGGAACAATATTAAGGAACACCATTAAGGAACAACATTAAGGAACATTATGGAACAACATTAAGAAACAATATTAAGGAACAACATTATGGAACATTAAGGAACAGCATTATGGAACAACATTAAGGAACAACATTAAGGAACAGCATTATGGGACATTAAGGACCAACATTATGGAACAACATTAAGGAACATTAGGGAACAGCATTATGGAACAACATTATGGAACAACATTATGGAACAACATTAAGGAACAACATTATGGAACAACATTAAGGAACAACATTATGGAACAACATTATGGAACAACATTAAGGAACAACATTATGGAACAGCATTATGGAACATTATGGAACAACATTAAGGAACATTATGGAACAGCATTATGGAACATTAAGGAACAACATTATGGAACAACATTATGTAACATTATGGAACATTAAGGAACAACATTATGGAACAACATTAAGGAACAACATTATGGAACAGCATTAAGGAACAACATTAAGGAACAACTTTATGGAACAGCATTATGGAACAACATTAAGGAACAACATTATGGAACAACATTATGTAACAACATTATGGAACAACATTAAGGAGCAACATTAAGGAACAACATTAAGGAACAACATTATGGAACATTAAGGAACAACATTAAGGAACAACATTCAGGAACAACATTATGGAACAACATTAAGGAACAACATTAAGGAACATTAAGGAACAACATTATGGAACATTAAGGAACAACATTATGGAACAGCATTATGGAACTACATTAAGGAACAACATTAAGGAACAACATTAAGGAACATTAAGGAACAACATTATGGAACATTAAGGAACAACATTATGGAACAACATTAAGGAACAACATTAAGGAACAACATTATGGAACAACATTAAGGAACAACATTATGGAACAACATTAAGGAACAACATTATGGAACAACATTATGAAACAACATTAAGGAACAACATTAAGGAACAACATTAAGGAACATTAAGGAATAACATTATGGAACAAC
>NC_091304.1:32536567-32571567 GCF_038502225.1 Cherax quadricarinatus
TTATTATTATTATTATTATTATTATTATTATTATTATTATTATTATTATTATTATTATATTCATGTGGAAGGGTTAAAGCACTTGGGGTTATGCAGCGCCTGGAGAATGGGTAGTAATAAAAGTTTTATCTTAGGAAGGGTAGGATAGCTCCAGGTCCTCTATTCTTGAAATGACTCTTAACTAACATAGACTTTCTGAAATGCGAGAAACTGTCTCTGGTAAGCAGTGACATTAATTTTACCCCTTGCAGAATATTCTATGTAAGTTAGCTTTAAAAATTGGTGCTGAAGGTGGCCATAAACTTGGCAGTGGTGGAGATTGACTCCTAAACTTTGGCTATTCTGTTACACCCGCCATGATGGTGAGATACAGCCTCCAGTCACTACCGGGATGATCAACGTGTTACATCTCTTCAAGATAGAGTGATGCAGCCTCCAGTCACTACCGGGATGATCAACGTGTTACATCTCTCCAAGATGGAGAGATGCAGCCTCCAGTCACTACCAGGATAATCACCGTGTATTACAACTCTTCAAGATGGAGAGATGCAGCCTCCAGGTAGCTTGATGTTCAGAGTGGAGGGTCAATTCGACGGAGGCGCCAGTGTTTACGTAAAGAAATAACAGTGTGTGTTTACACCCGCTGGAGTGCTAGCAGACGCTGCCTCTTGAAAAACTGCAAATACGAAGAAGGCTCCTTCCTGGTGAGGTAAGACACGCTTCAAGTAGTCTCTGCATCAGATATTGAGAGCAGCCCGTGGTCTGATGGTTCTGAGTGATGTATTGGGGGGCCGCCCAGTCATCCAATCATGGTCCCGCCATGTGTTGACACCGTCGGGGATGGTTTCCGGTACGAAATGTTTCCTTCGCTGTCTTGAGAGGCGGTGACAGCCCGGCGTAATATTCTTGTCAACATCCTTGACACATTTCCCTTCCCCATCACCCCTTCTCCTCTTCTCTCTCTCTCTCTCTCTCTCTCTCTCTCTCTCTCAGTGTCCACAGCTGTTGACCACCCAGTAGTTGTTAAGATAAAGTCCTGTGTGAGTGAGATAATGTCACCGCGGCTGAAAACTTCAGTTTTAAGTGACACAGTCGGCCTTGTTCAACAGATTGATTCATCAGAGTCGAGATTGTGATGACCGAGATAAACTTAAGTGATATAGTTTATGACTCACCAGGAGTATTCCTAGACTGTTAAGGATGCCATTAGATGCCAAATGAACCCAGTGAAAAGTAGGGGAGCCGTGGGCACAACAAGAGAACATTGTGATAACATCCCTGGGTTCAAAGTATTTAACATCTCACCAGAAGATAACAGAAACTCTGCCAGGAGGAATGTATAAGTCTTAAGAGAAAACTCACAAGTACCTCCGCTAAGTATCAGGTCAACCAGGCTGTGATGGATATGTGGACCAGCGGGCCTCCAGCAGTAAGAGCCTGGTTGATCAGGCAAGTACCAGACAGGTTTGACCTAAGGCCGAGTTGTGGAAGTAGGGAAACTTTGGAAACTAGTCATATATATATCAGAGTAAAAACCCAGACCATGGGACGGGCCCACCCCTGTGCCTGGCGAATTCAGAGTTAGTAAGGTTGCTTGCATACAAAGTGTATGCCCAGAATTTATTGGAATTTCAGAATCTCATTGAAGGATTTGTTAAAGCTGAAGGTGAAGTCTAGTATAACCAGAGGAGAGACTAGAAATAGGCAGGTTGATACTCGAGACTAGATCGTAGAGGCCCTAGAGGGTTAGACAGCTTGCTGGTGTAGACTGTCAGATAAGATAAGATAAGATAAGATTTCGTTCGGATTTTTAACCCCGGGGGGTTAGCCACCCAGGATAACCCAAGAAAGTCAGTGCGTCATCGAGGACTGTCTAACTTATTTCCATTGGGGTCCTTAATCTTGTCCCCCAGGATGCGACCCACACCAGTCGACTAACACCCAGGTACCTATTTGCTGCTAGGTGAACAGGACAACAGGTGTAAGGAAACGTGTCGGAATGTTTCCACCCGCCGGGAATCGAACCCGGGCCCTCCGTGTGTGAAGCGGGAGCTTTAGCCACCAGGCCACCGGGCCACCCCAACAGGAAGCTTCTTCACTCTGTGACTAGTCGGACAGAAACGTCGTCATAAGTTTCTGTCTCCTATTTGCGAGTTATTTTGTGTATAGTTGTAAGGTAGGGAAGACAATATGGCGGATTATAGTGAACTGACAACACGAGAGGTGGTCCATATAAGAGGGGAAACATTAATAAGTGTTGTATGGAATTATGAATTACGAAACAACTATTGTTCTGTATATCATTTTTTTAATGGGAAAGTGTTCTTCAACACCAAGTAGAACCAGAACGTGTTCTTCAACACCAAGTAGAACCAGAACGTGTTCTTCAACACCAAGTAGAACCAGAACGTGTTCTTCAACACCAAGTAGAACCAGAACGTGTTCTTCAACACCAAGTAGAACCAGAACGTGTTCTTCAACACCAAGTAGAACCAGAACGTGTTCTTCAACACCAAGTAGAACCAGAACGTGTTCTTCAACACCAAGTAGAACCAGAGCATGTTCTTCAACACCAAGTAGAACCAGAACGTGTTCTTCAACACCAAGTAGAACCAGAACGTGTTCTTCAACACCAAGTAGAACCATAACGTGTTCTTCAACACCAAGTAGAACCAGAGCATGTTCTTCAACACCAAGTAGAACCATAACATGTTCTTCAACACCAAGTAGAACCAGAGCATGTTCTTCAACACCAAGTAGAACCAGAACGTGTTCTTCAACACCAAGTAGAACCAGAGCATGTTCTTCAACACCAAGTAGAACCAGAACGTGTTCTTCAACACCAAGTAGAACCAGAGCATGTTCTTCAACACCAAGTAGAACCATAACATGTTCTTCAACACCAAGTAGAACCAGAACATGTTCTTCAACACCAAGTAGAACCAGAACGTGTTCTTCAACACCAAGTAGAACCAGAGCATGTTCTTCAACACCAAGTAGAACCAGAACGTGTTCTTCAACACCAAGTAGAACCAGAGCATGTTCTTCAACACCAAGTAGAACCAGAACATGTTCTTCAACACCAAGTAGAATCATAACATGTTCTTCAACACCAAGTAGAACCAGAACATGTTCTTCAACACCAAGTAGAACCAGAACGTGTTCTTCAACACCAAGTAGAACCAGAGCATGTTCTTCAACACCAAGTAGAACCATAACATGTTCTTCAACACCAAGTAGAACCACAACATGTTCTTCAACACCAAGTAGAACCAGAACGTGTTCTTCAACACCAAGTAGAACCAGAGCATGTTCTTCAACACCAAGTAGAACCACAGCATGTTCTTCAACACCAAGTAGAAAAAGAGCATGTTCTTCAACACCAAGTAGAACCAGAACACCAAGTAGAACCAGAGCATGTTCTTCAACACCAAGTAGAACCACAGCATGTTCTTCAACACCAAGTAGAACCAGAGCATGTTCTTCAACACCAAGTAGAACCAGAGCATGTTCTTCAACACCAAGTAGAACCAGAGCATGTTCTTCAACACCAAGTAGAACCAGAACACCAAGTAGAACCACAGCATGTTCTTCAACACCAAGTAGAACCAGAAAGCATGTTCTTCAACACCAAGTGAACCAGAGCATCTTCAACACCAAGTAGAACCAGAAAGTGTTCTTCAACACCAAGTAGAAGTAGAACCAGAGCATGTTCTTCAGCACAGCATGTTCTTCAACACCAAGTAGAACCACAGCATGTTCTTCAACACCAAGTAGAACCAGAGCATGTTCTTCAACACCAAGTAGAACCACAGCATGTTCTTCAACACCAAGTAGAACCACAGCATGTTCTTCAACACCAAGTAGAACCAGAGCATGTTCTTCAACACCAAGTAGTGTTCTTCAACACCAAGTAGAACCAGAACTTCAACACCAAGTAGAACCAGAACATGTTCTTCAACACCAAGTAGAACCAGAACATGTTCTTCAACACCAAGTAGAACCAGAACATGTTCTTCAACACCAAGTAGAACCAGAACATGTTAGAACCAGAACATGTTCTTCAACACCAAGTAGAACCAGAACATGTTCTTCAACACCAAGTAGAACCAGAACGTGTTCTTCAACACCAAGTAGAACCAGAAAGTGTTCTTCAACACCAAGTAGAACCAGAACGTGTTCTTCAACACCAAGTAGAACCAGAACGTGTTCTTCAACACCAAGTAGAACCAGAGCATGTTCTTCAACACCAAGTAGAACCAGAGCATGTTCTTCAACACCAAGTAGAACCAGAGCATGTTCTTCAACACCAAGTAGAACCAGAGCATGTTCTTCAACACCAAGTAGAACCACAGCATGTTCTTCAACACCAAGTAGAACCATAGCATGTTCTTCAACACCAAGTAGAACCACAGCATGTTCTTCAACACCAAGTAGAACCACAACATGTTCTTCAACACCAAGTAGAACCACAGCATGTTCTTCAACACCAAGTAGAACCACAACATGTTCTTCAACACCAAGTAGAACCACAGCATGTTCTTCAACACCAAGTAGAACCAGAACATGTTCTTCAACACCAAGTAGAACCAGAAAGTGTTCTTCAACACCAAGTAGAATCATAACATGTTCTTCAACACCAAGTAGAACCAGAACATGTTCTTCAACACCAAGTAGAACCAGAGCATGTTCTTCAACACCAAGTAGAACCACAACATGTTCTTCAACACCAAGTAGAACCAGAACGTGTTCTTCAACACCAAGTAGAACCACAGCATGTTCTTCAACACCAAGTAGAACCACAACATGTTCTTCAACACCAAGTAGAACCACATGTTCTATAACACAAGCAGAACTAGAACATATAAGAAGATTGCCAACAAAATTTGATCTAACCCACAGTTTCGAACCTGAGGACTGACAAAACAAAATATCGTGTAAAGACCGGAAGAAGGAGACAGCAACGTCTCTTAAGCAGTTGTTCACTGTGGACCAATGTCTTAGTGGATAATCTGGTTCTTACAATGATCCTCGTGTGACACAGCGACAAGGAAACATGCAACAATGGCCTCCACTAACCAGGTTGACATACAGTGCTGGCTGCCCCTCAGTGCTCCAGTCATGCGGCTGCTGTAGTCTGTGCACTTTCCAGGTGTGCAGTGTGTAGGCAATGCCAAGAATATTGTTCCCGTTGCAGAACAACTACAGGGGAGTTGAATGATAGCTCTAGGCCTTTTTCGTGTTGCAATCAACACATCAGGAGCTTGCATTGTTGCAGACAAAAGGAGGTCCAAGCAAATACGATCACAGGGAGCGACTTTGCTGGCGTATTTGCTTGGACCTCCTCCTCTTTTCTGTAACATTACAAGCTCCTGATGATGTGTTGATTGCAACAAGAAAGGCCTACATCAATCATTGAACTCCTCGTTGGTTGTTTTGCATCTTATTTCACTTGTTCACGATTTTTGCATATTGTTCCCTTTGTTGTAAGTTCAGATTTATATTGATAATTTTCACGGTGGTGTCACTTTTGTAAATGTACTCACCTAATTGTGGTTACATGGGTCGAAACTCAGCTCCTGGCCCCTGTGTGCGCCTCTTCTACTGTTTATGTTGTAAATATACATCAAATATTAGCTTGTGTGTGTGTGCCAGTCGTGTCATTAGGCAGATAAAAGTATATTAATATGTGGTTGTTCCTTAATTAATCTTAGTTTGATAATTCAAGGTCATGGATCTTAAGTGCTCTACAATGTTATGATTCTCAGAAAATTTCTTAGTAAAATATTATTTAAGCTGTGAGGTCCAGTAATGACGTAGTTATTACAATTACTCGCAATGACCAAGATGAATGTTGCCAGATATTATGTCAGTTTTAAACTTCGTGGTTGTAAAACTTTGAACTTAACTTTTATTAATCATTTTTCAGTTTTTCTTTGTTTTTTTTCTTTCTTTTGAAGTTTGTAATGATATCCTCGGCTGTCATTGTTATATTTTCTTGACTTGTTTGTTTCCTGGCTTGTTTGTTGTTGTTGATAGTTTGCTTGAGCCCTGAGTCATGTGTGTCACACACCGGGACCCTGAGTCATGTGTGTCACACACCGGGACCCTGAGTCATGTGTGTCACACACCGGGACCCTGAGTCATGTGTGTCACACACCGGGACCCAGAGTCATGTGTGTCACACACCGGGACCCTGAGTCATGTGTGTCACACACCGGGACCCTGAGTCATGTGTGTCACACACCGGGACCCAGAGTCATGTGTGTCACACACCGGGACCCTGAGTCATGTGTGTCACACACCGGGACCCTGAGTCATGTGTGTCACACACCGGGACCCTGAGTCATGTGTGTCACACACCGGGACCCTGAGTCATGTGTGTCACACACCGGGACCCAGAGTCATGTGTGTCACACACCGGGACCCAGAGTCATGTGTGTCACACACCGGGACCCTGAGTCATGTGTGTCACACACCGGGACCCTGAGTCATGTGTGTCACACACCGGGACCCTGAGTCATGTGTGTCACACACCGGGACCCTGAGTCATGTGTGTCACACACCGGGACCCTGAGTCATGTGTGTCACACACCGGGACCCTGAGTCATGTGTGTCACACACCTGGACCCTGAGTCATGTGTGTCACACACCGGGACCCTGAGTCATGTGTGTCACACACCGGGACCCTGAGTCATGTGTGTCACACACCGGGACCCAGAGTCATGTGTGTCACACACCGGGACCCTGAGTCATGTGTGTCACACACCGGGACCCAGAGTCATGTGTGTCACACACCGGGACCCTGAGTCATGTGTGTCACACACCGGGACCCTGAGTCATGTGTGTCACACACCGGGACCCTGAGTCATGTGTGTCACACACCGGGACCCAGAGTCATGTGTGTCACACACCGGGACCCTGAGTCATGTGTGTCACACACCGGGACCCTGAGTCATGTGTGTCACACACCGGGACCCAGAGTCATGTGTGTCACACACCGGGACCCAGAGTCATGTGTGTCACACACCGGGACCCAGAGTCATGTGTGTCACACACCGGGACCCTGAGTCATGTGTGTCACACACCGGGACCCTGAGTCATGTGTGTCACACACCGGGACCCTGAGTCATGTGTGTCACACACCGGGACCCTGAGTCATGTGTGTCACACACCGGGACCCTGAGTCAGGTGTGTCACACACCGGGACACTGAGTCATGTGTGTCACACACCGGGACCCTGAGTCATGTGTGTCACACACCGGGACCCAGAGTCATGTGTGTCACACACCGGGACCCAGAGTCATGTGTGTCACACACCGGGACCCAGAGTCATGTGTGTCACACACCGGGACCCAGAGTCATGTGTGTCACACACCGGGACCCAGAGTCATGTGTGTCACACACCGGGACCCAGAGTCATGCGTGTCACACACCGGGACCCAGAATCATGTGTGTCACACACCGGGACCCAGAGTCATGTGTGTCACACACCGGGACCCAGAGTCATGTGTGTCACACACCGGGACCCAGAGTCATGTGTGTCACACACCGGGACCCAGAGTCATGCGTGTCACACACCGGGACCCAGAATCATGTGTGTCACACACCGGGACCCAGAGTCATGTGTGTCACACACCGGGACCCAGAGTCATGTGTGTCACACACTGGGACCCAGAGTCATGTGTGTCACACACCGGGACCCTGAGTCATGTATGTCACACACCGGGACCCAGAGTCATGTGTGTCACACACCGGGACCCAGAGTCATGTGTGTCACACACCGGGAACCAGAGTCATGTGTGTCACACACCGGGACCCTGAGTCATGTGTGTCACACACCGGGACCCTGAGTCATGTGTGTCACACACCGGGACCCTGAGTCATGTGTGTCACACACCGGAACCCTGAGTCATGTGTGTCACACACCGGGACCCAGAGTCATGTGTGTCACACTCCGGGACCAAGAGTCATGTGTGTCACACACCGGGACCCAGAGTCATGCCTGTCACACACCGGGACCCAGAGTCATGTGTGTCACACACCGGGACGCAGAGTCACGTGTGTCACACACCGGGACCCAGAGTCATGTGTGTCACACACCGGGACCCAGAGTCATGTGTGTCACACACCGGGACCCTGAGTCATGTATGTCACACACCGGGACCCAGAGTCATGTGTGTCACACACCGGGACCCAGAGTCATGTGTGTCACACACCGGGACCCAGAGTCATGTGTGTCACAAACCGGGACCCAGAGTCATGTGTGTCACACACCGGGACCCTGAGTCATGTGTGTCACACACCGGGACCCAGAGTCATGTGGGTCACACACCGGGACCCAGAGTCATGTGTGTCACACACCGGGACCCTGAGTCATGTGTGTCACACACCGGGACCCTGAGTCATGTGTGTCACACACCGGGACCCAGAGTCATGTGTGTCACACACCGGGAGCCTGAGTCATGTGTGTCATACACCGGGACCCAGAGTCATGTATGTCACACACCGGGACCCTGAGTCATGTGTGTCACACACCGGGACCCTGAGTCATGTGTGTCACACACCGGGACCCAGAGTCATGTGTGTCACACACCGGGACCCTGAGTCATGTATGTCACACACCGGGACCCAGAGTCATGTGTATCACACACCGGGACCCTGAGTCATGTCACACACCAGGACCCTGAGTCATGTGTGTCACACACCGGGACCCAGAGTCATGTGTGTCACACGCCGGGACCCTGAGTCATGTATGTCACACACCGGGACCCTGAGTCATGTGTGTCACACACAGGGACCCAGAGTCATGTATGTCACACACCGGGACCCAGAGTCATGTGTGTCACACACCGGGGCCCAGAGTCATGTGTGTCGCACACCGGGACCCAGAGTCATGTGTGTCACACACCGGGACCCTGAGTCATGTATGTCACACACCGGGACCCAGAGTCATGTGTGTCACACACCGGGACCCAGAGTCGTCATGTGTGTCACACGCCGGGACCCAGAGTCATGTGTATCACACACCGGGACCCAAAGTCATGTGTGTCACACACCGGGACGCTGAGTCATGTGTGTCACACACCGGGACCCAGAGTCATGTGTGTCACACACCGGGAGCCTGAGTCATGTGTGTCATACACCGGGACCCAGAGTCATGTATGTCACACACCGGGACCCTGAGTCATGTGTGTCACACACCGGGACCCTGAGTCATGTGTGTCACACACCGGGACCCAGAGTCATGTGTGTCACACACCGGGACCCTGAGTCATGTATGTCACACACCGGGACCCAGAGTCATGTGTATCACACACCGGGACCCTGAGTCATGTCACACACCAGGACCCTGAGTCATGTGTGTCACACACCAGGACCCAGAGTCATGTGTGTCACACGCCGGGACCCTGAGTCATGTATGTCACACACCGGGACCCTGAGTCATGTGTGTCACACACAGGGACCCAGAGTCATGTATGTCACACACCGGGACCCAGAGTCATGTGTGTCACACACCGGGGCCCAGAGTCATGTGTGTCGCACACGGGGACCCAGAGTCATGTATGTCACACACCGGGACCCAGAGTCATGTATGCCACACACCGGGACCCAGAGTCATGTGTGTCACACACCGGGACCCAGAGTCGTCATGTGTGTCACACGCCGGGACCCAGAGTCATGTGTATCACACACCGGGACCCAGAGTCATGTGTGTCACACACCGGGACCCTGAGTCATGTGTGTCACACACCGGGACCCAGAGTCATGTGTGTCACACACCGGGACCCTGAGTCATGTGTGTCACACACCGGGACCCAGAGTCATGTGTGTCACACACCGGGACCCTGAGTCATGTATGTCACACACCGGGACCCAGAGTCATGTGTATCACACACCGGGACCCTGAGTCATGTCACACACCAGGACCCTGAGTCATGTGTGTCACACACCGGGACCCAGAGTCATGTGTGTCACACGCCGGGACCCTGAGTCATGTATGTCACACACCGGGACCCTGAGTCATGTGTGTCACACACAGGGACCCAGAGTCATGTATGTCACACACCGGGACCCAGAGTCATGTGTGTCACACACCGGGGCCCAGAGTCATGTGTGTCGCACACCGGGACCCAGAGTCATGTGTGTCACACACCGGGACCCTGAGTCATGTATGTCACACACCGGGACCCAGAGTCATGTGTGTCACACACCGGGACCCAGAGTCGTCATGTGTGTCACACGCCGGGACCCAGAGTCATGTGTATCACACACCGGGACCCAAAGTCATGTGTGTCACACACCGGGACGCTGAGTCATGTGTGTCACACACCGGGACCCAGAGTCATGTGTGTCACACACCGGGAGCCTGAGTCATGTGTGTCATACACCGGGACCCAGAGTCATGTATGTCACACACCGGGACCCTGAGTCATGTGTGTCACACACCGGGACCCTGAGTCATGTGTGTCACACACCGGGACCCAGAGTCATGTGTGTCACACACCGGGACCCTGAGTCATGTATGTCACACACCGGGACCCAGAGTCATGTGTATCACACACCGGGACCCTGAGTCATGTCACACACCAGGACCCTGAGTCATGTGTGTCACACACCAGGACCCAGAGTCATGTGTGTCACACGCCGGGACCCTGAGTCATGTATGTCACACACCGGGACCCTGAGTCATGTGTGTCACACACAGGGACCCAGAGTCATGTATGTCACACACCGGGACCCAGAGTCATGTGTGTCACACACCGGGGCCCAGAGTCATGTGTGTCGCACACGGGGACCCAGAGTCATGTATGTCACACACCGGGACCCAGAGTCATGTATGCCACACACCGGGACCCAGAGTCATGTGTGTCACACACCGGGACCCAGAGTCGTCATGTGTGTCACACGCCGGGACCCAGAGTCATGTGTATCACACACCGGGACCCAGAGTCATGTGTGTCACACACCGGGACCCAGAGTCATGTATGTCACACACCGGGACCCAGAGTCATGTATGCCACACACCGGGACCCAGAGTCATGTGTGTCACACACCGGGACCCAGAGTCGTCATGTGTGTCACACGCCGGGACCCAGAGTCATGTGTATCACACACCGGGACCCAGAGTCATGTGTGTCACACACCGGGTCCCAGATTCATGTGTGTCACACACCGGGACCCAGAGTCATGTGTGTCACACACCGGGACCCAGAGTCATGTGTGTCACACACCGGGACCCAGAGTCGTCATGTGTGTCACACGCCGGGACCCAGAGTCATGTGTATCACACACCGGGACCCAGAGTCATGTGTGTCACACACCGGGACCCTGAGTCATGTGTGTCACACACCGGGTACTAGACTGGCTACACCTCACAACAACATTGTAAACTGTGACTGTTATATGTGAGATACAGTAATTAAACTCTACAAAGATCACTGACTTATCCAGCAGTCCCGTCCTTACTTCACACAGATCCTGTGAAGAATCTGTAATAAATTTATAGAACATTGGCTATATGCAGAGATTAATGTATATCTCAATATATATTTTCTAGATTGGATGTTAAGTCACTTATCATTGTTTTGTAAAGCTTGGAAGTGACGTCACTTTGGATTAGTTGTGTAGAGTTGGCTTACATCAGATTAACATTGTTGTTGGTACAGTATTCAAGAATGTCAGATAACCCAGTGTTCATATTTTTGTGTGAAACGTTGCTACAGTGATAACATGTCACCAGTCTGGTAGACTTACTTTTGGAAGGAAAATCTGAATATTATGTCAGTGCGAGCATTGATGCCGGTGAAGAGCTCGTCATCCAAGAAAATGGAACCAACATCATTTGGGTTAAATCTGATTATCTCCCATTACACACACACACACACACACACACACACACACACACACACACACACACACACACACACACACACACACACACACACACACACACACACACACACACACACCTGTGTGTATGTGTTAGTATGTTGGCCGTCTCTGTTATCCAGGTCCTGGAAACCGGTACTGGATAAGTAATATTGATTTACTCCAGATACCCCAAGACCCACCCTCACAACCATGCCCATCTTCACAGTTGTTAATGTGGTGTCTCCTACCCATCACCACCATTACCATCACCACCACCATTACCACCACCACCATCACCGTCACTACCACCACCACCACCAACATCACCACCACCACCACCACCAACATCACCACCACCACCACCACCACCACTACCAACACCACACCCCCAACACCACCACCACCACCACTACCACCACCACTACCACCACCACCACCACCACCACCATCCCGTCACTACCACCACCACCGTCACACCACCACCACCACCACCACAACATCAACACACCACCACCACCACTACCAACACCAATACCACCACCACCAACTACCAACACGACCACCACCAACACCACCACCACCACCACCAACATCACCACCACCACCACCACCACCACCATCACCACCACCACCATACCACCACCACCAACATCCACACCACCACTACCATCACCACCTCCACCACCCCCAACAACACTACCACCACCACCACCAACATCACCACCACCACCACCACCACCACCAACACCAACACCAATACCACCACCACCAACACCAACACCACCACTACCAACACCACCACCACCACCACCAACAACACTACCACCACCACCACCAATACCACCACCCCCAACACCACCACCACCACCACCACGACCACCACCCACACCACCAACAACACTACTACCACCACCACCACCAATACCACCACCACCAACTCCACCACAACACCACCACCAATACCACCACCACCGACAACTCCACCACCACCACCACTAACACCACCACCACCACCACCACCAACAACACTACCACCACCACCACCAATACAACCACCACCAACTCCACCACCACCAATACCACCACCACCACTACCACTACCACCACCACCACCATACACCACCACCACCGACAACACCACCACCACCACCACCAACAACACCACCACCGACACCACCACCACCACCAACACCACCACCACCAACACCACCACCACCAACACCACCACCACCACCACCACCATCACCAACACCAACACCACCACCAACACCACCACAATCATCATTGAATCCGGTCTTTGAGCGAACATGAAATCGGACCCAAAATTTTGTGATAGGACCCACATTGTTGAGGGCAGGTGTCCAGCGACCCACCTGTGCTGTGCCCGCATCACGGTTCTTCATAGTAACCGTACCCAGGTGGAGTCCTGGGTACCATAACTGGCCAGTGCTCTCGGGTACACCTTCTCTGTAAGAAATTAATGGAGGATGAGGAAAAGAAAGCAATAAGAGAGAGAGAGAGAGAGAGAGAGAGAGAGAGAGAGAGAGAGAGAGAGAGAGAGAGGTGACAAGAAGGAAACTCATTAAAGAAAAAGTAGCAACAACATAAGATATTTTCCAAAAAGAAAAAAAAGAGGGTTAATACCAGCAGACTAAAAAACTAGAAGTCAATAAATTAGTATGACAGAGACAGGTGAAGTGGACACGACCTCACACGCAGGGTGGGTGTGTCTTGTTCGTCTGTGTTGTGGTAGTTACCACCATCACCTGGGTACTCTCAGGTAGCTACCACCATCACCTGGGTACTCTCACGTGGCTACCACCATCACCTGGGTACTCTCACGTGGCTACCACCATCACCTGGGTACTCTCAGGTGGCTACCACCGTCACCTGTGTACTCTCAGGTGGCTACCACCGTCACCTGTGTACTCTCAGGTGGCTACCACCATCACCTGTGTACTCTCAGGTGGCTACCACCATCACCTGGGTACTCTCAGGTGGCTACCACCATCACCTGGGTACTCTGAGGTGGCTACCACCATCACCTGGGTACTCTCAGGTGGCTACCACCATCACCTGTGTACTCTCACGTTGCTACCACCATCACCTGGGTACTCTCAGGTGGCTACCACCATCACCTGTGTACTCTCAGGTTGCTACCACCATCACCTGTGTACTCTCAGGTGGCTACCACCATCACCTGGGTACTCTCAGGTGGCTACCACCATCACTTGTGTACTCTCACGTGGCTACCACCATCACCTATGTATTCTCAGGTGGCTACCACCATCACTTGTGTACTCTCAGGTGGCTACCACCATCACTTGTGTACTCTCAGGTTGCTACCACCATCACTTGTGTACTCTCAGGTAGCTACCACCATCACCTGTGTACTCTCAGGTTGCTACCACCATCACCTGTGTACTCTCAGGTTGCTACCACCATCACCTGTGTACTCTCAGGTGGCTACCACCATCACCTGTGTACTCTCAGGTGGCTACCACCATCACCTGTGTACTCTCAGGTTGCTACCACCATCACCTGTGTACTCTCAGGTTGCTACCACCATCACCTGTGTACTCTCAGGTGGCTACCACCATCACCTGTGTACTCTCAGGTTGCTACCACCATCACCTGTGTACTCTCAGGTGGCTACCACCATCACCTGTGTACTCTCAGGTGGCTACCACCATCACCTGTGTACTCTCAGGTGGCTACCACCATCACCTGTGTACTCTCAGGTGGCTACCACCATCACCTGTGTACTCTCAGGTGGCTACCACCATCACCTGTGTACTCTCAGGTGGCTACCACCGTCACCTGTGTACTCTCAGGTAGCTACCACCGTCACCTGTGTACTCTCAGGTTGCTACCACCATCACCTGTGTACTCTCAGGTGGCTACCACCGTCACCTGTGTACTCTCAGGTGGCTACCACCGTCACCTGTGTACTCTCAGGTGGCTACCACCATCACCTGTGTACTCTCAGGTGGCTACCACCGTCACCTGTGTACTCTCAGGTAGCTACCACCGTCACCTGTGTACTCTCAGGTGGCTACCACCATCACCTGTGTACTCTCAGGTAGCTACCACCATCACCTGTGTACTCTCAGGTAGCTACCACCATCACCTGTGTACTCTCAGGTAGCTACCACCATCACCTGTGTACTCTCAGGTTGCTACCACCATCACCTGTGTACTCTCAGGTTGCTACCACCATCACCTGTGTACTCTCAGGTTGCTACCACCATCACCTGTGTACTCTCAGGTGGCTACCACCATCACCTGGGTACTCTCAGGTAGCTACCACCATCACCTGTGTACTCTCAGGTGGCTACCACCATCACCTGTGTACTCTCAGGTGGCTACCACCATCACCTGTGTACTCTCAGGTGGCTACCACCATCACCTGTGTACTCTCAGGTTGCTACCACAATCACCTGTGTACTCTCACGTTGCTACCACCATCACCTGTGTACTCTCACGTTGCTACCACCATCACCTGTGTACTCTCACGTTGCTACCACCATCACCTGTGTACTCTCACGTTGCTACCACCATCACCTGTGTACTCTCAGGTGGCTACCACCATCACCTGTGTACTCTCACGTTGCTACCACCATCACCTGTGTACTCTCACGTTGCTACCATCACCTGTGTACTCTCAGGTTGCTACCACCATCACCTGTGTACTCTCAGGTTGCTACCACCATCACCTGTGTACTCTCAGGTTGCTACCACCATCACCTGTGTACTCTCACGTTGCTACCACCATCACCTGTGTACTCTCAGGTGGCTACCACCATCACCTGTGTACTCTCAGGTTGCTACCACCATCACCTGTGTACTCTCAGGTGGCTACCACCATCACCTGTGTACTCTAAGGTTGCTACCACAATCACCTGTGTACTCTCACGTTGCTACCACCATCACCTGTGTACTCTCAGGTGGCTACCACCATCACCTGTGTACTCTCAGGTTGCTACCACCATCACCTGTGTACTCTCACGTTGCTACCACCATCACCTGTGTACTCTCAGGTGGCTACCACCATCACCTGTGCACTCTCAGGTGGCTACCACCATCACCTGTGTACTCTCAGGTTGCTACCACCATCACCTGTGTACTCTCAGGTTGCTACCACCATCACCTGTGTACTCTCAGGTGGCTACCACCATCACCTGTGTACTCTCAGGTGGCTACCACCATCACCTGTGTACTCTCAGGTTGCTACCACCATCACCTGTGTACTCTCAGGTGGCTACCACCATCACCTGTGTACTCTCAGGTGGCTACCACCATCACCTGTGTACTCTCAGGTTGCTACCACCATCACCTGTGTACTCTCAGGTTGCTACCACCATCACCTGTGTACTCTCAGGTGGCTACCACCATCACCTGTGTACTCTCAGGTTGCTACCACCATCACCTGTGTACTCTCAGGTTGCTACCACCATCACCTGTGTACTCTCAGGTGGCTACCACCATCACCTGTGTACTCTCAGGTTGCTACCACCATCACCTGTGTACTCTCAGGTGGCTACCACTGTCACCTGTGTACTCTCAGGTTGCTACCACCATCACCTGTGTACTCTCAGGTGGCTACCACCATCACCTGTGTACTCTCAGGTTGCTACCACTATCACCTGTGTACTCTCAGGTTGCTACCATCATCACCTGTGTACTCTCAGGTGGCTACCACCATCACCTGTGTACTCTCAGGTTGCTACCACCATCACCTGTGTACTCTCAGGTTGCTACCACCATCATCTGTGTACTCTCAGGTGGCTACCACTATCACCTGTGTACTCTCAGGTGGCTACCACCATCACCTGTGTACTCTCAGGTTGCTACCACCATCACCTGTGTACTCTCAGATGGCTACCACCATCACCTGTGTACTCTCAGGTTGCTACCACCATCACCTGTGTACTCTCAGTTTGCTACCACCATCACCTGTGTACTCTCAGGTGGCTACCACCATCACCTGTGTACTCTCAGGTTGCTACCACCATCACCTGTGTACTCTCAGGTGGCTACCACCATCACCTGTGTACTCTCAGGTTGCTACCACCATCACCTGTGTACTCTCAGGTGGCTACCACCATCACCTGTGTACTCTCAGGTGGCTACCACCATCACCTGTGTACTCTCAGGTGGCTACCACCATCACCTGTGTACTCTCAGGTTGCTACCACCATCACCTGTGTACTCTCAGGTGGCTACCACCATCACCTGTGCACTCTCAGGTTGCTACCACCATCACCTGTGTACTCTCAGGTTGCTACCACCATCACCTGTGTACTCTCAGGTTGCTACCACCATCACTTGTGTACTCTCAGGTTGCTACCACCATCACCTATGTACTCTCAGGTTGCTACCACCATCATCTGTGTACTCTCACGTTGCTACCACCATCATCTGTATACTCTCAGGCTGCTACCACCATCACCTGTGTACTCAGGTTGCTACCACCATCATCTGTGTACTCTCAGGTTGCTACCACCATCACCTGTGTACTCAGGTTGCTACCACCATCATCTGTGTACTCTCAGGTTATCACCATCACCTGTGTACTCAGGTTGCTACCACCATCATCTGTGTACTCTCAGTTTGCTACCACCTTCACCTGTGTACTCTGAGGATGCTACCACCATCATCTGTGTACTCTCAGGTTGCTACCACCATCACCTGTGTACTCTCAGGTGGCTACCACTATCACCTGTGTACTCTCAGGTTGCTACCACTATCACCTGTGTACTCTCAGGTTGCTACCATCATCACCTGTGTACTCTCAGGTGGCTACCACCATCACCTGTGTACTCTCAGGTTGCTACCACCAGCATCTGTGTACTCTCAGGTTGCTACCACCATCACCTGTGTACTCTCAGGTTGCTACCACCAGCATCTGTGCACTCTCAGGTTGCTACCACCAGCATCTGTGCACTCTCAGGTTGCTACCACCAGCATCTGTGTACTCTCAGGTTGCTACCACCATCACCTGTGTACTCTCAGGTTGCTACCACCAGCATCTGTGCACTCTCAGGTTGCTACCACCATCACATGTGTACTCTCAGGTTGCTACCACCAGCATCTGTGCACTCTCAGGTTGCTACCACCAGCATCTGTGTACTCTCAGGTTGCTACCACCATCACCTGTGTACTCTCAGGTTGCTACCACCAGCATCTGTGTACTCTCAGGTTGCTACCACCAGCATCTGTGTACTCTCAGGTTGCTACCACCATCACCTGTGTACTCTCAGGTGGCTACCACCATCACCTGTGTACTCTAAGGTTGCTACCACAATCACCTGTGTACTCTCACGTTGCTACCACCATCACCTGTGTACTCTCAGGTGGCTACCACCATCACCTGTGTACTCTCAGGTTGCTACCACCATCACCTGTGTACTCTCACGTTGCTACCACCATCACCTGTGTACTCTCAGGTGGCTACCACCATCACCTGTGCACTCTCAGGTGGCTACCACCATCACCTGTGTACTCTCAGGTTGCTACCACCATCACCTGTGTACTCTCAGGTTGCTACCACCATCACCTGTGTACTCTCAGGTGGCTACCACCATCACCTGTGTACTCTCAGGTGGCTACCACCATCACCTGTGTACTCTCAGGTTGCTACCACCATCACCTGTGTACTCTCAGGTGGCTACCACCATCACCTGTGTACTCTCAGGTGGCTACCACCATCACCTGTGTACTCTCAGGTTGCTACCACCATCACCTGTGTACTCTCAGGTTGCTACCACCATCACCTGTGTACTCTCAGGTGGCTACCACCATCACCTGTGTACTCTCAGGTTGCTACCACCATCACCTGTGTACTCTCAGGTTGCTACCACCATCACCTGTGTACTCTCAGGTGGCTACCACCATCACCTGTGTACTCTCAGGTTGCTACCACCATCACCTGTGTACTCTCAGGTGGCTACCACCGTCACCTGTGTACTCTCAGGTTGCTACCACCATCACCTGTGTACTCTCAGGTGGCTACCACCATCACCTGTGTACTCTCAGGTTGCTACCACTATCACCTGTGTACTCTCAGGTTGCTACCATCATCACCTGTGTACTCTCAGGTGGCTACCACCATCACCTGTGTACTCTCAGGTTGCTACCACCATCACCTGTGTACTCTCAGGTTGCTACCACCATCATCTGTGTACTCTCAGGTGGCTACCACTATCACCTGTGTACTCTCAGGTGGCTACCACCATCACCTGTGTACTCTCAGGTTGCTACCACCATCATCTGTGTACTCTCAGGTTGCTACCACCATCACCTGTGTACTCTCAGGTGGCTACCACCATCACCTGTGTACTCTCAGGTTGCTACCACCATCACCTGTGTACTCTCAGATGGCTACCACCATCACCTGTGTACTCTCAGGTTGCTACCACCATCACCTGTGTACTCTCAGATGGCTACCACCATCACCTGTGTACTCTCAGGTAGCTACCACCATCACCTGTGTACTCTCAGTTTGCTACCACCATCACCTGTGTACTCTCAGGTGGCTACCACCATCACCTGTGTACTCTCAGGTTGCTACCACCATCACCTGTGTACTCTCAGGTGGCTACCACCATCACCTGTGTACTCTCAGGTTGCTACCACCATCACCTGTGTACTCTCAGGTGGCTACCACCATCACCTGTGTACTCTCAGGTTGCTACCACCATCACCTGTGTACTCTCAGGTGGCTACCACCATCACCTGTGTACTCTCAGGTGGCTACCACCATCACCTGTGTACTCTCAGGTGGCTACCACCATCACCTGTGTACTCTCAGGTTGCTACCACCATCACCTGTGTACTCTCAGGTGGCTACCACCATCACCTGTGCACTCTCAGGTTGCTACCACCATCACCTGTGTACTCTCAGGTTGCTACCACCATCACCTGTGTACTCTCAGGTTGCTACCACCATCACTTGTGTACTCTCAGGTTGCTACCACCATCACCTATGTACTCTCAGGTTGCTACCACCATCATCTGTGTACTCTCACGTTGCTACCACCATCATCTGTATACTCTCAGGCTGCTACCACCATCACCTGTGTACTCAGGTTGCTACCACCATCATCTGTGTACTCTCAGGTTGCTACCACCATCACCTGTGTACTCAGGTTGCTACCACCATCATCTGTGCGCTCTCAGGTTGTTATCACCATCACCTGTGTACTCAGGTTGCTACCACCATCATCTGTGTACTCTCAGTTTGCTACCACCTTCACCTGTGTACTCTGAGGATGCTACCACCATCATCTGTGTACTCTCAGGTTGCTACCACCATCACCTGTGTACTCTCAGGTGGCTACCACTATCACCTGTGTACTCTCAGGTTGCTACCACTATCACCTGTGTACTCTCAGGTTGCTACCATCATCACCTGTGTACTCTCAGGTGGCTACCACCATCACCTGTGTACTCTCAGGTTGCTACCACCAGCATCTGTGTACTCTCAGGTTGCTACCACCATCACCTGTGTACTCTCAGGTTGCTACCACCAGCATCTGTGCACTCTCAGGTTGCTACCACCAGCATCTGTGCACTCTCAGGTTGCTACCACCAGCATCTGTGTACTCTCAGGTTGCTACCACCATCACCTGTGTACTCTCAGGTTGCTACCACCAGCATCTGTGCACTCTCAGGTTGCTACCACCATCACCTGTGTACTCTCAGGTTGCTACCACCAGCATTTGTGCACTCTCAGGTTGCTACCACCAGCATCTGTGTACTCTCAGGTTGCTACCACCATCACCTGTGTACTCTCAGGTTGCTACCACCAGCATCTGTGTACTCTCAGGTTGCTACCACCAGCATCTGTGTACTCTCAGGTTGCTACCACCAGCATCTGTGTACTCTCAGGTTGCTACCACCATCACCTGTGTACTCTCAGGTTGCTACCACCAGCATCTGTGTACTCTCAGGTTGCTACCACCAGCATCTGTGTACTCTCAGGTTTCTACCACCAGCATCTGTGTACTCTCAGGTTGCTACCACCAGCATCTGTGTACTCTCAGGTTGCTACCACCAGCATCTGTGTACTCTCAGGTTGCTACCACAATCACCTGTGTACTCTCAGGTTGCTACCATCAGCATCTGTGTACTCTCAGGTTGCTACCACAATCACCTGTGTACTCTCAGGTTGCTACCACCAGCATCTGTGCACTCTCAGATAGTTGCTGTAGCTGTCTATAAGAATCTTGTTCTCAGAAGAGTGTAACACTTACCACCATGTCCTATAGTTTTCTTGTCACCTGCTGTTGGAACGTAAACGCAACACACACACACACACACACACACACACACACACACACACACACACACACACACACACACACACACACACACACACACACACACACACACATACACACACACACACGCATACCCTCCTCTACTCTCATTGCAACACTTCTGAAACACGTCAATACTGACAGGTGGAGGCGATTAATGTATTATTAAGATTATCCATCTGTAAGAAGGTAAACCCACATGGGTCATTCAGCGCTGTGAGTGCTGGAGTTTGGGTGATGTGCTCTCAAGGGTGGAGGAGTAGTTTATTGAAGGACGAGCACTTTCCATCAATTTATCCATCTCTCAGAGGCTCAGAAGGTCAGGCAGAAAATTGATTGGTCGGTTTATTGTGTTTACAACCCGTCGACTACGGGAGTCGTCAAGACTGCGTGTAATCTGTACACAACCAAATAGGGATAAAACTCTAAGCGTATATACACCGAGAAATACATACCTTTTAGTGTATATACAAAGAGAAACGTATTTCTGTATATATATATATATATATATATATATATATATATATATATATATATATATATATATATATATATATATATATACAATAAGATCACAGTAAACAGGTGATTTCAGAATATGCAAAACAACCACTGTGAAAGAATAGAGAAATTCCAAGCGCTTTCGTGACTACTCACATTATCAAGGAACAATAAAAGTAATGCATCAAAGGAAGGCATATGAAGGGTCTAAACCACCCCTCGCTATCACATCCCACAACAAAGCAACACCTAACGTGCGACTCATAAGAAAGGGAACACTGCAGCAGGCCTGCTGGCCCAACTAGACAGGTCCTTCACACAACCCACGAACAAACTATTCTACCCAAGAATTAAGAATTTTAAAATTCTTTATATATATATGTACATATATATATATATATATATATATATATATATATATATATATATATATATATATATATATATATATATATATATATAATATTACTGTAACTACGAACGACTGGTATAAACTACTGCTCGTAGGGCTAGTACACCAAACAAGGAGTTGAATGAAGTTAGCTCAGAGGCACCCACACCACCGTATGTCCTCGGATGACGGTAAAACACCTAGCTTGGCTGGGTGCGTCATTCTTGTATGATTGCGTGGTCCTATGGGTTAGAACGTTATGTGTTTTCGCTCATCATGAGGCGCGCCAAAGCAGCAAGGGTTCGAATCCTTGGATAGCCGCAGTGTTGTTATTGTTATATATATATATATATATATATATATATATATATATATATATATATATATATATATATATATATATAGTGTTTTTGTATGTGTGTGTTTGTGTCTGTCTGTGTGTGTGTGCAAAGAAATATCGTAAGCAGCAGCTCTCCGCACCTCTAACTGCTGATTGAACTGCGATAACAACACTTAACAAAGATGATTATTAACGTGATAACAACACTTAACAAAGATGATTATTAACGTGATAACAACATTAAGTTTATAAAGTTGAACTGGGTTATAAAAACTGTTTATATATGTTTGTTTAATTCACTTCAAACACAATGTTAAAATATTTCTTGTTTTTGACACGAGTTCCTCCCATCTTTTTCACGCTGGACTTAGAAAATTTGCTCAAACTTCATAAACCATTTTCGGACGACTTTCACGAGCGTTCGTTTTCCTTGACGGTGAACTTTGGGGCTAACCTTCGGAATATTGAGAAATTTATGGTAATACTCTGGCTGTGGGACTGCACTGATGCTACATTTCCTTTGTTTTCTTAGCGACGGGATCTGAAAAAATGAGCGAACAAGCGTATGGTAGTGATAAGAACGTACGCTTTCGTATTCTGACGGTTCGCCGGGGGCGTAAGTCAACTAATATGCTTGCGTAGGGTTTGATTTAGGGAGCGTGTATATATGCAATAACTAGGAGGGCTGCGTGCGTCGGTACCATGACGACTGCGGTTTTTTTACACGACTATTCGTGCGTTTTATGACGATCTTTGTACACTGGTGACGAACGACATCCTGGGGTTTAATGGCCAGTACACTTACTGCGGGTTGGTAGGTAAGACACATAGGCAACAGTTAGGCAACTTTATTCCGATATGTTTCGCCTACACAGTAGGCTTCTTCAGTCGAATACAGAGAGTAGGCAGGAACAGTAGAGATGTGAAGACGATGTAATCAGTCCATCACCCTTGAAGTCGTAGAATTTGAGGTTGTCAGTCCCTCAGCCTGGAGAAGTTCTGTTCCATAGTCAGGAACTATCTGAAGATCAAGCGACAGATAGTTCCTGACTATGGAACTGAACTTCTCCAGGCCAAGGGACTGACAACCTCAAATTCTACGACTTCAAGGGTGATGGACTGATTACATCGTCTTCACATCTCTACTGTTCCTGCCTACTTTCTGTATTCGACTGAAGAAGCCTACTGTGTAGGCGAAACGTTTCGGAATAAAGTTGCCTAACTGTTGCCTATGTGTCTTACCTACCAACCTGTCGGTATTGTATACCATTTTGATGTTCACACTTACTGCGTTTAACAGCGACATCTGTACAATATATGTTTATTATTAGCGTGTGTGGCTCTGTTAACGAGATCACTGCTGATGGCAGTGTCTTCCTGTATACTGACTTGTGTTGGACTACTAACTGTGTTGGACTACTGACTTGTGTTGGACTACTGACTTGTGTTGGACTACTGACTTGTGTTGGACTACTGACTTGTGTTAGACTACTGACTTGTGTTGGACTACTGACTTGTGTTAGACTACTGACTTGTGTTGGACTACTGACTTGTGTTGGACTACTGACTGTGTTGGACTACTGACTTGTGTTAGACTACTGACTTGTGTTGGACTACTGACTTGTGTTGGACTACTGACTGTGTTGGACTACTGACTGTGTTAGACTACTGACTTGTGTTGGACTACTGACTTGTGTTGGACTACTGACTTGTGTTAGACTACTGACTGTGTTAGACTACTGACTTGTGTTGGACTACTGACTTGTGTTGGACTACTGACTGTGTTGGACTACTGACTGTGTTAGACTACTGACTTGTGTTGGACTACTGACTTGTGTTGGACTACTGACTGTGTTAGACTACTGACTTGTGTTGGACTACTGACTTGTGTTGGACTACTGACTGTGTTAGACTACTGACTTGTGTTGGACTACTGACTTGTGTTGGACTACTGACTGTGTTAGACTACTGACTTGTGTTGGACTACTGACTTGTGTTGGACTACTGACTGTGTTAGACTACTGACTTGTGTTGGACTACTAACTGTGTTGGACTACTGACTGTGTTAGACTACTGACTTGTGTTGGACTACTAACTGTGTTGGACTACTGACTTGTGTTGGACTACCGACTTGTGTTGGACTACTGACTTGTGTTGGACTACTGACTTGTGTTGGACTACTAACTGTGTTGGACTACTGACTTGTGTTGGACTACCGACTTGTGTTGGACTACTAACTGTGTTGGACTACTGACTTGTGTTGGACTACTAACTGTGTTGGACTACCGACTTGTGTTGGACTACTAACTGTGTTGGACTACTGACTTGTGTTGGACTACTAACTGTGTTGGACTACCGACTTGTGTTGGACTACCGACTTGTGTTGGACTACTAACTGTGTTGGACTACTGACTTGTGTTGGACTACTAACTGTGTTGGACTACTGACTTGTGTTGGACTACTAACTGTGTTGGACTACTGACTTGTGTTGGACTACTAACTGTGTTGGACTACTGACTTGTGTTGGACTACTGACTGTGTTGGACTACTGACTTGTGTTGGACTACTGACTTGTGTTGGACTACTGACTTGTGTTGGACTACTGACTTGTGTTGGACTACTGACTGTGTTGGACTACTGACTTGTGTTGGACTACTGACTTGTGTTGGACTACTGACTTGTGTTGGACTACTGACTTGTGTTGGACTACTGACTGTGTTGGACTACTGACTTGTGTTGGACTACTGACTTGTGTTGGACTACTGACTTGTGTTGGACTACTGACTGTGTTGGACTACTGACTTGTGTTGGACTACTGACTTGTGTTGGACTACTGACTTGTGTTGGACTACTGACTTGTGTTGGACTACTGACTGTGTTGGACTACTGACTTGTGTTGGACTACTGACTTGTGTTGGACTACTGACTTGTGTTGGACTACTGACTTGTGTTGGACTACTGACTGTGTTGGACTACTAACTGTGTTGGACTACTGACTTGTGTTGGACTACTGACTTGTGTTGGACTACTGACTTGTGTTGGACTACTGACTTGTGTTGGACTACTAACTGTGTTGGACTACTGACTTGTGTTGGACTACTGACTTGTGTTGGACTACTAACTGTGTTGGACTACTGACTTGTGTTGGACTACTGACTTGTGTTGGACTACTGACTTGTGTTGGACTACTAACTGTGTTGGACTACTGACTTGTGTTGGACTACTAACTGTGTTGGACTACTGACTTGTGTTGGACTACTAACTGTGTTGGACTACTGACTTGTGTTGGACTACTAACTGTGTTGGACTACTGACTTGTGTTGGACTACTAACTGTGTTGGACTACTGACTTGTGTTGGACTACTGACTTGTGTTGGACTACCGACTTGTGTTGGACTACTAACTGTGTTGGACTACTGACTTGTGTTGGACTACTGACTGTGTTAGACTACTGACCTGTGTTAGGTATTGACCTGTGTTAAGTACTAACCTGTGTTACAATCATAACTTTGGAAGGTCATGTGTTAAGAGTCCTGTCATGGCTGACTAGCTGCTAGTTGAAATTAAGGAGAATTTCTTCCTTGTTATTATCTTCATCTTTCTCTTTCACTTCAGCTCTGTTTTTGTATGTGCTTCTCGGTCTTTTGTGTTGTACTGGTGTGATAGGTGTGCAGACGCCGCCCCGCGGGACGCATGATTGATCGCCCCGGGTACGGCAGTACCTCCAAACAGCGATAGATGCTTCGCCTCAGGCTGAGTCGTTGACCTGATCGTCTTGCAAGAACCAGCCTTGTACTGTCTACGCTCGTAGATCACTGCCTCTTTCTCTGTCCCAGAAGAACTAACCCGTATATGGTGGTTGATCGCTAGTTTTGTTTATGTCTCAGTAGAACCAACCCGTCTATCACAATAAATCAGTGGCTCCTCCTCCGTTCGAGAGATTCAGTGAGATCCTCGCAGCATCACACACCCGCAGCATCATACACCCGCAGCATCACACACCCGCAGCCTCTCATAAGATGATATAATATTTCTGTCTGTGCAGGAAATTGACGCCGCTTGATCGTTCATCTCCGCTCCCTGATGGGGATCACTAAGGTTCTAAACTGCACAACTAGGGCTTATTATCATCCCTTCCCCTCGAAGTTAGTTTACTGAGGCCCTCTTGTGAAGTGACTGCAGACTGGGGTGCGTCTTCACACCGCCCTGCAGAGCCATCTGCAGTAGACCTGCAGTAGGCCCTGAGGATGTCTACCACAATACAAATATTTCAGTAGAATTTAGTGTTCATTACCTTCCCAGATGTATAGTGGTGAGCACCTCTGTAATCTTCATACCTCTTCCCATGGAGAGGTACGGACACTGGATAGATAGATAAGTCTGGGGACAGAATACTTCCCCGCCTGGGTAAGTGTAGTGAGCGGAGACTGGATAGATTGGCCTCAGGATAGAATACTTACCCACCAGGGTAGTGTAGTGAGCCTGGGGACGCCCAGGGGGAGAGTAATGACCCCAGAGAAGCAGTACCTTGCCACCTGTTCTCTCTCACCTTCTTCCTCAACTTTATATTCCACATTCTCTTCTTTTTTAACACTCACATCTCTACACATATTCTCTCATTCCCTCAACTCTTTTCGTCCTTCACACTCACCTTTCACCTTTTCTCTGCCTCTTCTTCCATCCCCACTTAAAAAAGTTGTTTCATGCCATAAGTGATATGTCATGGCAAATTTTGACAAAAACGAAAATTTCCCCACTAGTTATGCTTAAGAAAGGTATGTGAGTTTGTGCGTTCTTAGAGAAGCAAAGCTGCTTCAACTTTGTGTGTAGTTACTTGTTTGTGGTTGCAGGGGTCGATTCGATCTCTCCCTGTACTAAGAGTCGTGTGTGTGTACTCACCTAATTGTACTCGTCTAATTGTGGTTGCAGGGGTCAATCCATAGATCCTGTCCCCGCCTCTTCATTGGTCTCCACTAGGTTCACTCTCTCTCTGCTCCATGAGCATTATCTTACCACTTAAACCTATGTCTGCTACCTGCGTCCACTACGTCACTTTCCAAAGTACTCCACTTCCTGACAACTCTGCGGTTGAAGAAATACTTCCTAACGTGCCTGTGCCTCATCTGAAACTTCAACTTCAAATTGCGACTCCTTGTTGTTGTGTCCCATCTCTGGAACATCCTGTCTCTATCCACCTTGTCGATTCCTCTCAGTATTTTATATATCGTTATCATGTCTCTCCTATCCGTCCTGTCCTCCAGTGTCTTCAGGACGAGTTCTCCTAACCTCTCCTCATAGGCCATGCCCCTTAGCTCCGGAACTAGTCTCGTTGCAAACCTTTGCACTTTCTCTAGTTTCCTGACGTGCTTGACCAGGTGTGGACTCCAAATTGGTGCTGCATACTCCAAGATGGGCCTGACGTACACGGTGTACAGTGTCCGGAACGACTCCTTACTGAGATGTCGGAATGCTGTTCTTAGGTTCGCTAGTCGCCCATATGCTGCAGCAGTTATTTGGTTTATGTGCGCCTCAGGAGATGTGCTCGATATTATACATACTCCAAGATACTTTTCCATGAGTGAGGTTTGTAGTCTTTGGTCCCCTAGAATGTACTCTGTCTGCGGTCTTCTTTGCCCCCCGATCTTGATGACTTTGCACTTGGTGGGGTTGAACTCCAGGAGCCAGTTACTGGACCAGGCCTGCAGCCTGTCCAGATCCCTCTGTAGTCCTGCCTTATCCTCCTCCGATTGAATTCTCCTTTTTAAACTTCACATCGTCCGTGTGTCTGTGTGTGTGTGTTAGATGCCATTTTGTCCTAGGCATATGTCGATTAGACACTAGGCCTGTTGTATATACGTGCATGTATGTTAGTTACGCGTGTGTGTGTACTCACCAAATTGTAGTTCCAGGGGTCGAGACTCAGTTCCTGCCCCCGCCTCTTCACTGAACGCTACTAGGTCCTTTGTCTCCCTGCTCCATGAGCTTTATCATACCTCGTCTTAAAGCTATGTATGGTTCCTGCCTCCACTACATCGCTCGCCAGACTGTTCCACCTCATGACCACTCTATGACTGAAGAAATCCTTCCTAACATCCCTGTCGCTCATCTGAGTCTTCAACTTACAAGAGTGACCCCTTGGTTCTGTGTCCCATCTCTGGAACATCCTGTCCCCACCACCTTCCCTCCCCTGGAGTGTCCTCCTTCTCTCCTCCCCCATCACCTTCCCTCCCCTGGAGTGTCTCCCTTCTCTCCTCCACCACCACCTTCCCTCCCCTGGAGTGTCCCCCTTCTCTCCTCCCCCACCACCTTCCTTCCCCTGGAGCGTTTCCCTTCTCTCCTCCCCCACCACCTTCCCTTCACTGGAGTGTCTCCCGTCTCTCCTCCCCCACCACCTTCCCTTCCCTGGAGTGTTTCCCTTCTCTCCTCCCCACCACTTTCCCTTCCCTTGGGTGTCTCCCTTCTCTCCTCCCCCAGCACCTTCCCTTTCCTGAAGTGTCTCCCTTCTCTCCTCCCCTCCACCTTCCCTTCCCTGGAGTGTCTCCCTTCTCTCCTCCCCACCACCTTCCCTTCCCTGGAGTGTCTCCCTTCTCTCCTCCCCCACCACCTTCCCTTCCCTGGAAAGTCTCCCTTCTCTCCTCCCCACCACCTTCCCTTCCCTGGAGTGTCTCCCGTCTCTCCTCACCCACCACCTTCCCTTCCCTGGAGTGTCTCCCTTCTCTCCTCCCCCACCACCTTCCCTCCCCTGGAGTGTCCCCCTTCTCTCCTCCCCCACCACCTTCTCGCCCCTGGAGTGTCTGCCTTCTCTCCTCCCCCACCACCTTCCCTCCCCTGGAGTGTCTCCCTTCTCTCCTCCCCACCACCTTCCCTCCCCTGGAGTGTCCCCCTTCTCTCCTCCCCCACCACCTTCCCTCCCCTGGAGCGTCTCCCTTCTCTCCTCCCCCACCACCTTCCCTTCACTGGAGTGTCTCCCTTCTCTCCTCCCCCACCACCTTCCCGTCCCTGGAGTGTCTCCCTTCTCTCCTCCCCCACCACCTTCCCGTCCCTGGAGTGTCTCCCTTCTCTCCTCCCCCACCACCTTCCCGTCCCTGGAGTGTCTCCCTTCTCTCCTCCCCCCCACCACCTTCCCGTCCCTGGAGTGTCTCCCTTCTCTCCTCCCCCACCAACTTCCCGTCCCTGGAGTGTCTCCCTTCTCTCCTCCCCCACCACCTTCCCGTCCCTGGAGTGGAGGTTCTCTGAAATATTTGCTACGATGTCCCCGCTTCGAGCCTCGGCTTGTGTCAGTGTTCCCTGGAGAACCCCACCTGAAGCTCTCTCTCTCTCTCTCTCTCTCTCTCTCTCTCTCTCTCTCTCTCTCTCTCTCTCTCTCTCTCTCTCTCTCTCTCTCTCTCTCTCTCTCTCTCTCTCTCTGTCAGTAATTGAGAGTGGGCAAGACAGTGTGAGAGGGTACGAGACAGTGTGAGAGGAGGCGGAGCAGTGTGAGAGGGGGCGAGGCAGTGTGAGAGTGGGCGAGGCAGTGTGAGAGGGGGCGAGGCAGTGTGAGAGAGGGCGAGGCAGTGTGAGAGAGGGCGAGGCAGTGTGAGAGAAGGCGAGGCAGTGTGAGAGAGGGCGAGGTGAGAGAGGGCAGTGTGAGAGAGGGCGAGGCAGTGTGAGAGAGGGCGAGGCAGTGTGAGAGAGGGCGAGGCAGTGTGAGAGAGGGCGAGGCAGTGTGAGAGAGGGCGAGGCAGTGTGAGAGGGGGCGAGGCAGTGTGAGAGAGGGCGAGGCAGTGTGAGAGAGGGCGAGGCAGTGTGAGAGAGGGCGAGGCAGTGTGAGAGGGGGCGGAGCAGTGTGAGAGGGGGCGAGGCAGTGTGACAGGGGACGAGGCAGTGTGAGAGGAGGCGGAGCAGTGTGAGAGGGGGCGAGGCAGTGTGAGAGGGGACGAGGCAGTGTGAGAGAGGGCGAGGCAGTGTGAGAGGGGGCGAGGCAGTGTGAGAGAGGGGGAGGCAGTGTGACAGGGGACGAGGCAGTGTGACAGGGGACGAGGCAGTGTGAGAAGGGGCGAGGCAGTGTGAGAGAGGGCGAGGCAGTGTGAGAGGGGGCGGAGCAGTGTGAGAGAGGGCGAGGCAGTGTGAGAGGGGGCGAGGCAGTGTGAGAGAGGGCGAGGCAGTGTGAGAGGGGGCGAGGCAGTGTGAGAGGGGGCGAGGCAGTGTGAGAGAGGGCGAGGCAGTGTGAGAGGGGGCGAGGCAGTGTGAGAGAGGGCGAGGCAGTGTGAGAGGGGGCGAGGCAGTGTGAGAGAGGGCGAGGCAGTGTGAGAGGGGGCGAGGCAGTGTGAGAGAGGGCGAGGCAGTGTGAGAGAAGGCGAGGCAGTGTGAGAGGGTACGAGGCAGTGTGAGAGGGGGCGAGGCAGTGTGAGAGAGGGCGAGGCAGTGTGACAGGGGACGAGGCAGTGTGACAGGGGACGAGGCAGTGTGAGAGGGGGCGAGGCAGTGTGAGAGAGGGCGAGGCAGTGTGAGAGGGGGCGAGGCAGTGTGAGAGAGGGCGAGGCAGTGTGAGAGGGGGCGAGGCAGTGTGAGCGGGGGCGAGGCAGTGTGAGAGTGGTCGAGGCAGTGTGAGAGGGGGCGAGGCAGTGTGAGAGAGGGCGAGGCAGTGTGAGAGGGGGCGAGGCAGTGTGAGAGAGGGCGAGGCAGTGTGAGGGGGGGGCGAGGCAGTGTGAGAGGGGGCGAGGCAGTGTGAGAGGGGGCGAGGCAGTGTGAGAGAGGGCGAGGCAGTGTGAGAGGGGGCGAGGCAGTGTGAGAGAGGGCGAGGCAGTGTGAGAGGGGGCGAGGCAGTGTGAGAGAGGGCGAGGCAGTGTGAGAGGGGGCGAGGCAGTGTGAGAGGGGGCGAGGCAGTGTGAGAGGGGGCGAGGCAGTGTGAGAGGGGGCGAGGCAGTGTGAGAGGGGGCGAGGCAGTGTGAGAGGGGGCGAGGCAGTGTGAGAGGGGGCGAGGCAGTGTGAGAGGGGGCGAGGCAGTGTGAGAGGGGGCGAGGCAGTGTGAGAGGGGTGCTGATGGGATAGATTTGATAGTGGTTTTCCAGCTGAATGGTTGTTAAAGGTGCGGTTGGAGGAGGAGGAAGAAAGGAAGGAGAGGTGAAGGAGGAGCGTAATAAGAAACTGGAGGAAGCACAAGTGTTAAGTTGTACACGGAGGTAGGAAGGTGGTAAGCTGTAACACCACACATGAAGGTAGGAAGCTGGTAAGCTGTAACACCACACATGAAGGTAGGAAGCTGGTAAGCTGTAACACCACACATGAAGGTAGGAAGCTGGTAAGCTGTAACACCACACATGAAGGTAGGAAGCTGGTAAGCTGTAACACCACACACGGAGGTAGGAAGCTGGTAAGCTGTCACACCACACACGGAGGTAGGAAGCTGGTAAGCTGTCACACCACACACGGAGGTAGGAAGCTGGTAAGCTGTAACACCACACATGAAGGTAGGAAGCTGGTAAGCTGTAACACCACACATGAAGGTAGGAAGCTGGTAAGCTGTAACACCACACATGAAGGTAGGAAGCTGGTAAGCTGTAACACCACACATGAAGGTAGGAAGCTGGTAAGCTGTCGCACCACACATGAAGGTAGGAAGCTGGTAAGCTGTAACACCACACATGAGGTAGGGCTGGTAGCTGTACACCACATGAAGGTGAGGCTGGTAGCTGTCACCACACATGAGGTGGGAGCTGAGTGGCTGTCACCACATGAAGGTGGAAGCTGAGTGGCTGTAACACCACCATGAGGTGGAAGCTGGTAGCTGTAACACCACACATGGTGGAGCTGGTGGCTGTAACACCACACATGAAGGTAGGAGCTGGTGGCTGTAACACCACACATGAAGGTAGGAAGCTGGTGGCTGTAACACCACATGAGGTAGGAGCTGGTAGGCTGTAACACCACATGAGGTGGGAAAGCTGGTGGCTGTAACACCACACATGAAGGTGGGAAGCTGGTAGCTGTAACCCACACATGGAAGGTGAGGCTGGTAGCTGTACACCACACATGAGGTGGGAGCTGGTGGCTGTAACACCACACATGAAGGTGGAGGCTGGTGGCTGTAACACCACACATGAGGTAGGAAGCTGGTGGCTGTAACACCACACATGAAGGTGGGGCTGGTGAGCTGTAACACCACACATGAAGGTAGGAAGCTGAGTGGCTGTAACACCACACATGAAGGTAGGGGGGCTGGTAGCTGTAACACCACACATGAGGTAGGAAGCTGGTAGCTGTACACCACACATGAGGTAGGAAGCTAGTGGCTGTACACCACACATGAAGGTGGAAGGGCTGGTAGCTGTAACACCACACATGAGGTAGGAGCTGGTAGCTGTAACACCACACATGTAGGAAGCTGAGTGGCTGTAACACCACACATGAAGGTAGGAAGCTGGTGGCTGTGACACACACATGAAGGTAGAGGCTGGTGGCTGTAACACCACACATGAGTGGAAGCTGGTGGCTGTACACCACACATGAGGTGGGCTGGTAGCTGTAACACACACATGAAGGTAGGAGCTGGTAGCTGTAACACCACACATGAAGGTAGGAAGCTGGTAGCTGTAACACCACACATGAAGGTAGGAAGCTGGTAGCTGTAACACCACACATGAAGGTAGGAAGCTGGTGGCTGTAACACCACACATGAAGGTAGGGGCTGGTGCTGTAACACCACACATGAAGGTGGAAGCTGGTAGCTGTAACACCACACATGAGAGTAGGAGCTGGTAGCTGTAACACCACACATGAAGGTGAGCTGGTAGCTGTAACCACACATGAAGGTAGGAAGCTGGTAGCTGTAACACCACACATGAAGGTGGAGGCTGGTAGCTGTAACACCACACATGAAGGTAGGAAGCTGGTAAGCTGTAACACCACACAGTGAAGGTAGGAGGCCCCATGGTGAGCTGTAGCTAACACCACACATGAAGGTGGAGCTGGTGGCTGTAACACCACACATGAAGGTAGGAAGCTGGTAGCTGTAACACCACACATGAAGGTGGAGCTGGTAGCTGTAACACCACACATGAAGGTAGGGCTGGTAGCTGTAACACCACACATGAAGGTGGAGCTGGTAGGCTGTAACACCACACATGAGGTAGGAGCTGGTAGCTGTCACACCACACGAGGTAGGAGGCTGAGTGGCTGTAACACCACACATGAAGGTGGGGAGCTGAGTGGCTGTAACACCATACTGAGGTAGGAGCTGGTAGCTGTAACACCACACAGGAGGAAGCTGGTAGCTGTAACACCACACAGGAGGTGGAGGCTGGTAGCTGTCACCCACACACAGGTGGAGGCTGGTGGCTGTCAACCACACACGGAGGTAGGGAGCTGGTAAGCTGTCACACCACACGGAGGTGGAAGCTGGTAGCTGTCACACCACACACGGAGTGGAGGCTGGTGGCTGTCACCCCCACACGGAGGTAGGAGCTGGTAGCTGTCACACCACACACGGAGGTGGGGGCTGGTAGCTGTCACACCACACACGGGGGTGGAGGCTGGTGGCTGTCACACCACCCCGGAGGTGGCTGTAGCTGTCACACCAGTAGTGTAGCTGTCACACACACACGGAGGTGGGAGCTGGTAGGCTGTCACCACACGGAGGTGGAAGGCTGGTAAGCTGTCACACCACAACGGAGGTGGAGCTAGTAGCTGTCACCACACACGGAGGTGGGAGCTGGTAGGCTGTAACACCACACGGAGGTGGAAGCTGGTGGCTGTCACCCCCACCGGAGGTAGGAGGCTGGTGGCTGTAACACCACACAGGTAGGAGGCTGGTGGCTGTAACACCACACACGGGAGGTAGGAAGCTGGTAGCTGTCACACCACACACGGAGGTGGAGCTGGTAGCTGTCACACCACACGGAGGTGGGAGCTGGTGGCTGTCACCACACGGAGGTGGGAGGCTGGTGGCTGTCACACCACACGGAGGTGGGGCTGGTGCTGTCACACCACACAGGGTAGGAGCTGGTGAGCTGTCACACCACACGGAGGTAGGGCTGGTGGCTGTCACCACACGGAGGTGGAGGCTGGTGGCTGTAACCCCCCACACGGAGTGGGAGGCTGGTGGCTGTCACACCACACACGGACGTGGGAGCTGTGCTGTCACACCACACACGAGGTAGGGGCTGGTGGCTGTCACACCACACACGGAGGTGGAGGCTGGTAGCTGTCACACCACACAGGACGTAGGGCTGGTAGCTGTCACACACGGAGGTGGAGGCTAGTAGCTGTCCACCACACACGAGGTGGAGGCTGGTAGCTGTCCACACCACGAGGTGGAGCTGGTAGCTGTCACACACACGGGGTGGGCTGAGTGGCTGTAACACCACACGGAGGTGGAGGCTGGTAGCTGTCACACCACACACGGACGTAGGAGCTGGTAGCTGTCACACACACACGGAGGTAGGAGGCTGGTCCCTGTAACCCCACCCACGGGGGTGGAAAGGCTAGTGGCTTTCACCACCCGGGTGGGCTGGTACCCTGTCACCCACCCCGGAGGTGGGAAAGGCTGATGGCTGAAACCCCAAAAGGGGTAGGAAGCGGGTGGCTGTCACCA
>NC_091304.1:32576567-32681567 GCF_038502225.1 Cherax quadricarinatus
CCAGGGATAAAACACCAGCAGGTACATACCCCACCACCCATCACCCCAGCTTTTTTATACACCCAAGCAGGTTACCCCACCAGTGGCAAATACCCAGCAGTAAACACCAGGGTACATACCCCCCAAATTTTTTTCCCCCAGCGGGTCATGCCCGCATTCCATACACCCCAAAAAGGGGGTGCAACCCCAGCAGTTAATCCACCAGCGGGGCTCCCCTTTTGGGTACAACACCCCAAATTTTTAATCACCAGGGCCTACATACACCAGCTACATACACCCCCAGCTTTTTTAACCTTTTACCCACCAGCGGGTAAAACCACCAGCTTTTTTCCCCCTGTAAAGGTCCTTACACCCAGGGGGTCAAACACCCCCCGCGGGTTACCACCAGCCGGGTGCATCACCCAGCAGATTTTCACCGGGGTTTAATACACCAGCAAAATACAACCAGCAATTTTCCCCCAAAAGGCTATTTTAAACACCCAGCGGGTCATACACCCCCGGGCAAAATTTTTCACACCCAGGTCCCTTTTCCACCCAGTTTAACCCCGAACGGGTACTTTTAACACCAGCAATTCATACACCCAAAGGTTCCCATACCACCGCGGGTCCATACCCCGCAATTACATACCCCGGGCTAAAACACCCCAAACAGCTATTTTACCCCCAGGGGAAATCCCGGGGTTTTTATACCCCCAAGGGTACATACACACCACAACCTCTCACCAGCAGGTCCCATCACACCGGGGGGGTCCCCACCAGCGGCTTCATACACGCAGCGGCTAAAATACACACCAGCGGGTGCTACACCCGGGTCCAACACCAGCAGGTCCCTCCCCCCGGGTCTACACCCAGCGGCTACTTTACCCCAAAACACCCTCTACACCAGCGGAAACCCAAGGCATACCCAGCAGCACATCCCACACCACCCCGGCTTCATACACCCCCAACCAGCTCATACACCCAGCAGGTACATACCCCAGCAGGTCCACCCAGCAGGTCCTTCCACCAGCAGCTTTTTTCCCCAACAGCTTCATACACCCAGCTACATACCCCCAGCAGGTGAAACCCCAAAAGCGGGTTTGAAACCACCGGAAAATCAAAACCCAGGGTACATACCCCCGCAGCTACATACACACACCAGCTCCCCACACCATCAGCTCCCATACCCCGGCAGCTCCCTTCCACCGGCCAGGTACATACACCAGCAGCTATTTTTCCCGGCTTTTTCCCCGCAGCTACAACACACCGGCAGCAAAACCAGAGCTACATACCCCCCGGGGTGCATACCACCACCACCCCAGTAGCAAACACCACCCACCCAATTTCTACACCCAGGCTACATACACAAAGTTTTACATACCCCAGCATTACCAAACCCACCAGCATTCATACCCCAGTGGCTACCCCCGAGTCCCTTTTTAACACCAACTATTCCCTACCCTTTTACCCTTTTAAACACCAGCATTTTAATACACCCCCAGAATTTACCACCCAGGCAGATTACATACACACCATCATTCCACCAACGGTTACATACACCCAATTTGTCACATCAACTTTCCCGGGGTACATACCCACCCATACTCCCCCACTGAAAAGACCCAAAACACCCAGCGGGTCCCCCCCACCAGCAGGTCGCCACACCTTTTGGGTTTATCCAAAACCCAGGTGGCTACATTTTTTAACTTTTTTAAATACACCCCCACCCGGGTTTGTCGCACCAGGGGTATTTGACCAGCTTCCTAACCCCAGGGTACATAACCCCAAAGGGGGTTTTTTTTCCCCCAAAGGTCATCCCCTGTGGGCCATAAAACCAGCTCACACACCAGCGGGCAAAACACCAGCAGGAATTTTAAAAACACCAGCGGCTACACCACCGGGTATATACCCCAAAACGGGTAAACTACACCAGATTATCCCCAGGGCCCTACACACCAGGGGTTTCCACCCCAGGGGGTTTTTTAACCCCGGGGCGCATCCCCAGCAGGTATATACCCCCGAGCTACATCACCCAGCAGCTACATACCCCCGAAAAAACCCCCCCGGGTGTTTTAAAACCCCAAATCTACATACAAAAGCATTCCCCTTTTGCCCTTCATACACACCAGCCCCCATACCAAACAGCTACATACCCCCCGGGGTTGCATACCCCCAATCTCCAACACACCAGCAGCTACATACACACCAGCAGGTATATACACACCAGCAGCTACATACACACCAAACAGCTCCACCCCAGCAGGTCATACCACCACATTAAAACCACCAGAAATACATCCCCAATGGCAAATACACCAGACTACATACCCCGGGTTTTACATCCTGATTTTACCAACCGGGTTTGCCACCAGCATCTACTCCCGGGCCCCATACCCCCAACCCTCTACACCCCAAAACCTCCCCACACCAACGGCTACATACAAAAACGGGTTTTCCCACCCCAAACATCTAAAACCCCCACGTACATCCGAATACACACCCCCAGCAGCTACCTTCACCAGGCTACATACACACCAACAGCTACCCACCCCCCCGCGGGTTGCATTCACCCCAAACATCTACCCCACCAGCCCCCCTTTTTCACCAGAAACCCCCCTTCCCCAAGCCTACTTTACCCACGGCCCACCCCTAAAACCAACGGCTACCCACACCAGCGGGTTTCCCCAACCTTGCTGTCTGTATGATGAAAGTGTTGTGAGGCAGGAATGATGGTAAGTTCTTGCTGTCTGTATGATGAAAGTGTTGTGAGGCAGGAATGATGGTAAGTTCTTGCTGTCTGTATGATGAGACAGTCTTTCAGTTTGCGTCTTAATACAAGATCTGTTAGCTACTGTTTATTACTAATATTGTTGGTTCAGCATTAGCATTATGTACACCAGAGTACAAATACTGTCAGCGCCACACTGAGTCCAACACAAGTAAGGTACCCGTGCTGTACGCTAATAAGGTCAATGTCATTGTTGCTAATTAATGAGAATTACTCAAAATTGTATTTGCAAGAGAGGTCACTGAACCACACAACCAACAAGAGAGGTCATTACCACACAACCAACAAGAGAGGTCACTGTACCACACAACCAACAAGAGAGGTCACTGTACCACACAACCAACAAGAGAGGTCACTGTACCACACAACCAACAAGAGAGGTCACTGTACCACACAACCAACAAGAGAGGTCACTGAACCACATAAACAAGAGAGGTCACTGTACCACACAACCAACAAGAGAGGTCACTGTACCACACAACCATTAAGAGAGGTCATTGAACCACACAACCAAAGATGTCACTGTACCACACAAACAACAAGAGAGGTCAGTGTACCACACAACCAACAACAGAGGTCACTGAACCACACAACCAACAAGAGAGGTCACTGAACCACACAACCAACAAGAGAGGTCACTGTACCACACAACCAACAAGAGAGGTCACTGAACCACACAACCAACAAGAGAGGTCACTGTACCACACAAGCAACAAGAGAGGTCACTGAACCACACAACCAACAAGAGAGGTCACTGTACCACACAAGCAACAAGAGAGGTTACTGAACCACACAACCAACAAGAGAGGTCACTGTACCACACAAACAACAAGAGAGGTCACTGAACCACACAGGCAACAAGAGAGGTCATTGAACCACACAACCAACAAGAGAGGTCACTCTACCACACAACCAACAAGAGAGGTCACTGAACCACACAGCCAGGAAGAGAGGTCACTGTACCACACAACCAACAAGAGAGGTCACTGTACCACACAACTAACAAGAGAGGTCACTACCACACAACCAACAAGAGAGGTCACTGTACCACACAAGCAACAAGAGAGGTCACTGAACCACACAACCAACAAGAGAGGTCACTCTACCACACAACCAACAAGAGAGGTCACTGAACCACACAAGCAACAAGAGAGGTCACTGAACCACACAACCAACAAGAGAGGTCACTGTACCACACAAGCAACAAGAGAGGTCACTGTACCACACAAGCAACAAGAGAGGTCACTGAACCACACAACCAACAAGAGAGGTCACTCTACCACACAAGCAACAAGAGAGGTCACTGAACCACACAACCAACAAGAGAGGTCACTGTACCACACAACCAACAAGAGAGGTCACTGTACCACACAACTAACAAGAGAGGTCACTACCACACAACCAACAAGAGAGGTCACTGTACCACACAAGCAACAAGAGAGGTCACTGAACCACACAACCAACAAGAGAGGTCACTCTACCACACAGCCAACAAGAGAGGTCACTACCACACAACCAGCAAGAGGATATTTTCAAAGGTACATTTTAAATTGTTAGTTGATGATGTATGTCAGACTGGTGGCAGCAGCTGCACTGGCTAGTGAAGCACTGCTGGTGTAATAATTTATTACGGAAGATAACAATCAGATGACAGCCTAGGCTACAGCCTGGCCTTCATCACACCAACAATCAGATGACAGCCTAGGCTACAGAGTGACCTTCATCACACCAACAATCAGATGACAGCCTAGGCTACAGCCTGGCCTTCATCACACCAACAATCAGATGACAGCCTAGGCTACAGAGTGACCTTCATCACACCAACAATCAGATGACAGCCTAGGCTACAGAGTGACCTTCATCACACCAACAATCAGATGACAGCCTAGGCTACAGAGTGACCTTCATCACATCAACAATCAGATGACAGCCTAGGCTACAGAGTGACCTTCATCACACCAACAATCAGATGACAGCCTAGGCTAGAGAGTGACCTTCATCACACCAACAATCAGATGACAGCCTAGGCTACAGAGTGACCTTCATCACACCAACAATCAGATGACAGCCTAGGCTACAGAGTGACCTTTATCACACCAACAATCAGATGACAGTCTAGACTACAGAGTGACCTTCATCACACCAGCAATCAGATGACAGCCTAGGCTAGAGAGTGACCTTCATCACACCAACAATCAGATGACAGCCTAGGCTACAGAGTGACCTTTATCACACCAACAATCAGATGACAGTCTAGACTACAGAGTGACCTTCATCACACCAGCAATCAGATGACAGTCTAGACTACAGAGTGACCTTCATCACACCAACAATCAGATGACAGCCTAGGCTACAGAGTGACCTTCATCACACCAACAATCAGATGACAGCCTAGGCTACAGAAGGACCTTCATCACACCAACAATCAGATGACAGCCTAGGCTACAGAGTGACCTTCATCACACCAGCAATCAGATGACAGTCTAGACTACAGAGTGACCTTCATCACACCAACAATCAGATGACAGCCTAGGCTACAGAGTGACCTTCGTCACACCAACAATCAGATGACAGCCTAGACTACAGAGTGACCTTCATCACACCAACAATCAGATGACAGCCTAGGCTACAGAGTGACCTTCATCACACCAACAATCAGATGACAGCCTAGGCTACAGAGTGGCCTT
This sequence comes from Cherax quadricarinatus, assembly GCF_038502225.1. Lineage (NCBI taxonomy): Eukaryota > Metazoa > Arthropoda > Malacostraca > Decapoda > Parastacidae > Cherax > Cherax quadricarinatus. The sequence goes on from NC_091304.1 coordinate 32,582,022, forward strand.
CATCACACCAACAATCAGATGACAGCCTAGGCTACAGAGTGACCTTCATCACACCAACAATCAGATGACAGCCTAGGCTACAGAGTGACCTTCATCACACTAACAATCAGATGACAGCCTAGGCTACAGAGTGACCTTCATCACACCAACAATCAGATGACAGCCTAGGCTACAGAGTGACCTTCATCACACCAACAATCAGATGACAGCCTAGGCTACAGAGTGACCTTCATCACACCAACAGTCAGATGACAGCCTAGGCTACAGAGTGACCTTCATCACACCAACAATCAGATGACAGCCTAGGCTACAGAGTGACCTTCATCACACCAACAATCAGATGACAGCCTAGGCTACAGAGTGACCTTCATCACACCAACAATCAGATGACAGCCTAGGCTACAGAGTGACCTTCATCACACCAACAATCAGATGACAGCCTAGGCTACAGAGTGACCTTCATCACACCAACAATCAGATGACAGCCTAGGCTACAGAGTGACCTTCATCACACCAACAATCAGATGACAGCCTAGGCTACAGAGTGACCTTCATCACACCAACAATCAGATGACAGCCTAGGCTACAGAGTGACCTTCATCACACCAACAATCAGATGACAGCCTAGGCTACAGAGTGACCTTCATCACACCAACAATCAGATGACAGCCTAGGCTACAGAGTGACCTTCATCACACCAACAATCAGATGACAGCCTAGGCTAGAGTGACCTTCATCACAACAACAATCAGATGACAGCCTAGGCTACAGAGTGCCCTTCATCACACCAACAATCAGATGACAGCCTAGGCTAGAGTGACCTTCATCACAACAACAATCAGATGACAGCCTAGGCTACAGAGTGACCTTCATCACATGATGGTAACTTGACACAGGAAAGGAGATATATGAAAGATGGAATACAGTAAAGAACATTAGTGGATTTTTTTTTTTTGGCTAATAACGTTGAATTTAAAAGCTAAAAGCTGTAATTCCAATTCAGCTCATTTCAGAGTTCCCGCCTCTATCACCCTCCCCAGGATTGCTCCCAGTTCATGCAGTTAACACCCAGGTACCTATTTACTGCTCTGCACAGAAGCAGCAAGTGGATGGATACTTAGACTTGCTCATACGTCCGGCTGTTCTTGGAACTCGAACCCGCCTCTCTTTCGTTGTAAGAGGAATGCTGTACCGTTGGCCAACAAGTCAAGTTTTGATTGATATAAAGTAGGCTGACCCTTCAAGCTCTGAGGAGCTGGATGAGATTTTCGCCTTATAATCGGTGACAGAAACGTAACATGTACCGTATATGTCACCTTTATATCAACAATGTATCTCTTAAATCTTCTGTACCATATTATGTAATAAAATATTACTATTGGTAAAAAAAAATACGAAAAGATGGGGTGGTAGGGGAAGTGATATATATAATGTGTGTGTGTGCATATATATATATATATATATATATATATATATATATATATATATATATATATATATATATATATATATATATATATATATATATATATATATATATGGTAAATTATCAAAAATTCATCTAAAACTAAGTCCTTTCTAAAATTTTATCTTATGCGTTTAAAGACATATTTTTTCATTTATGTTAATGTAAAAATTAATAATTTAGTACCAAAAGAACCTTAGAAAACTTACCTAACCTTATTATAACAAGCGCAATTTAATTTAGCCTAATCCAACTACATATATTTTAGATAAGTTTACAAAAATTTAATAATAAACAAACACAGTGAAATATAATTTTTTTTGTTAGATTCAGAATGAATGTTGCGAAATTATTGCATACACAAATTTTCTCTTGCCTTATTCGGCAAGAAGATATATATATATATATATATATATATATATATATATATATATATATATATATATATATATATATATATATATATATATATATATATATATATATATATATATATATATATATATATATATATATATATATATATATATATATATATATATATATATATATATAAATCTCGTGGCGAATAAATAAACTGGTGGCTCCCTCATATGTTGTTGGTAATATTGTTTACGTCACTCCTGACAAATTGTAAACACGTTTGAGTGTTTCTTTTCCACATAACTAATTAACCATTTGTTTGTTGGTACCAGTTTTTGATACTGGAACATAATTTCATTATCAAGGGATACTCAACTTGGTCTGTATGTAAAGGTATACCAGTAGTAGACTATCCTGTGAGTGGTAGACTCTCCTGTGAGTGGTAGGCTCTCCTGTGAGTGGTAGTCTCTCCTGTGAGTGGTAGTCTCTCCTGTGAGTGGTAGACTCTCCTGTGAGTGGTAGGCTCTCCTGTGAGTGGTAGACTCTCCTGTGAGTGGTAGTCTCTCCTGTGAGTGGTAGTCTCTCCTGTGAGTGGTAGTCTCTCCTGTGAGTGGTAGTCTCTCCTGTGAGTGGTAGTCTCTCCTGTGAGTGGTAGTCTCTCCTGTGAGTGGTAGTCTCTCCTGTAAGTGGTAGTCTCTCCTGTGAGTGGTAGTCTCTCCTGTAAGTGGTAGTCTCTCCTGTGAGTGGTAGTCTCTCCTGTAAGTGGTAGTCTCTCCTGTGAGTGGTAGTCTCTCCTGTAAGTGGTAGTCTCTCCTGTGAGTGGTAGTCTCTCCTGTGAGTGGTAGTCTCTCCTGTGAGTGGTAGTCTCTCCTGTAAGTGGTAGTCTCTCCTGTGAGTGGTAGTCTCTCCTGTGAGTGGTAGTCTCTCCTGTGAGTGGTAGTCTCTCCTGTGAGTGGTAGTCTCTCCTGTGAGTGGTAGTCTCTCCTGTGAGTGGTAGGCTCTCCTGTGAGTGGTAGGCTCTCCTGTGAGTGGTAGACTCTCCTGTGAGTGGTAGGCTCTCCTGTGAGTGGTAGTCTCTCCTGTGAGTGGTAGACTCTCCTGTGAGTGGTAGTCTCTCCTGTGAGTGGTAGACTCTCCTGTGAGTGGTAGGCTCTCCTGTGAGTGGTAGTCTCTCCTGTGAGTGGTAGTCTCTCCTGTGAGTGGTAGTCTCTCCTGTGAGTGGTAGTCTCTCCTGTGAGTGGTAGTCTCTCCTGTGAGTGGTAGTCTCTCCTGTGAGTGGTAGTCTCTCCTGTGAGTGGTAGTCTCTCCTGTGAGTGGTAGGCTCTCCTGTGAGTGGTAGACTCTCCTGTGAGTGGTAGGCTCTCCTGTGAGTGGTAGACTCTCCTGTGAGTGGTAGGCTCTCCTGTGAGTGGTAGACTCTCCTGTGAGTGGTAGGCTCTCCTGTGAGTGGTAGGCTCTCCTGTGAGTGGTAGACTCTCCTGTGAGTGGTAGGCTCTCCTGTGAGTGGTAGGCTCTCCTGTGAGTGGTAGGCTCTCCTGTGAGTGGTAGGCTCTCCTGTGAGTGGTAGGCTCTCCTGTGAGTGGTAGGCTCTCCTGTGAGTGGTAGACTCTCCTGTGAGTGGTAGACTCTCCTGTGAGTGGTAGGCTCTCCTGTGAGTGGTAGACTCTCCTGTGAGTGGTAGGCTCTCCTGTGAGTGGTAGACTCTCCTGTGAGTGGTAGACTCTCCTGTGAGTGGTAGGCTCTCCTGTGAGTGGTAGGCTCTCCTGTGAGTGGTAGACTCTCCTGTGAGTGGTAGGCTCCTGTGAGTCGTAGACTCTCCTGTGAGTGGTAGACTCTCCTGTGAGTGGTAGACTCTCCTGTGAGTGGTAGACTCTTTTGTGAGTGGTAGACTCTCCTGTGAGTGGTAGACTCTTTTGTGAGTGGTAGACTCTCCTGTGAGTGGTAGACTCTCCTGTGAGTGGTAGACTCTTTTGTGAGTGGTAGACTCTCCTGTGAGTGGTAGACTCTCCTGTGAGTGGTAGGCTCTCCTGTGAGTGGTAGGCTCTCCTGTGAGTGGTAGGCTCTCCTGTGCGTGGTAGGCTCTCCTGTGAGTGGTAGACTCTCCTGTGAGTGGTAGACTCTCCTGTGAGTGGTAGGCTCTCCTGTGAGTGGTAGGCTCTCCTGTGAGTGGTAGGCTCTCCTGTGAGTGGTAGGCTCTCCTGTGAGTGGTAGACTCTCCTGTGAGTGGTAGACTCTTTTGTGAGTGGTAGGCTCTCCTGTGAGTGGTAGACTCTCCTGTGAGTGGTAGACTCTTTTGTGAGTGGTAGACTCTCCTGTGAGTGGTAGACTCTCCTGTGAGTGGTAGACTCTTTTGTGAGTGGTAGACTCTCCTGTGAGTGGTAGACTCTCCTGTGAGTGGTAGACTCTTTTGTGAGTGGTAGACTCTCCTGTGAGTGGTAGACTCTCCTGTGAGTGGTAGACTCTTTTGTGAGTGGTAGACTCTCCTGTGAGTGGTAGACTCTCCTGTGCGTGGTAGTCTCTCCTGTGAGTGGTAGACTCTTTTGTGAGTGGTAGACTCTCCTGTGAGTGGTAGACTCTCCTGTGCGTGGTAGGCTCTCCTGTGAGTGGTAGACTCTCCTGTGAGTGGTAGACTCTCCTGTGAGTGGTAGACTCTCCTGTGAGTGGTAGGCTCCTGTGAGTCGTAGACTCTCCTGTGAGTCGTAGACTCTCCTGTAAGTAGTAGACTGTTGTAAGTGGCAGACTGTTGTAAGTGGCAGACTGTTGTAAGTGGCAGACTGTTGTAAGTGGCAGACTGTTGTAAGTGGCAGATTGTTGTAAGTGGTAGACTGTTGTAAGTGGTAGACTGTTGTAAGTGGTAGACTGTTGTAAGTGGTAGACTGTTGTAAGTGGTAGACTGTTGTAAGTGGTAGACTGTTGTAAGTGGTAGACTGTTGTAAGTGGTAGACTGTTGTAAGTGGTAGACTGTTGTAAGTGGTAGACTGTTGTAAGTGGTAGACTGTTGTAAGTGGTAGACTGTTGTAAGTGGTAGACTGTTGTAAGTGGTAGACTGTTGTAAGTGGTGTAGACTGCTGGAATATCAAGTGTGAGTCTCTATAAGAGACGTTTAAAGGTGATGATCCAACATTAGTCGAGGGGGCAAATGTCCCGAAGCTTGAGGCTTGATAGGCCTAGGGCGGAGAGGCTTGCTGGAGATGCTGGGGCTAAGCTGCTAGCTTATGTATCTTTTATTTCACTGGTGGGCTAGGTTATGTATCTTCCATGCCACTGGTGGGCTAGGTTATGTATCTTCCATGCCACTGGCGGGCTAGGTTATGTATCTTCCATGCCACTGGCGGGCTAGGTTATGTATCTTCCATGCCACTGGCGGGCTAGGTTATGTATCTTCCATGCCACTGGCGGGCTAGGTTATGTATCTTCCATGCCACTGGTGGGCTAGGTTATGTATCTTCCATGCCACTGGTGGGCTAGGTTATGTATCTTCCATGCCACTGGTGGGCTAGGTTATGTATCTTCCATGCCACTGGTGGGCTAGGTTATGTATCTTCCATGCCACTGGTGGGCTAGGTTATGTATCTTCCATGCCACTGGTGGGCTAGGTTATGTATCTTCCATGCCACTGGTGGGCTAGGTTATGTATCTTCCATGCCACTGGTGGGCTAGGTTATGTATCTTCCATGCCACTGGTGGGCTAGGTTATGTATCTTCCATGCCACTGGTGGGCTAGGTTATGTATCTTCCATGCCACTGGCGGGCTAGGTTATGTATCTTCCATGCCACTGGTGGGCTAGGTTATGTATCTTCCATGCCACTGGTGGGCTAGGTTATGTATCTTCCATGCCACTGGTGGGCTAGGTTATGTATCTTCCATGCCACTGGTGGGCTAGGTTATGTATCTTCCATGCCACTGGTGGGCTAGGTTATGTATCTTCCATGCCACTGGTGGGCTAGGTTATGTATCTTCCATGCCACTGGTGGGCTAGGTTATGTATCTTCCATGCCACTGGCGGGCTAGGTTATGTATCTTCCATGCCACTGGTGGGCTAGGTTATGTATCTTCCATGCCACTGGTGGGCTAGGTTATGTATCTTCCATGCCACTGGTGGGCTAGGTTATGTATCTTCCATGCCACTGGTGGGCTAGGTTATGTATCTTCCATGCCACTGGTGGGCTAGGTTATGTATCTTCCATGCCACTGGTGGGCTAGGTTATGTATCTTCCATGCCACTGGTGGGCTAGGTTATGTATCTTCCATGCCACTGGTGGGCTAGGTTATGTATCTTCCATGCCACTGGTGGGCTAGGTTATGTATCTTCCATGCCACTGGTGGGCTAGGTTATGTATCTTCCATGCCACTGGTGGGCTAGGTTATGTATCTTCCATGCCACTGGTGGGCTAGGTTATGTATCTTCCATGCCACTGGAGGGCTAGGTTATGTATCTTCCATGCCACTGGTGGGCTAGGTTATGTATCTTCCATGCCACTGGTGGGCGAGGGTATGTATCTTCCATGGCACTGGCGGGCTAGGGCTATGGGTTATGTATCTTCCATGCCACTGGCGGGCTCGGTTATGTATCTTCCATGCCACTGGTGGGCTAGGTTATGTATCTGCCATGCCACTGGTGGGCTAGGTTATGTATCTTCCATGCCACTGGTGGGCTAGGTTATGTATCTTCCATGCCACTGGTGGGCTAGGTTATGTATCTTCCATGCCACTGGTGGGCTAGGTTATGTATCTTCCATGCCACTGGTGGGCTAGGTTATGTATCTTCCATGCCACTGGTGGGCTAGGTTATGTATCTTCCATGCCACTGGTGGGCTAGGTTATGTATCTTCCATGCCACTGGTGGGCTAGGTTATGTATCTTCCATGCCACTGGTGGGCTAGGTTATGTATCTTCCATGCCACTGGCGGGCTAGGGCTAGGTTATGTATCTTCCATGCCACTGGTGGGCTAGGTTATGTATCTTCCATGCCACTGGTGGGCTAGGTTATGTATCTTCCATGCCACTGGTGGGCTAGGTTATGTATCTTCCATGCCACTGGTGGGCTAGGTTATGTATCTTCCATGCCACTGGTGGGCTAGGTTATGTATCTTCCATGCCACTGGTGGGCTAGGTTATGTATCTTCCATGCCACTGGTGGGCTAGGTTATGTATCTTCCATGCCACTGGTGGGCTAGGTTATGTATCTTCCATGCCACTGGTGGGCTAGGGTATCTATGGGTTAGGTTATGTATCTTCCATGCCACTGGTGGGCTAGGTTATGTATCTTCCATGCCACTGGTGGGCTAGGTTATGTATCTTCCATGCCACTGGTGGGCTAGGTTATGTATCTTCCATGCCACTGGTGGGCTAGGTTATGTATCTTCCATGCCACTGGTGGGCTAGGTTATGTATCTTCCATGCCACTGGTGGGCTAGGTTATGTATCTTCCATGCCACTGGTGGGCTAGGTTATGTATCTTCCATGCCACTGGCGGGCTAGGTTATGTATCTTCCATGCCACTGGTGGGCTAGGTTATGTATCTTCCATGCCACTGGTGGGCTAGGTTATGTATCTTCCATGCCACTGGTGGGCTAGGTTATGTATCTTCCATGCCACTGGTGGGCTAGGTTATGTATCTTCCATGCCACTGGTGGGCTAGGTTATGTATCTTCCATGCCACTGGCGGGCTAGGTTATGTATCTTCCATGCCACTGGTGGGCTAGGTTATGTATCTTCCATGCCACTGGCGGGCTAGGTTATGTATCTTCCATGCCACTGGTGGGCTAGGTTATGTATCTTCCATGCCACTGGTGGGCTAGGTTATGTATCTTCCATGCCACTGGTGGGCTAGGTTATGTATCTTCCATGCCACTGGTGGGCTAGGTTATGTATCTTCCATGCCACTGGTGGGCTAGGTTATGTATCTTCCATGCCACTGGCGGGCTAGGTTATGTATCTTCCATGCCACTGGTGGGCTAGGTTATGTATCTTCCATGCCACTGGTGGGCTAGGTTATGTATCTTCCATGCCACTGGTGGGCTAGGTTATGTATCTTCCATGCCACTGGTGGGCTAGGTTATGTATCTTCCATGCCACTGGTGGGCTAGGTTATGTATCTTCCATGCCACTGGCGGGCTAGGTTATGTATCTTCCATGCCACTGGTGGGCTAGGTTATGTATCTTCCATGCCACTGGCGGGCTAGGTTATGTATCTTCCATGCCACTGGTGGGCTAGGTTATGTATCTTCCATGCCACTGGTGGGCTAGGTTATGTATCTTCCATGCCACTGGTGGGCTAGGTTATGTATCTTCCATGCCACTGGCGGGCTAGGTTATGTATCTTCCATGCCACTGGCGGGCTAGGTTATGTATCTTCCATGCCACTGGTGGGCTAGGTTATGTATCTTCCATGCCACTGGTGGGCTAGGTTATGTATCTTCCATGCCACTGGTGGGCTAGGTTATGTATCTTCCATGCCACTGGTGGGCTAGGTTATGTATCTTCCATGCCACTGGTGGGCTAGGTTATGTATCTTCCATGCCACTGGTGGGCTAGGTTATGTATCTTCCATGCCACTGGTGGGCTAGGTTATGTATCTTCCATGCCACTGGCGGGCTAGGTTATGTATCTTCCATGCCACTGGCGGGCTAGGTTATGTATCTTCCATGCCACTGGTGGGCTAGGTTATGTATCTTCCATGCCACTGGTGGGCTAGGTTATGTATCTTCCATGCCACTGGTGGGCTAGGTTATGTATCTTCCATGCCACTGGTGGGCTAGGTTATGTATCTTCCATGCCACTGGTGGGCTAGGTTATGTATCTTCCATGCCACTGGCGGGCTAGGTTATGTATCTTCCATGCCACTGGTGGGCTAGGTTATGTATCTTCCATGCCACTGGCGGGCTAGGTTATGTATCTTCCATGCCACTGGTGGGCTAGGTTATGTATCTTCCATGCCACTGGTGGGCTAGGTTATGTATCTTCCATGCCACTGGTGGGCTAGGTTATGTATCTTCCATGCCACTGGTGGGCTAGGTTATGTATCTTCCATGCCACTGGTGGGCTAGGTTATGTATCTTCCATGCCACTGGTGGGCTAGGTTATGTATCTTCCATGCCACTGGCGGGCTAGGTTATGTATCTTCCATGCCACTGGTGGGCTAGGTTATGTATCTTCCATGCCACTGGTGGGCTAGGTTATGTATCTTCCATGCCACTGGCGGGCTAGGTTATGTATCTTCCATGCCACTGGTGGGCTAGGTTATGTATCTTCCATGCCACTGGTGGGCTAGGTTATGTATCTTCCATGCCACTGGCGGGCTAGGTTATGTATCTTCCATGCCACTGGTGGGCTAGGTTATGTATCTTCCATGCCACTGGTGGGCTAGGTTATGTATCTTCCATGCCACTGGTGGGCTAGGTTATGTATCTTCCATGCCACTGGTGGGCTAGGTTATGTATCTTCCATGCCACTGGCGGGCTAGGTTATGTATCTTCCATGCCACTGGTGGGCTAGGTTATGTATCTTCCATGCCACTGGTGGGCTAGGTTATGTATCTTCCATGCCACTGGTGGGCTAGGTTATGTATCTTCCATGCCACTGGTGGGCTAGGTTACGACTCTCTGGTGAGCGGGAGGCTGCAAGAATCTAAGAGATTGTAGTGTCAAATATATCTTTGAATTATATATAACGATACTTAAACTATGTCATATAGGAAAGCTTACTAATATATATATATATATATATATATATATATATATATATATATATATATATATATATATATATAAAGTTGGGTCCACCTCTGGTGCAAATTGTGGGACCCATAGTCTCGGAGAAGTGGATAAAAAGGCTTCAAGGAAGAATATTTGGATTTCTTCCCGAAGCCATTTGAATATTCCACTTCCCCTACCACCCCATCTTTTCACTCTTTTTTTACCAATAAAAATATTTTATTACATAATATGGTACAAAAGATTTAAGAGATACATTATTGACATAAAAATGGCTTATACAGTACATGAAGTGTGAGAGATACATTTCTAGTGCATATTGTTATGTGTTTGTTACTGATTACAATGCAAAACTCTCATCCAGCTCCTCACAGCTGGGGCGCGTGCCCAAAATACAGCAGGCATTACCTGACAGAATCGCTGTGTTGCTGGAACAGAAAATTAGCTGCCCTGGGATCCCTAGTTACCCTGTTGAGTCTTTTGCCTAACTCCTTGAGGAACTTAGATGCACTCTTTCCCCATGAGCCAAGGGTCTCTGAGGTTATGGGAACAAACATATAATGATGGCAAGTTCTCCGTATTTTCTCGACTCTTGGGGCTCCCTGAAGCCGGCGTATTGTAGATAGGTATCAGCCAAGGTAGATGCACATGTGTAGTCCCACACTACCTGCTTGTCGTCTGTCCAGGCTTGAAGGGTAATACAATCTGGACGCTTTTGGCTGCCAACAGATCTGCAGAGTTGGGATGGCTCCCATACTGCTGGGCATCCGGCTGTTGTGAGGCTCCTCTTGATAATGTTATGGACTTCTTCATGTCTTACAGTCTTTCCCTCGGATTTACGACACACAAGACAATGGTACCCGAATCGGTCTGCTGCTTCACTGCCATAAATACACCTCTGTTCGGCGAGAATAGGGCGGCAAGTCGAAGGGCAACACCAATGCAGATGGTCTGTGGGTCGAGGCGTGTGCCAAGGCTGGAATTGGGAACAGCCAACAGAAAGTCCATCGCATGAGGAGCTCTCAATGCTAGGAGGCGGGCTCTATCCTTCCCTGAAACACTCTGAAGCATTGTTGAGGCTATATTTTCCACTATTGGACCATCCCAGTGCGATTGTTTGTAGTTGTTGGGGGGGAGCAGGTCTGGTTTCAGAGCCCGTTAGATTATCCCAGATCATGGCTCCATCAACGAACTTCTGGTCATGGACTCCAATCTTGTTCCTAAGATGTTCTGGGAGAATCGCTGCTACAAGCCCTTTGGATGCAACGCATGAGGACAGGAAAGCAGGTAGCGCAGTCTGTGATGACTTGCGGACACCAATGCCTCCTAGTCTGACTGGAAGTGTAGCTTGGTTCCCCTGCCCGTCTTCTAGAGTAAGGTTAAGTACTTTCGTAAAAATCTGCCTCAGGATACTGTCATATTCGTGCAGTATAGGGTTATCATATGATGGTGCACATCTTAGGAAATATATCAACCTGTGCAGACTCAAGCACTTTGTCAGAAGGTACAAGGCATCATGAGTATCAAGATTGCCTATTTGTTGTTCCATTCTCCTCAACGCTTCCAGTTTCTTCCTGAGAATTGTGTCAATGGCATCGCTTCCCAGAGGTGCTCCAAATAAGACACTATTTGTTGGGGCAATAAATGGTGCTCCTGGTAGTTTTGAACTCACTGCATCTATCACTTGTTGATTGACTTAGAAGATTTCACATTTGGATGGATTCAGGATGAGACCCATTTCCTGTCCCCGTGTCATCACCTGTGTAAGATCTTCTAGAAGCGACTCCTTTGTACCTGCTAGTGTGCCATCATCCTTTGTACCTGTTAGTATGCCATCTGGTCAGTCTGACTGATTTTCCTAACGGCTATACGGAAGAGAAATGGTGCGAGAGGATCCCCTTGCTGGACAACCTCTTATGATGTGATTTCATGCTCTCCAAACAGGACAATAGATTCCTTATTATATCCAGCTGAAACCAAAGGGAAGAGACCAGGGAAATGTTCTTGCACAGCTGCTAATAACACGTCTCTTTTCAGGAAATTAAATGCGTTCTTGAAATCTAATTTTACCACTGCATGTTGCATGAACCGCTGCTTCACTTCCTTGAGAGACCCCAAAGCCCCAAAGCATCATGGCTACCTCTGCGCGAATACTCCGGACAGCAGCTTTGGAAAGGAGGCGGCGTAAAGTGTTGCCTACTGGAATTGGCCTAATTCCTCCATCCTTCTTTTTAAGGGTACAAAGTGATGCACCAAAAAAAGAAAAGTTTAATTTCGTCATGAATCAGACCAGCCAAGAAATTGTTGACGAACCTTGTGATCTCTGAAAGCAGTGTCTCTGCAATCTCCCCGATAACTGGATTAATCATTTCCTTTAAATGCTGTGACCTTATTCCAGTGTAACCCCCAGCAGAGCCGGACGGGAATGACATTATTGCTTTGTAAATGTCTGAGTTTTGCACACTCATTTATATATATATATATATATATATATATATATATATATATATATATATATATATATATATATATATATATATATATATATATATAATATATATAATAAACACACTCATACGACAGAAATAGAATGCAACCAGTAGACTATAGAATTATAAAAGCAGGAGGTTTCAATAACTAAAGCATTGTATTGCAACAAAGAAAACAAGTAAAGATTAGCGAAACCCCGTCAAAAAAGCGGAGATTTAAGGAGTGGAGGCAACCCGCTGAGAGAGAATTAGAAAAGCCTCAGTCTGTCTGAGAAGGTGTTCATATAAGGAAGTCACCAATATGTGCACAACTGTAGCACCTCCTCGTGTATTTGCTGCTGTGTCAGTGAAATAGAGTGCTTCACCCTCAACATGCTAATTCTCTGCTTGCAAGATGTAAACAAATAACGAGTGGTTATCTTGGTTTTATAATTAGTTGAGAGTGATTAGATGATATAACTAAGCGCTCAAGATTAATTGAGTTGAAAGTGAAACTTGAAGGAAAGATTAGTTATTTGTGAGTTGATCAGTTCATCACTTATAATCATGTAGTGTTTATTTACATCCAGAACTGTAACAGTAACAGCGGTGCACTTATCAGCTTGAAGTGATCCTCTGATGTTCTGGTAGACCTAACTTATAATACACTTGTTGTATTTAGACTGTATAACCCACGGTACACTTGTAAAAAGATTGTATAACAGTACACTAGTTGTAGTAATATTGTATTATGATTTAAGTGGATAGGGTGCCTAGAGTGTAAATATCCTAGTGTAACTATATGTATCCAGGTGCGAACCGTGGTCCATAAATTGACAGGCCCAACGCTCTACCACTTAGGCTACGGGACTTCTAATAAGGAAGGTTCAGAAACAGTACTGTATATGCTGCCCTCAAGAGGCTTGAGAAGTGGGTCATAATAAGCGTGTATGCACCTGGAGAAGAGAGGAATGCAGAGGAGAGAGAGAGATTTTGGGAGATGTTAAGTGAATGTATAGGAGCCTTTGAACCAAGTGAGAGAGTAATTGTGGTAGGGGACCTGAATGCTAAAGTAGGAGAAACTTTTAGAGAGGGTGTGGTAGGTAAGTTTGGGGTGCCAGGTGTAAATGATAATGGGAGCCCTTTGATTGAACTTTGTATAGAAAGGGGTTTAGTTATAGGTAATACATATTTTAAGAAAAAGAGGATAAATAAGTATACACGATATGATGTAGGACGAAATGACAGTAGTTTGTTGGATTATGTATTGGTAGATAAAAGACTGTTGAGTAGACTTCAGGATGTACATGTTTATAGAGGGGCCACAGATATATCAGATCACTTTCTAGTTGTAGCTACACTGAGAGTAAAAGGTAGATGGGATACAAGGAGAATAGAAGCATCAGGGAAGAGAGAGGTGAAGGTTTATAAACTAAAAGAGGAGGCAGTTAGGGTAAGATATAAACAGCTATTGGAGGATAGATGGGCTAATGAGAGCATAGGCAATGGGGTCGAAGAGGTATGGGGTAGGTTTAAAAATGTAGTGTTAGAGTGTTCAGCAGAAGTTTGTGGTTACAGGAAAGTGGGTGCAGGAGGGAAGAGGAGCGATTGGTGGAATGATGATGTAAAGAGAGTAGTAAGGGAGAAAAAGTTAGCATATGAGAAGTTTTTACAAAGTAGAAGTGATGCAAGGAGGGAAGAGTATATGGAGAAAAAGAGAGAGGTTAAGAGAGTGGTGAAGCAATGTAAAAAGAGAGCAAATGAGAGAGTGGGTGAGATGTTATCAACAAATTTTGTTGAAAATAAGAAAAAGTTTTGGAGTGAGATTAACAAGTTAAGAAAGCCTAGAGAACAAATGGATTTGTCAGTTAAAAATAGGAGAGGAGAGTTATTAAATGGAGAGTTAGAGGTATTGGGAAGATGGAGGGAATATTTTGAGGAATTGTTAAATGTTGATGAAGATAGGGAAGCTATGATTTCGTGTATAGGGCAAGGAGGAATAACATCTTGTAGGAGTGAGGAAGAGCCAGTTGTGAGTGTGGGGGAAGTTCGTGAGGCAGTAGGTAAAATGAAAGGGGGTAAGGCAGCCGGGATTGATGGGATAAAGATAGAAATGTTAAAAGCAGGTGGGGATATAGTTTTGGAGTGGTTGGTGCAATTATTTAATAAATGTATGGAAGAGGGTAAGGTACCTAGGGATTGGCAGAGAGCATGCATAGTTCCTTTGTATAAAGGCAAAGGGGATAAAAGAGAGTGCAAAAATTATAGGGGGATAAGTCTGTTGAGTGTACCTGGTAAAGTGTATGGTAGAGTTATAATTGAAAGAATTAAGAGTAAGACGGAGAATAGGATAGCAGATGAACAAGGAGGCTTTAGGAAAGGTAGGGGGTGTGTGGACCAGGTGTTTACAGTGAAACATATAAGTGAACAGTATTTAGATAAGGCTAAAGAGGTCTTTGTGGCATTTATGGATTTGGAAAAGGCGTATGACAGGGTGAATAGGGGGGCAATGTGGCAGATGTTGCAAGTGTATGGTGTAGGAGGTAGGTTACTGAAAGCAGTGAAGAGTTTTTACGAGGATAGTGAGGCTCAAGTTAGAGTATGTAGGAAAGAGGGAAATTTTTTCCCAGTAAAAGTAGGCCTTAGACAAGGATGTGTGATGTCACCGTGGTTGTTTAATATATTTATAGATGGGGTTGTAAGAGAAGTAAATGCGAGGGTCTTGGCAAGAGGCGTGGAGTTAAAAGATAAAGAATCACACACAAAGTGGGAGTTGTCACAGCTGCTCTTTGCTGATGACACTGTGCTCTTGGGAGATTCTGAAGAGAAGCTGCAGAGATTGGTGGATGAATTTGGTAGGGTGTGCAAAAGAAGAAAATTAAAGGTGAATACAGGAAAGAGTAAGGTTATGAGGATAACAAAAAGATTAGGTGATGAAAGATTGAATATCAGATTGGAGGGAGAGAGTATGGAGGAGGTGAACGTATTGAGATATTTGGGAGTGGACGTGTCAGCGGATGGGTCTATGAAAGATGAGGTGAATCATAGAATTGATGAGGGGAAAAGAGTGAGTGGTGCACTTAGGAGTCTGTGGAGACAAAGAACTTTGTCCTTGGAGGCAAAGAGGGGAATGTATGAGAGTATAGTTTTACCAACGCTCTTATATGGGTGTGAAGCGTGGGTGATGAATGTTGCAGCGAGGAGAAGGCTGGAGGCAGTGGAGATGTCATGTCTGAGGGCAATGTGTGGTGTGAATATAATGCAGAGAATTCGTAGTTTGGAAGTTAGGAGGAGGTGCGGGATTACCAAAACTGTTGTCCAGAGGGCTGAGGAAGGGTTGTTGAGGTGGTTCGGACATGTAGAGAGAATGGAGCGAAACAGAATGACTTCAAGAGTGTATCAGTCTGTAGTGGAAGGAAGGCGGGGTAGGGGTCGGCCTAGGAAGGGTTGGAGGGAGGGGGTAAAGGAGGTTTTGTGTGCGAGGGGCTTGGACTTCCAGCAGGCATGCGTGAGCGTGTTTGATAGGAGTGAATGGAGACAAATGGTTTTTAATACTTGACGTGCTGTTGGAGTGTGAGCAAAGTAACATTTATGAAGGGATTCAGGGAAACCGGCAGGCCGGACTTGAGTCCTGGAGATGGGAAGTACAGTGCCTGCACTCTGAAGGAGGGGTGTTAATGTTGCAGTTTAAAAACTGTAGTGTAAAGCACCCTTCTGGCAAGACAGTGATGGAGTGAATGATGGTGAAAGTTTTTCTTTTTCGGGCCACCCTGCCTTGGTGGGAATCGGCCAGTGTGATAATAAAAAAATAAAATAAATAAATATATATATATATATATATATATATATATATATATATATATATATATATATATTAATATTCGCGTGTGTGTGCGTGTGTGTGCGTGTGTGTGCGTTTGTGTGTGTATGCGTGTGTGTATGCGTGTGCGTGTGTGTGTGTGTGCGCGTGTGTGTGTGCGTGTGTGTGTGTGTGTGCGCGTGTGTATGCGTGTGTGTGTATGTGCGTGTGTGTGTGTATGTGCGTGTGTGTGTGTATGTGCGTGTGTGTGTATGTGCGTGTGTGTATGTATGTGCGTGTGTGTGTGTGTATTAAAATAAGGGTCGGATGCGAAAAGTGGGTCATAATAAGTGTGTAGGAACTTTTGAACCAAGTGAGAAAGTAATTGTGGTAGGGGACCTAAATGCTAAAGAAGGAGAAACATTTAGAGAGGGTGTGGTAGGTAAGTTTGGGGTGCCAGGCGTAAATGATAATGGGAGCCCTTTGATTGAACTTCGTATAGAAAGGGATTTGGTTATAGGTAATACATACTTTAAGAAAAAGAGGATAAATAAGTATACAAGATATGATGTAGGGCGTAATGACAGTAGTTTGTTGGATTATGTATTGGTAGATAAAAGACTGTTGAGTAGACTTCAGGATGTACATGTTTATAGAGGGGTCACAGATATATCAGATCACTTTTTAGTTGTAGCTACACTGAGAGTAAAAGGTAGATGGGATACAAGGGAAATAGTAGCAGCAAGAGAGAGGTGAAGGTTTATAAATTGAAGGAGGAGGCAGTTAGGGTAAGATATAAACAACTATCCAATCCTACATCCAATACTACAAATCCAATCCTACAAAGATCATGCACCCAGCAGAGCTAGGTGTTGTACCGTGATCCGAGGCGCCCACACCATCGTATGTCCTCTGATCATGGTACAATACCTAGCTCTGCTGGGTGCGTGATCTCTGTAGGATTGGATGATCCAGTGGATTAGAGTGTCATGAATTTTCGCTTCCCATGAGGCGGGCTAAAACAACACGGGTTCGATCCCCCGGCTAGTCGCAGTGTTGTTATTGAATATATATATATATATATATATATATATATATATATATATATATATATATATATATATATATATATATATATGTATATGTATATATATATATATATATATATAATGTCGTACCGATAAGGTAAAACTTGCTATTTTGGCTAAAAAAGCAGCCGAATAAGGCAAGCGAAAATTTGTGTATGCAATAATTTCGCAAAGAATCATTCTGAACCTAACGAAAAAAATATATTGCATTGTGTTTGTTTAGTATTAAATTGTTGTAAACTTATCTAGAATATATTTAGTTGGATTAAGCTAAATTAAATTGCGCTTGTTATAATAAGGTTAGGTAAGTTTTCTAAGGTTCTTTTGGTACAAAATTATTAATTTTTACATTATCATAAATGAAAAAAAATTATATATCTTTATACGTAGAAGTGAAAATTTTAGAAAGGACTTAATTTTAAATGAGTTCTTGCTAAATGACCAATTTTACCTATTCGGCACGACATATATATATAGAGAGAGTTGTATCTCCTGACGCTTGCAATCGTCCACGTGAGATTTTTAGAATACTTAACAATTATGAATTACTCAGCATTCTGAGAATGTCTTCCCTTTATGGGAGTACCTTAATATTATGAGAGTTCCTTGGTATCATGGGAGTTCCTTATATCAAGCCTAATTGTCTCGAATTCCTCAGTTATGACCCCTCTGCGTTTAGCTTTTCCCCATGACTGGAAGAATAATGAGAGATTCTTGAGGTGTGGCTGAACTAGAGGCTACAATGTCACCAGCAGCTCCTTGATACCAGTCTTCTCACTCACAAGTTTTTCCACCATGTGTAAGTTACTTTTATCGTATCCAGGATCTTGGACTCCAGATTTTATGGAAATTAAAAGTTGTAGTTGAGTGGATGACTCTGTGAAACTCTGGTCATAGATAAAATGCATTTTAATATTCCCAAGAATTTTTTTATCGTATGGCTTATTTGGAAGAGTCTGGTTTCCTCATTACTGAGCTGCAAATTTTTCCAACCGTTGGAGAACTTTGGGAAAACTTAAGAATTTGGGAAAATGATGTAGCGTTTTCTGAACAAAACTGAATATTAAAAATGAATATAATGATTGTGGTTAAAATATAACACTTAAATATTAACAAAGTACTTTACACAGCAGACATCAGCTTATTATTACAGCAGGATATCAGAGGAAATGCCACACAAGTGCGATGTATCACAAGGTATTACACGGGATACTTAACTATCACAAGGTATCACAGGGGATACTGATCTATCATAAGGTATCACAGGGGATACTGAACTACCACAGGGGATACCAGGAACAGCAACTTACTTTACAGTGAAAGAATGGTACTGAAGAAGACAAACCAAGAGACTTGTGCTGGAGAAAAAATATTTCCAACGTCATCATCGTCATCATCATTGTCATCATCATTGTCATCATCATTATCATCATCATCATTATTGTCATCGTCATCGTCATCATCCGCTGCTATCGCCTCCTTCTAGTAATACATCCTTTTACCCGGCACCTCCCTCTGGGGGTCTTCACACACACACAGGGGCCAGGAGCAGTGACTCGACCCCTGCAACCACAACTAGGTGAGTACACACACACACACACACACACACACACACACACACACACACACACACACACACACACACACACACACACACACACACACACAGAGAGGGGCCAGGAGCAGTGAATCCACCCCTGTAACCACAACTAGGTGAGTACACACACACACACACACACACACACACACACACACACACACACTAACCCCCACACACACACAAACATACATGGCAGGACAGAGAAACAAGGGTATCGGGAATGGCCAGGCTGAACAATAAGCACTGAAAGAGAGGATCAAGACCAAAATGGAACAGGACTGGGATAAAAGGCTAAGTGAGTTTTGCAATACAGTGGTCGAGAAGATAAGTACACAGAGCAAGAAGTGGGAGTTACAAGCTCTTGCTGCTGAGGCAAGGATGCAGAAACTGGAGGAGTAACTAGAATTTCTGAAGCAGAATATAGAGGCGAGGACAAATAGGAACAAAGAACTGGGCGAAGGGGCTCACAGTGGACATTGAGGGAATAGGAGGGAAAAGAGCAATGAACTCCCTCGGGGAAATGATACCAGGCCACTAGGAAGTTTGGGAGATGATAAGGAAGACAACCATGGAGATACTTAAATAGGATCCAGAGATAAGGAGAGAAACAAAATGGGATGAGGAAAGAGAGAGGACACTCAATATTCATGGGGCTCCTGAGACAGGAGGGAGAAAAAGACAGGGGGAGATTAAAGAGATCGAGAGCATCACCACAGTAACAGGAGAGGACACAACTCAACTGACAAATTTTCAGAGACTTGGGTGGTTCTCGAGAGAAAAGAACCACCCAATCAAATTGACATTCAAGTCAAAAATGACACGAAACAAAATCCTACAGTGGAAGCCACTATTAAAGGCTTCCCAAAAATACAATCAAGTGTACCTTGTTTGCAACAGAACACAGAAAGGGAACAACTGAGAGAAAAGAATGTGTCAGAGGCATGAGGAAGGGGATAGGGCAGGTACTGGCAGACAGGGAAGGACATCCTCAAAGGGAACAGCAAACAACTGCACACAGACCCACCCACAGCATCCTCTCAACCCTTACCACCCCACACCAACTAAACACAATAACAAGAGCCAAGCTACATTCTGCATCCCCAGCCCCCTTCCCCCCAGCACTAATACTGCCACAGCAGCAGACTGCCATAATATTCACGCCTACCTTCCACACCCACAGCCAACACCAACCCCTCCCACCTCCCAGAATACAGTCCTAGAAAAGAAGCTGAAGGTGTGGTACAGCAACACAGATGGAATTACAAATAAGAGTGAGGAGTAGCACCAAAGAATCACTGACATCCCCAGACATCATAGCAATTACAGAGACAAAGCTCAAGGAAATTATAACAGATGCGATCTTCCCATCTGGTTATCAGATCGTGAGGAAAGACGGGGAAAGGCAAAGGGGGAGGAGTTGCACTGCTCATCAAGAATCAATGGACTTTTGAGGAGATGGGAGGGCTAGTGAGAGGGGTAGTGGATGACAACATAGGAGCACTGCATACTGGGGGCCAAAAAGTGGTGGTAGCAGTGATGTATAACCCACCACCGAACAGCAGGATGCCAAGACAGTAATATGATGAGAGCAACAGGGTAATGGTGGATGCACTAGACGACATTGCCAGAAGGGCCCTCATGAGCAGGGCAAAGATAATCATCATGGGGTTTTTTAAAAAAACATAAGGAGATTGACTGGGAGAATCTGGAGCCACATGGGGGACCAGAGACATGAGGAACCAAGATGATGGAGGCGGGTCTAGAAAACTTTGTGTACCAACATGTTAAGGACACAACCAGAGAGAGAGGAGAGGACGAACCAGCAAGGCTAAACCTCGTATTCACCTTGAGCAGTTCAGACATAAAAGATATCACACACAAAAGGCCCCTAGGCGCTAGTAACCACGTGGTCTTGAGTTTCGAATACATAGTAGAGTTAACAGTGGAGAATGAGGCAGCACTAGGTGGATGGGAGAAGCCAAACTTTCAAAAAGGGGACTACAACAGTATGAGACAATTCCTACATGAGGTGCAGTGGGTATGCTAGCTAGAAGGAAAAACAGTAAATGAAATGGTGGAACTCGTGTCCAAAAAGTGGAGGGAGGCATTAGAGAAGTTTGTACCAAGGGGCAACAGAAACAACAGGAAGACCAGAGTGAGCCCATGGATTACCAAGAGATGTGGAGAGGCCAAAGTCAAGTGTACAAGAGTATGGAAAAATTATAGAAGGCAAAGGATCCAGGAAAACAGGGAGTTGAGTCGAAGAGCCAGAAATGAATATGCATGGATAAAGAGAGGAGCCCAGTGTCAGTACGAGAATGACAGCATCAAAAACCATATCTGACCCGAAGTTGTTATACAGCCACATCAGGAGGAAAACCACAGTCAAGGATCAGGTAATCAGGCTGAAAAGGGAAAGAGGGGAGCTCACAGGGAACGACCAGGAAGTATGTGAAGAGCTCAGCTTAAGATTCAGGGAGGATTTCACAGTGGAGACAGTCTCCCGGAAAACCGAGGTGGTAGGGTGCACCAGCAAGCCTGGGCATACTGTTAGGTGAACTAGATACCTCAAAGGCGGTGGGCCCCGATAATATTTCCCCTTTGATCCAGAGAGAGGGAGCGGACGCATTCTGTGCCATTAACAACAATATTTAATAAATCTATCGAAACAGGGCAACTGCCTGAGGTGTGGAAGACAGCAAATGAAGTCCCGATTTTTAAGAAAGGAGACAGACAAACAGACAGTACTAAATTACAGTGTTGCTGACGTGTATTTTATGTAAATTTATGGAGAAGATTATCAGGAAAAGAGTGGTGGGGCACCTAGAACGGAATGGACTAATACGTGACAACCAGTACTGCTTCTGGGAAGGGAAATCCTGCAACAGTTACCTATTGGAGTTTTGTGACAAGGTAACAAGACAAAAGAGAGAGGGATGGGTAGACTGCATCTTCTTGGACTGTAAGGAGGCTTTCGACACAGTACCATACAAGAGACTGATTGAAAAACCAGAGGATCAGGCATGAACGGGAGGGAAAGTACTGCAATGGATCAGGGAATACCTGATAGGAAGGAAACAACGTGCGTCGGTACGAGACGAGGTGTCAGAGTGGGTGCATGTGTCTAGTGGGGTTCCACAAAGGTCAGTTCTAGGTCTGATTTCTTTTTTTTTTTTTTTGTATATGTGAATGATATGACGGAATGGATGGAGTCAGAAGTGAAGAGAATACAAGAGGAAGAGGATAAGGGCCTGGTCTGACAAATGGCTCCTGGAGTTTAGCTCCAGCAAGTTCAAAGTTATGAAGATTGGGGAAGGACAAAGGAGACCGCAGACGAAGAACAGCCTAAGAGGTCAAAGGCTGCAAAACTCAAACAAAAGGGCTACCGTATGCTGCCAGCATACGGGCGCCTTACAAACCTGAGAATAGCGTTTCGATATCAAGGTAAGGAGTCATTCATAACACTGTACACCGTTTACGTCAGACCCATATTGGAGTAGGCAGCACCAATATGGAACCCACACCTGGTCATATACATCAAGAAATTAGAGAAAGTGCAAAGGTTTGCAACAAGACTAGTCCCGGAACTGAGGCGTTGTCCTACGAGGAGAGGAGGAATAGGGGGGACATAACAATATATAAAATACTGAGAGGAATTGACAGGGTGGATAGGGACAGAATGTTTCAGAGATGTGACACAGCAACAAGGGGTCACAACTGGAAGTTGAAAACTCAGATGAATCACAGGGATGTTAGGAAGTATTTCTTCAGCTATAGAGCTCTCAAGAAGTGGAACAATCTGGAGAGCAGGATCCATACATAGGTGTAAGAAAAGGTATGATAAAGCTCATGGAGCAGGGAGAGAGTGGACCTAGTTGCTACCAATGAAGAGGGGACCAGGAGCATTGAATCGTCCCCTGCAACCACAAATAGGTGAGTACACATAAACACTGCAGCCGTCTTTCATCTTAGAATAGAGTCTTAGTAACAAGACATTATCTGAAGATGTCCTTCGAAATGTGTCAATAATTCTCACCAGTATATGAGTTAGATATTACACTCGCTTGTTAACTGCAGCAACTACATGTGGTAGCTGAAGCTTGAGTTACATGTGGTAGCTGAAGCTTGAGTTACATGTGGTAGCTGAAGCTTGAGTTACATGTGGTAGCTGAAGCTTGAGTTACATGTAACTTATTTGGAATGACTCAGTATAAACTAACCATTACAACATAACTAGGTGTTTCAACGATATATTTAGTACTGTCACCTGCACTCTCACTACCAACACTCATCATGGAACAAGCCCACTAACCTGATCTGTCTTGACGTTTTTCAGTATACCTGTAAACTTACAGTATACATGTTCAGTGTAACTCTTGAAATTGTACAGTATCTCTCCAGTTGTTGTTCTCGTAACTTTATTTTTTGTGACACTACGTAAACAGATAGTTAATAAGCAAATAAAAAGAAAAGGAAATAAATGAGGAAGCAACGAGCAGAGTGCTTGAAGCACTGTGTTAAGGGGACCGAGTGAACACTGCTGCGTGTAATGTGATGGCTAAACTTCACCCAACACACCGGTGTCAATGGAGAGACAAATTGTAACTTTATTGACACCAAACTCAACCTCAAACTCCAATACTTACTGCAAACTTTATTTTACCTGTGATGCATCTGGAAATAATTATACAGTAGTCACATAAATATTGGAATAATAATTTTTAATGGCTAGATATTTCGAGGTTATTCTTTAATAAATTTATATACGTCAGAGGTATGTAATTGTGGGCTAATATTGTTAAAAATATCTGTGTTTTGACAACAATGAGCAGCAGGAGAGGATGAGCAGGAGGAGGAGGAGCAGGAGCAGGAGCAGGAGAAGGAGCAGGAGCAGGAGGAGGAGCAGGAGGAGGAGCAGGAGCAGGAGGAGGAGCAGGAGCAGAAGCAGGAGCAGGAGCAGGAGCAGGAGGAGGAGCAGGAGGAGCAGGAGCAGGAGCAGGAGCAGGAGCAGGAGCAGGAGCAGGAGCAGGAGCAGGAGGAGGAGCAGGAGCAGGAACAGGAACAGGAGGAGGAGCAGGAGGAGCAGGGGCAGGAGCAGGAGCAGGAGCAGGAGCAGGAGCAGGAGCAGGAGCAGGAGCAGGAGCAGGAGCAGGAGCAGGAGCAGGAACAGGAGCAGGAGCAGGAGCAGGAGGAGGAGCAGGAGGAGGACCAGGAGCAGAAGCAGGGGCAGGAGCAGGAGCAGGAGCAGAAGCAGGAGCAGAAGCAGGGGCAGGAGCAAGAGCAGGAGCAGGAGCAGGAGCAGAAGCAGGAGCAGGAGCAGGAGCAGAAGCAGAAGCAGGAGCAGGAGCAGGAGGAGGAGCAGGAGCAGAAGCAGGAGCAGAAGCAGAAGCAGGAGCAGGAGCAGGAGGAGGAGCAGGAGCAGGAACAGGAACAGGAGGAGGAGCAGGAACAGGAGAAGGAGCAGGAGGAGGAGCAGGAGCAGGAGCAGGAAGAGGAGCAGAAGGAGGAGCAGAAGCAGGAGCAGGAGCAGGAGCAGGAGCAGGAGCAGGAGCAGGAGGAGGAGCAGAAGCAGGAGCAGGAGCAGGAGCAGGAGGAGGAGCAGGAGGAGGACCAGGAGCAGAAGCAGGGGCAGGAGCAGGAGCAGGAGCAGAAGCAGGAGCAGAAGCAGGAGCAGGAGCAGGAGCAGAAGCAGGAGCAGGAGCAGGAGCAGGAGCAGGAGCAGAAGCAGGAGCAGGAGCAGGAGCAGGAGCAGGAGCAGGAGCAGGAGCAGGAGCAGGAGCAGAAGCAGAAGCAGGAGCAGGAGCAGGAGGAGGAGCAGGAGGAGGACCAGGAGCAGAAGCAGGGGCAGGAGCAAGAGCAGGAGCAGGATCAGGAGCAGAAGCAGGAGCAGGAGCAGGAGCAGAAGCAGGAGCAGGAGCAGGAGGAGGAGTAGGAGCAGGAGGAGGAGCAGAAGCAGGAGCAGGAGCAGGAGCAGGAGGAGGAGCAGAAGCAGGAGTAGGAGCAGAAGCAGGAGTAGGAGCAGAAGCAGAAGCAGGAGCAGAAGCAGGAGGAGGTAGAAGAAGTTAGTATGTCCATTGTTGTCATAATGAAGGAGTTAATATACGAGCTCTTATTATAACTGTGTAGAACACTGTAAACCTTGTGTTGAACCCCAGCCAGGAACACTGACCTCTTGAACCCCAGCCAGGAACACTGACCTCTTGAACCCCAGCCAGGAACACTGAGCTCTTGTACCCCCAGCCAGGAACACTGACCTCTTGTACCCCCAGCCAGGAACACTGACCTCTTGAACCCCAGCCAGGAACACTGAGCTCTTGAACCCCAGCCAGGAACACTGAAACCTCTTGAACCCCAGCCAGGAACACTGACCTCTTGAACCCCAGCCAGGACCACTGACCTCTTGAACCCCAGCCACGAACACTGACCTCTTGAACCCCAGCCAGGAACACTGACCTCTTGAACCCCAGCCAGGAACACTGAGCTCTTGAACCCCAGCCAGGAACACTGACCTCTTGAACCCCAGCCAGGAACACTGACCTCTTGTACCCCCAGCCAGGAACACTGACCTCTTGAACCCCAGCCAGGAACACTGAGCTCTTGAACCCCAGCCAGGAACACTGACCTCTTGAACCCCAGCCAGGAACACTGAGCTCTTGAACCCCAGCCAGGAACACTGAGCTCTTGAACCCCAGCCAGGAACACTGACCTCTTGAACCCCAGCCAGGAACACTGACCTCTTGAACCCCAGCCAGGAACACTGAGCTCTTGAACCCCAGCCAGGAACACTGACCTCTTGAACCCCAGCCAGGAACACTGAGCTCTTGAACCCCAGCCAGGAACACTGAGCTCTTGAACCCCAGCCAGGAACACTGACCTCTTGAACCCCAGCCAGGAACACTGAGCTCTTGAACCCCAGCCAGGAACACTGAGCTCTTGAACCCCAGCCAGGAACACTGAGCTCTTGAACCCCAGCCAGGAACACTGAGCTCTTGAACCCCAGCCAGGAACACTGAGCTCTTGAACCCCAGCCAGGAACACTGAGCTCTTGAACCCCAGCCAGGAACACTGACCTCTTGAACCCCAGCCAGGAACACTGAGCTCTTGAACCCCAGCCAGGAACACTGAGCTCTTGAACCCCAGCCAGGAACACTGAGCTCTTGAACCCCAGCCAGGAACACTGAGCTCTTGAACCCCAGCCAGGAACACTGACCTCTTGAACCCCAGCCAGGAACACTGAGCTCTTGAACCCCAGCCAGGAACACTGACCTCTTGAACCCCAGCCAGGAACACTGAGCTCTTGAACCCCAGCCAGGAACACTGACCTCTTGAACCCCAGCCAGGAACACTGAGCTCTTGAACCCCAGCCAGGAACACTGAGCTCTTGAACCCCAGCCAGGAACACTGAGCTCTTGAACCCCAGCCAGGAACACTGAGCTCTTGAACCCCAGCCAGGAACACTGACCTCTTGAACCCCAGCCAGGAACACTGACCTCTTGAACCCCAGCCAGGAACACTGACCTCTTGAACCCCAGCCAGGAACACTGACCTCTTGAACCCCAGCCAGGAACACTGACCTCTTGAACCCCAGCCAGGAACACTGACCTCTTGAACCCCAGCCAGGAACACTGACCTCTTGAACCCCAGCCAGGAACACTGACCTCTTGAACCCCAGCCAGGAACACTGACCTCTTGAACCCCAGCCAGGAACACTGACCTCTTGAACCCCAGCCAGGAACACTGACCTCTTGAACCCCAGCCAGGAACACTGACCTCTTGAACCCCAGCCAGGAACACTGACCTCTTGAACCCCAGCCAGGAACACTGACCTCTTGAACCCCAGCCAGGAACACTGACCTCTTGAACCCCAGCCAGGAACACTGACCTCTTGAACCCCAGCCAGGAACACTGACCTCTTGAACCCCAGCCAGGAACACTGTAAACCTTGTGTTGAACCCCAGCCAGGAACACTGTAAACCTTGTGTTGAACCCCAGCCAGGAACACTGACCTCTTGAACCCCAGCCAGGAACACTGTAAACCTTGTGTTGAACCCCAGCCAGGAACACTGTAAACCTTGTGTTGAACCCCAGCCAGGAACACTGTAAACCTTGTGTTGAACCCCAGCCAGGAACACTGTAAACCTTGTGTTGAACCCCAGCCAGGAACACTGTAAACCTTGTGTTGAACCCCAGCCAGGAACACTGTAAACCTTGTGTTGAACCCCAGCCAGGAACACTGTAAACCTTGTGTTGAACCCCAGCCACGAACACTGTAAACCTTGTGTTGAACCCCAGCCACGAACACTGTAAACCTTGTGTTGAACCCCAGCCACGAACACTGTAAACCTTGTGTTGAACCCCAGCCAGGAACACTGTAAACCTTGTGTTGAACCCCAGCCAGGAACACTGTAAACCTTGTGTTGAACCCCAGCCAGGAACACTGTAAACCTTGTGTTGAACCCCAGCCAGGAACACGGTAAACCTTGTGTTGAACCCCAGCCAGGAACACTGTAAACCTTGTGTTGAACCCCAGCCAGGAACACTGTAAACCTTGTGTTGAACCCCAGCCAGGAACACTGTAAACCTTGTGTTGAACCCCAGCCAGGAACACTGTAAACCTTGTGTTGAACCCCAGCCAGGAACACTGTAAACCTTGTGTTGAACCCCAGCCAGGAACACTGTAAACCTTGTGTTGAACCCCAGCCAGGAACACTGTAAACCTTGTGTTGTACCCCAGCCAGGAACACTGTAAACCTTGTGTTGTACCCCAGCCAGGAACACTGTAAACCTTGTGTTGAACCCCAGCCAGGAACACTGTAAACCTTGTGTTGAACCCCAGCCAGGAACACTGTAAACCTTGTGTTGTACCCCAGCCAGGAACACTGTAAACCTTGTGTTGAACCCCAGCCAGGAACACTGTAAACCTTGTGTGGAACCCCAGCCAGGAACACTGTAAACCTTGTGTTGTACCCCAGCCAGGAACACTGTAAACCTTGTGTTGAACCCCAGCCAGGAACACTGTAAACCTTGTGTTGAACCCCAGCCAGGAACACTGTAAACCTTGTGTTGAACCCCAGCCAGGAACACTGTAAACCTTGTGTTGAACCCCAGCCAGGAACACTGTAAACCTTGTGTTGAACCCCAGCCAGGAACACTGTAAACCTTGTGTTGTACCCCAGCCAGGAACACTGTAAACCTTGTGTTGAACCCCAGCCAGGAACACTGTAAACCTTGTGTTGAACCCCAGCCAGGAACACTGTAAACCTTGTGTTGTACCCCAGCCAGGAACACTGTAAACCTTGTGTTGAACCCCAGCCAGGAACACTGTAAACCTTGTGTTGAACCCCAGCCAGGAACACTGTAAACCTTGTGTTGTACCCCAGCCAGGAACACTGTAAACCTTGTGTTGAACCCCAGCCAGGAACACTGTAAACCTTGTGTTGAACCCCAGCCAGGAACACTGTAAACCTTGTGTTGAACCCCAGCCAGGAACACTGTAAACCTTGTGTTGTACCCCAGCCAGGAACACTGTAAACCTTGTGTTGAACCCCAGCCAGGAACACTGTAAACCTTGTGTTGAACCCCAGCCAGGAACACTGTAAACCTTGTGTTGTACCCCAGCCAGGAACACTGTAAACCTTGTGTTGAACCCCAGCCAGGAACACTGTAAACCTTGTGTTGAACCCCAGCCAGGAACACTGTAAACCTTGTGTTGAACCCCAGCCAGGAACACTGTAAACCTTGTGTTGAACCCCAGCCAGGAACACTGTAAACCTTGTGTTGAACCCCAGCCAGGAACACTGTAAACCTTGTGTTGAACCCCAGCCAGGAACACTGTAAACCTTGTGTTGAACCCCAGCCAGGAACACTGTAAACCTTGTGTTGAACCCCAGCCAGGAACACTGTAAACCTTGTGTTGAACCCCAGCCAGGAACACTGAGCTCTTGAACCCCAGCCAGGAACACTGAGCTCTTGAACCCCAGCCAGGAACACTGAGCTCTTGAACCCCAGCCAGGAACACTG
The DNA here is from genome assembly GCF_038502225.1 of Cherax quadricarinatus. Taxonomy (NCBI): domain Eukaryota; kingdom Metazoa; phylum Arthropoda; class Malacostraca; order Decapoda; family Parastacidae; genus Cherax; species Cherax quadricarinatus. The sequence goes on from NC_091304.1 coordinate 32,610,541, forward strand.
AGCTCTTGAACCCCAGCCAGGAACACTGACCTCTTGAACCCCAGCCAGGAACACTGAGCTCTTGAACCCCAGCCAGGAACACTGACCTCTTGAACCCCAGCCAGGAACACTGAGCTCTTGAACCCCAGCCAGGAACACTGACCTCTTGAACCCCAGCCAGGAACACTGAGCTCTTGAACCCCAGCCAGGAACACTGACCTCTTGAACCCCAGCCAGGAACACTGACCTCTTGAACCCCAGCCAGGAACACTGACCTCTTGAACCCCAGCCAGGAACACTGACCTCTTGAACCCCAGCCAGGAACACTGACCTCTTGAACCCCAGCCAGGAACACTGACCTCTTGAACCCCAGCCAGGAACACTGACCTCTTGAACCCCAGCCACGAACACTGACCTCTTGTACCCCAGCCAGGAACACTGAGCTCTTGAACCCCAGCCAGGAACACTGACCTCTTGAACCCCAGCCAGGAACACTGACCTCTTGAACCCCAGCCAGGAACACTGAGCTCTTGAACCCCAGCCAGGAACACTGACCTCTTGAACCCCAGCCAGGAACACTGAGCTCTTGAACCCCAGCCAGGAACACTGACCTCTTGAACCCCAGCCAGGAACACTGACCTCTTGAACCCCAGCCAGGAACACTGACCTCTTGAACCCCAGCCAGGAACACTGACCTCTTGAACCCCAGCCAGGAACACTGACCTCTTGAACCCCAGCCAGGAACACTGACCTCTTGAACCCCAGCCAGGAACACTGACCTCTTGAACCCCAGCCACGAACACTGACCTCTTGTACCCCAGCCAGGAACACTGAGCTCTTGAACCCCAGCCAGGAACACTGACCTCTTGAACCCCAGCCAGGAACACTGACCTCTTGAACCCCAGCCAGGAACACTGAGCTCTTGAACCCCAGCCAGGAACACTGACCTCTTGAACCCCAGCCACGAACACTGACCTCTTGTACCCCAGCCAGGAACACTGAGCTCTTGAACCCCAGCCAGGAACACTGACCTCTTGAACCCCAGCCAGGAACACTGACCTCTTGAACCCCAGCCAGGAACACTGACCTCTTGAACCCCAGCCACGAACACTGACCTCTTGAACCCCAGCCAGGAACACTGAGCTCTTGAACCCCAGCCAGGAACACTGACCTCTTGTACCCCCAGCCAGGAACACTGACCTCTTGTACCCCCAGCCAGGAACACTGACCTCTTGTACCCCAGCCAGGAACACTGAGCTCTTGAACCCCCAGCCAGGAACACTGACCTCTTGTACCCCAGCCAGGAACACTGACCTCTTGAACCCCAGCCAGGAACACTGAGCTCTTGAACCCCCAGCCAGGAACACTGACCTCTTGTACCCCCAGCCAGGAACACTGACCTCTTGTACCCCAGCCAGGAACACTGAGCTCTTGTACCCCCAGCCAGGAACACTGACCTCTTGAACCCCAGCCAGGAACACTGACCTCTTGTACCCCAGCCAGGAACACTGAGCTCTTGAACCCCAGCCAGGAACACTGAGCTCTTGAACCCCAGCCAGGAACACTGACCTCTTGAACCCCAGCCAGGAACACTGACCTCTTGAACCCCAGCCAGGAACACTGACCTCTTGAACCCCAGCCACGAACACTGACCTCTTGTACCCCAGCCAGGAACACTGAGCTCTTGAACCCCAGCCAGGAACACTGACCTCTTGAACCCCAGCCAGGAACACTGACCTCTTGAACCCCAGCCAGGAACACTGACCTCTTGAACCCCAGCCACGAACACTGACCTCTTGAACCCCAGCCAGGAACACTGAGCTCTTGAACCCCAGCCAGGAACACTGACCTCTTGAACCCCAGCCAGGAACACTGACCTCTTGAACCCCAGCCAGGAACACTGACCTCTTGAACCCCAGCCAGGAACACTGACCTCTTGAACCCCAGCCAGGAACACTGACCTCTTGAACCCCAGCCACGAACACTGACCTCTTGAACCCCAGCCAGGAACACTGAGCTCTTGAACCCCAGCCAGGAACACTGACCTCTTGAACCCCAGCCAGGAACACTGACCTCTTGAACCCCAGCCAGGAACACTGACCTCTTGTACCCCAGCCAGGAACACTGAGCTCTTGGACCCCCAGCCAGGAACACTGACCTCTTGAACCCCAGCCAGGAACACTGACCTCTTGAACCCCAGCCAGGAACACTGACCTCTTGAACCCCAGCCAGGAACACTGAGCTCTTGTACCCCCAGCCAGGAACACTGACCTCTTGAACCCCAGCCAGGAACACTGACCTCTTGTACCCCAGCCAGGAACACTGAGCTCTTGAACCCCAGCCAGGAACACTGACCTCTTGAACCCCAGCCAGGAACACTGACCTCTTGAACCCCAGCCACGAACACTGACCTCTTGTACCCCAGCCAGGAACACTGAGCTCTTGAACCCCAGCCAGGAACACTGACCTCTTGAACCCCAGCCAGGAACACTGACCTCTTGAACCCCAGCCAGGAACACTGACCTCTTGAACCCCAGCCACGAACACTGACCTCTTGAACCCCAGCCAGGAACACTGAGCTCTTGAACCCCAGCCAGGAACACTGACCTCTTGAACCCCAGCCAGGAACACTGACCTCTTGAACCCCAGCCAGGAACACTGACCTCTTGAACCCCAGCCAGGAACACTGACCTCTTGAACCCCAGCCAGGAACACTCAGCTCTTGAACCCCAGCCAGGAACACTGACCTCTTGAACCCCAGCCAGGAACACTGACCTCTTGAACCCCAGCCAGGAACACTGACCTCTTGAACCCCAGCCAGGAACACTGACCTCTTGAACCCCAGCCAGGAACACTGACCTCTTGAACCCCAGCCAGGAACACTGACCTCTTGAACCCCAGCCAGGAACACTGACCTCTTGAACCCCAGCCACGAACACTGACCTCTTGAACCCCAGCCACGAACACTGACCTCTTGAACCCCAGCCACGAACACTGACCTCTTGAACCCCAGCCAGGAACACTGACCTCTTGAACCCCAGCCACGAACACTGACCTCTTGAACCCCAGCCACGAACACTGACCTCTTGAACCCCAGCCACGAACACTGACCTCTTGAACCCCAGCCACGAACACTGACCTCTTGAACCCCAGCCAGGAACACTGACCTCTTGAACCCCAGCCAGGAACACTGACCTCTTGAACCCCAGCCAGGAACACTGAGCTCTTGAACCCCAGCCAGGAACACTGACCTCTTGAACCCCAGCCAGGAACACTGACCTCTTGAACCCCAGCCACGAACACTGACCTCTTGAACCCCAGCCAGGAACACTGACCTCTTGAACCCCAGCCACGAACACTGACCTCTTGAACCCCAGCCAGGAACACTGACCTCTTGAACCCCAGCCAGGAACACTGACCTCTTGAACCCCAGCCAGGAACACTGACCTCTTGAACCCCAGCCAGGAACACTGACCTCTTGAACCCCAGCCACGAACACTGACCTCTTGAACCCCAGCCAGGAACACTGACCTCTTGAACCCCAGCCAGGAACACTGACCTCTTGAACCCCAGCCAGGAACACTGAGCTCTTGAACCCCAGCCAGGAACACTGACCTCTTGAACCCCAGCCACGAACACTGACCTCTTGAACCCCAGCCAGGAACACTGACCTCTTGAACCCCAGCCACGAACACTGACCTCTTGAACCCCAGCCACGAACACTGACCTCTTGAACCCCAGCCAGGAACACTGACCTCTTGAACCCCAGCCAGGAACACTGACCTCTTGAACCCCAGCCAGGAACACTGAGCTCTTGAACCCCAGCCAGGAACACTGAGCTCTTGTACCCCAGCCAGGAACACTGACCTCTTGAACCCCAGCCACGAACACTGACCTCTTGAACCCCAGCCACGAACACTGACCTCTTGAACCCCAGCCAGGAACACTGACCTCTTGAACCCCAGCCACGAACACTGACCTCTTGAACCCCAGCCACGAACACTGACCTCTTGAACCCCAGCCAGGAACACTGACCTCTTGAACCCCAGCCAGGAACACTGAGCTCTTGAACCCCAGCCAGGAACACTGAGCTCTTGTACCCCAGCCAGGAACACTGACCTCTTGAACCCCAGCCACGAACACTGACCTCTTGAACCCCAGCCAGGAACACTGAGCTCTTGAACCCCAGCCAGGAACACTGAGCTCTTGAACCCCAGCCAGGAACACTAAGCTCTTGAACCCCAGCCAGGAACACTGAGCTCTTGAACCCCAGCCAGGAACACTAAGCTCTTGAACCCCAGCCAGGAACACTGACCTCTTGAACCCCAGCCAGGAACACTGAGCTCTTGAACCCCAGCCAGGAACACTGAGCTCTTGAACCCCAGCCAGGAACACTAAGCTCTTGAACCCCAGCCAGGAACACTGAGCTCTTGAACCCCAGCCAGGAACACTAAGCTCTTGAACCCCAGCCAGGAACACTGACCTCTTGAACCCCAGCCAGGAACACTGAGCTCTTGAACCCCAGCCAGGAACACTGAGCTCTTGAACCCCAGCCAGGAACACTAAGCTCTTGAACCCCAGCCAGGAACACTGAGCTCTTGAACCCCAGCCAGGAACACTAAGCTCTTGAACCCCAGCCAGGAACACTCACCTCTTGAACCCCAGCCAGGAACACTGACCTCTTGTACCCCAGCCAGGAACACTGAGCTCTTGAACCCCAGCCAGGAACACTGACCTCTTGAACCCCAGCCCGGAACACTGAGCTCTTGAACCCCAGCCAGGAACACTGAGCTCTTGAACCCCAGCCAGGAACACTGAGCTCTTGAACCCCAGCCAGGAACACTAAGCTCTTGAACCCCAGCCAGGAACACTGAGCTCTTGAACCCCAGCCAGGAACACTAAGCTCTTGAACCCCAGCCAGGAACACTGAGCTCTTGAACCCCAGCCAGGAACACTAAGCTCTTGAACCCCAGCCAGGAACACTGAGCTCTTGAACCCCAGCCAGGAACACTAAGCTCTTGAACCCCAGCCAGGAACACTCACCTCTTGAACCCCAGCCAGGAACACTGACCTCTTGTACCCCAGCCAGGAACACTGAGCTCTTGAACCCCAGCCAGGAACACTGACCTCTTGAACCCCAGCCCGGAACACTGAGCTCTTGAACCCCAGCCAGGAACACTGACCTCTTGAACCCCAGCCAGGAACACTGACCTCTTGAACCCCAGCCAGGAACACTGAGCTCTTGAACCCCAGCCAGGAACACTGACCTCTTGAACCCCAGCCAGGAACACTGAGCTCTTGTACCCCAGCCAGGAACACTGAGCTCTTGAACCCCAGCCAGGAACACTGACCTCTTGAACCCCAGCCAGGAACACTGAGCTCTTGAACCCCAGCCAGGAACACTGACCTCTTGAACCCCAGCCAGGAACACTAAGCTCTTGAACCCCAGCCAGGAACACTAAGCTCTTGAACACCAGCCAGGAACACTGAGCTCTTGAACCCCAGCCAGGAACACTGAGCTCTTGTACCCCAGCCAGAAACACTAAGCTCTTGAAACCCAGCCAGGAACACTGAGCTCTTGTACCCCAGCCAGGAACACTAAGCTCTTGAACCCCAGCCAGGAACACTGAGCTCTTGAACCCCAGCCAGGAACACTGAGCTCTTGTACCCCAGCCAGGAACACTAAGCTCTTGAACCCCAGCCAGGAACACTGAGCTCTTGAACCCCAGCCAGGAACACTGAGCTCTTGTACCCCAGCCAGGAACACTAAGCTCTTGAACCCCAGCCAGGAACACTGAGCTCTTGAACCCCAGCCAGGAACACTAAGTTCTTGAACCCCAGCCAGGAACACTAAGCTCTTGAACCCCAGCCAGGAACACTAAGCTCTTGAACCCCAGCCAGGAACACTGAGCTCTTGAACCCCAGCCAGGAACACTGAGCTCTTGAACCCCAGCCAGGAACACTAAGCTCTTGAACCCCAGCCAGGAAAACTAAGCTCTTGAACCCCAGCCAGGAACACTGAGCTCTTGAACCCCAGCCAGGAACACTGAGCTCTTGATCCCCAGCCAGGAACACTGAGCTCTTGAACCCCAGCCAGGAACACTAAGTTCTTGAACTCCAGCCAGGAACACTAAGCTCTTGAACCCCAGCCAGGAACACTGAGCTCTTGAACCCCAGCCAGGAACACTGAGCTCTTGAACCCCAGCCAGGAACACTGAGCTCTTGTACCCCAGCCAGGAACACTAAGCTCTTGAACACCAGCCAGGAACACTAAGCTCTTGAACCCCAGCCAGGAACACTGAGCTCTTGAACCCCAGCCAGGAACACTGAGCTCTTGAACCCCAGCCAGGAACACTGAGCTCTTGAACCCCAGCCAGGAACACTGAGCTCTTGAACCCCAGCCAGGAACACTGAGCTCTTGAACCCCAGCCAGGAACACTGAGCTCTTGTACCCCAGCCAGGAACACTAAGCTCTTGAACACCAGCCAGGAACACTAAGCTCTTGAACCCCAGCCAGGAACACTGAGCTCTTGAACCCCAGCCAGGAACACTGAGCTCTTGAACCCCAGCCAGGAACACTGAGCTCTTGAACCCCAGCCAGGAACACTGAGCTCTTGAACCCCAGCCAGGAACACTGAGCTCTTGTACCCCAGCCAGGAACACTGATCTCTTGAACCCCAGCCACGAACACTGAGCTCTTGAACCCCAGCCAGGAACACTGAGCTCTTGTACCCCAGCCAGGAACACTGAGCTCTTGAACCCCAGCCACGAACACTGAGCTCTTGAACCCCACCCAGGAACACTGAGCTCTTGAACCCCAGCCACGAACACTGAGCCCTTGAACCCCAGCCAGGAACACTGAGCTCTTGAACCCCAGCCAGGAACACTGACCTCTTGAACCCCAGCCAGGAACACTGACCTCTTGAACCCCAGCCAGGAACACTGAGCTCTTGTACCCCAGCCAGGAACACTGACCTCTTGAACCCCAGCCAGGAACACTGAGCTCTTGTACCCCAGCCAGGAACACTGACCTCTTGAACCCCAGCCAGGAACACTGACCTCTTGAACCCCAGCCAGGAACACTGAGCTCTTGAACCCCAGCCAGGAACACTGACCTCTTGAACCCCAGCCAGGAACACTAAGCTCTTGAACCCCAGCCAGGAACACTAAGCTCTTGAACACCAGCCAGGAACACTGAGCTCTTGAACCCCAGCCAGGAACACTGAGCTCTTGTACCCCAGCCAGAAACACTAAGCTCTTGAAACCCAGCCAGGAACACTGAGCTCTTGTACCCCAGCCAGGAACACTAAGCTCTTGAACCCCAGCCAGGAACACTGAGCTCTTGAACCCCAGCCAGGAACACTGAGCTCTTGTACCCCAGCCAGGAACACTAAGCTCTTGAACCCCAGCCAGGAACACTGAGCTCTTGAACCCCAGCCAGGAACACTGAGCTCTTGTACCCCAGCCAGGAACACTAAGCTCTTGAACCCCAGCCAGGAACACTGAGCTCTTGAACCCCAGCCAGGAACACTAAGTTCTTGAACCCCAGCCAGGAACACTAAGCTCTTGAACCCCAGCCAGGAACACTAAGCTCTTGAACCCCAGCCAGGAACACTGAGCTCTTGAACCCCAGCCAGGAACACTGAGCTCTTGAACCCCAGCCAGGAACACTAAGCTCTTGAACCCCAGCCAGGAAAACTAAGCTCTTGAACCCCAGCCAGGAACACTGAGCTCTTGAACCCCAGCCAGGAACACTGAGCTCTTGATCCCCAGCCAGGAACACTGAGCTCTTGAACCCCAGCCAGGAACACTAAGTTCTTGAACTCCAGCCAGGAACACTAAGCTCTTGAACCCCAGCCAGGAACACTGAGCTCTTGAACCCCAGCCAGGAACACTGAGCTCTTGAACCCCAGCCAGGAACACTGAGCTCTTGTACCCCAGCCAGGAACACTAAGCTCTTGAACACCAGCCAGGAACACTAAGCTCTTGAACCCCAGCCAGGAACACTGAGCTCTTGAACCCCAGCCAGGAACACTGAGCTCTTGAACCCCAGCCAGGAACACTGAGCTCTTGAACCCCAGCCAGGAACACTGAGCTCTTGAACCCCAGCCAGGAACACTGAGCTCTTGAACCCCAGCCAGGAACACTGAGCTCTTGTACCCCAGCCAGGAACACTAAGCTCTTGAACACCAGCCAGGAACACTAAGCTCTTGAACCCCAGCCAGGAACACTGAGCTCTTGAACCCCAGCCAGGAACACTGAGCTCTTGAACCCCAGCCAGGAACACTGAGCTCTTGAACCCCAGCCAGGAACACTGAGCTCTTGAACCCCAGCCAGGAACACTGAGCTCTTGTACCCCAGCCAGGAACACTGATCTCTTGAACCCCAGCCACGAACACTGAGCTCTTGAACCCCAGCCAGGAACACTGAGCTCTTGTACCCCAGCCAGGAACACTGAGCTCTTGAACCCCAGCCACGAACACTGAGCTCTTGAACCCCACCCAGGAACACTGAGCTCTTGAACCCCAGCCACGAACACTGAGCCCTTGCACCCCAGCCACGAACACTGAGCTCTTGAACCCCCGCCAGGAACACTGAGCTCTTGAACCCCAGCCACGAACACTGAGCTCTTGAACCCCAGCCAGGAACACTGAGCTCTTGAACCCCAGCCAGGAACACTGAGCTCTTGAACCCCAGCCAGGAACACTGAGCTCTTGAACCCCAGCCAGGAACACTGAGCTCTTGTACCCCAGCCAGGAACACTGAGCTCTTGAACCCCAGCCAGGAACACTAAGCTCTTGAACCCCAGCCAGGAACACTGAGCTCTTGAACCCCAGCCACGAACACTGAGCTCTTGAACCCCAGCCACGAACACTGAGCTCTTGAACCCCAGCCACGAACACTGAGCTCTTGAACCCCAGCCAGGAACACTGAGCTCTTGAACCCCAGCCAGGAACACTGAGCTCTTGTACCCCAGCCAGGAACACTGAGCTCTTGAACCCCAGCCAGGAACACTAAGCTCTTGAACCCCAGCCAGGAACACTGAGCTCTTGAACCCCAACCACGAACACTGAGCTCTTGAACCCCAGCCACGAACACTGAGCTCTTGAACCCCAGCCACGAACACTGAGCTCTTGAACCCCAGCCAGGAACACTGAGCTCTTGAACCCCAGCCAGGAACACTGAGCTCTTGAACCCCAGCCAGGAACACTGAGCTCTTGTACCCCAGCCAGGAACACTGAGCTCTTGAACCCCAGCCAGGAACACTGAGCTCTTGTACCCCAGCCAGGAACACTGACCTCTTGTACCCCAGCCAGGAACACTGAGCTCTTCAACCCCAGCCAGGAACACTGAGCTCTTCAACCCCAGCCAGGAACACTGAGCTCTTGAACCCCAGCCATGAACACTGAGCTCTTGAACCCCAGCCAGGAACACTGAGCTCTTGAACCCCAGCCAGGAACACTGAGCTCTTGTAGCCCAGCCAGGAACACTGACGTCTTGTACCCCAGCCAGGAACACTGAGCTCTTGAACCCCACCCAGGAACACTGACCTCTTGTACCCCAGCCAGGAACACTGAGCTCTTGGACCCCAGCCAGGAACACTGAGCTCTTGTACCCCAGCCAGGAACACTGAGCTCTTGTACCCCAGCCAGGAACACTGACCTCTTGAACCCCAGCCAGGAACACTAAGCTCTTGAACCCCAGCCAGGAACACTGAGCTCTTGTACCCCAGCCAGGAACACTGACCTCTTGTACCCCAGCCAGGAACACTGAGCTCTTGAACCCCAGCCAGGAACACTGAGCTCTTGTACCCCAGCCAGGAACACTGACCTCTTGTACCCCAGCCAGAAACACTGAGCTCTTGAACCCTAGCCAGGAACACTGAGCTCTTGAACCCCAGCCAGGAACACTGACCTCTTGTACCCCAGCCAGGAACACTGAGATCTTGAACCCCAGCCAGGAGCACTGAGCTCTTGAACCCGAGTCAGGAACACTGAGCTCTTGAACCCCAGCCAGGAACACTGACCTCTTGTACTCCAGCCAGGAACACTGAGTTCTTGAACCCCAGCCAGGAACACTGAGCTCTTGAACCCCAGCCAGGAACACTGACCTCTTGTACCCCAGCCAGGAACACTGAGCTCTTGTACCCCAGCCAGGAACACTGACCTCTTGTACCCCAGCCAGGAACACTGAGCTCTTGAACCCCAGCCAGGAACACTGACCTCTTGTACCCCAGCCAGGAACACTGAGCTCTTGAACCCCAGCCAGGAACACTGACCTCTTGTACCCCAGCCAGGAGCACTGACCTCTTTTACCCCAGCCAGGAACACTGAGCTCTTGAACCCCTGCCAGGAACACTGAGCTCTTGTACCCCAGCAAGGAACACTGACCTCTTGTACCCCAGCCAGGAACACTGAGCTCTTGAACCCCAGCCAGGAACACTGAGCTCTTGTACCCCAGCCAGGAACACTGAGCTCTTGAACACCAGCCAGGAACACTGAGCTCTTGACCCCCAGCAAGGAACACTGAGCGCTTGTACCCCGCCAAGGAACACTGAGCTCTTGTACCCCAGCCAGGAAAACTGAGCTCTTGTACCCCAGCCAGGAAAACTGACCTCTTGTACCCCAGCCAGGAACACTGAGCTCTTGAACCCCAGCCAGGAACACTGAGCTCTTGATCCCCAGCCAGCAACGCTGAGCTCTTGTACCCCAGCCAGGAACACTGAGCTCTTGTACCCCAGCCAGGAACCCTGAGCTCTTGTACCCCGCCCAGGAACACTGAGCTCTTGTACCCCGCCCAGGAACACTGAGCTCTTGTACCCCAGCCAGGAACACTGAGCTCTTGTACCCCAGCCAGGAATACTGAGCTCTTGTACCCCAGCCAGGAACACTGAGCTCTTGTACCCCAGCCAGGAACACTGAGCTCTTGTACCCCAGCCAGGAACACTGAGCTCTTATACCCCAGCCAGAAACACTGAGCTCTTGTACCCCAGCCAGGAACACTGAGCTCTTGTACCCCAGCCAGGAACACTGAGCTCTTGTACCTCAGCCAGGAACACTGAGCTCTTGTACCCCAGCCAGGAACACTGACCTCTTGTACCCCAGGCAGGAACACTGAGCTCTTGTAACCCGCCCAGGAACACTGAGCTCTTGTACCCCAGCCAGGAACACTGAGCTCTTGAACCCCAGCCAGGAACACTGAGCTCTTGTACCCCAGCCAGGAACACTGAGATCTTGAACCCCAGCCAGGAACACTGAGCTCTTGAACCCCAGCCAGGAACACTGAGCTCTTGTACCCCAGCCAGGAACACTGACCTCTTGTACCCCAGCCAGGAACACTGACCTCTTGTACCCCAGCCAGGAACACTGAGCTCTTGAACCCCAGCCAGGAACACTGAGCTCTTGTACCCCAGCCAGGAACACTGAGCTCTTGAACCCCAGCCAGGAACACTGAGCTCTTGTACCCCAGCAAGGAACACTGAGCTCTTGTACCCCAGCCAGGAATACTGAGCTCTTTTACCCCAGCCAGGAACACTGAGCTCTTGAACCCCAGCCAGGAACACTGAGCTCTTGTAACCCAGCCAGGAACACTGAGCTCTTGAACCCCAGCCAGGAACACTGAGCTCTTGAACCCCAGCCAGGAACACTGAGCTCTTGTACCCCAGCCAGGAACACTGAGCTCTTGAACCCCAGCCAGGAACACTGAGCTCTTGTACCGCAGCCAGGAACACTGAGCTCTTGAACCCCAGCCAGGAACACTGAGCTCTTGTACCCCAGCCAGGAACACTGAGCTCTTGTACCCCAGCCAGGAACACTGAGCTCTTGTACCCCAGCCAGGAACACTGTGCTCTTGAACCCCAGCCAGGAACACTGAGCTCTTGTACCCCACCAGGAACACTGAACTCTTGAACCCCAGCCAGGAACACTGAGCTCTTGTACCCCGCCCAGGAACACTGAGCTCTTGTACCCCGCCCAGGAACACAGAGCCCTTGTACCCCAGCCAGGAACACTGAGCTCTTGTACCCCAGCCAGGAACACTGAGCTCTTGTACCCCGCCCAGGAACACTGAGCTCTTGAACCCCAGCCAGGAACACTGAGCTCTTGTACTCCGCCCAGGAACACTGAGCTCTTGTACCCCAGCCAGGAACACTGAGCTCTTGTACCCCTCCCAGGAACACTGAGCTCTTGTACCCCGCCCAGGAACACTGAGCTCTTGTACCCCGCCCAGGAACACTGAGCTCTTGTACCCCAGCCAGGAACACTGAGCTCTTGTACCCCGCCCAGGAACACTGAGCTCTTGTACCCCAGCCAGGAACACTGAGCTCTTGTACCCCAGCCAGGAACACTGAGCTCTTGTACCCCAGCCAGGAACACTGAGCTCTTGTACCCCAGCCAGGAACACTGAGCTCTTGTACCCCAGCCAGGAACACTGAGCTCTTGTGCCCCAGCCAGGAACACTGAGCTCTTGTACCCCAGCCAGGAACACTGACCTCTTGTACCCCAGCCAGGAACGCTGAGCTCTTGTACAACAGCCAGGAACACTGAGCTCTTGTACCCCAGCCAGGAACACTGAGCTCTTGTACCCCAGCCAGGAACACTGAGCTCTTGTACCACAGCCAGGAACACTGAGCTCTTTTACCCCAGCCAGGAACACTGAGCTCTTGAACCCCAGCCAGGAACACTGACCTCTTGTACCCCAGCCAGGAACACTGAGCTCTTGAACCCCAGCCAGGAACACTGAGCTCTTGAACCCCAGCCAGGAACACTGAGCTCTTGTACCCCAGCCAGGAACACTGAGCTCTTGTACCCCAGCCAGGAACACTGAGCTTTTGAACCCCAGCCATGAACACTGACCTCTTGTACCCCAGCCAGGAACACTGAGCTCTTGTACCCCAGCCAGGAACACTGAGCTCTTATACCCCAGCCAGGAACACTGACCTCTTGTACCCCAGCCAGGAACACTGAGCTCTTGTACCCCAGCCAGGAACACTGAGCTCTTGAACCCCAGCCAGGAAGACTGACCTCTTGTACCCCAGCCAGGAACACTGAGCTCTTGTACCCCAGGCAGGAACACTGAGCTCTTGTACCCCAGCCAGGAACACTGAGCTCTTGTACCCCAGCCAGGAACACTGAGCTCATGAACCCCAGCCAGGAACACTGAGCTCTTGAACCCCAGCCAGGAACACTGAGCTCTTGTACCCCAGCCAGGAACACTGAGCTCTTGTACCCCAGCCAGGAACACTGAGCTCTTGTACCCCAGCCAGGAACACTGAGATCTTGTACCCCAGCCAGGAACACTTGAGCTCTTGTACCCCCAGCCAGGAACACTGAGCTCTTGTACCCCAGCCAGGAACACTGACCTCTTGTACCCCGCCCAGGAACACTGAGCTCTTGTACCCCGCCCAGGAACACTGAGCTCTTGTACCCCAGCCAGGAACACTGAGCTCTTGTACCCCAGCCAGGAACACTGACCTCTTGTACCCCGCCCAGGAACACTGAGCTCTTGTACCCCAGCCGGGAACACTGAGCTCTTGAACCCCAGCCAGGAACACTGAGCTCTTGAACACCAGCCAGGAACACTGTGCTCTTGTACCCCGCCCAGGAACACTGAGCTCTTGTACCCCAGCCAGGAACACTGAGTTCTTGAACCCCAGCCAGGAACACTGAGCTCTTGAACCCCAGCCAGGAACACTGAGATCTTGTACCCCGCCCAGGAACACTGAGCTCTTGTACCGCAGCCAGGAACACTGAGCTCTTGAACCCCAGCCAGGAACACTGAGCTCTTGTACCCCTGCCAGGAACACTGACCTCTTGTACCCCAGCCAGGAAGACTGACCTCTTGTACCCCAGCCAGGAACACTGACCTCTTGTACCCCAGCCAGGAATACTGACCTCTTGTACCCGAGCCAGGAACACTGACCTCTTGTACCCCAGCCAGGAACACTGACCTCTTGTACCCCAGCCAGGAACACTGAGCTCTTGAACCCCAGCCAGGAACTCTAAGCTCTTAAACCACAGCCAGGAACACTGAGCTTTTGAACACTAGCCAGGAACACTCAGCTCTTGAATCCCAACCTGGAACACTGAGCTCTTGTACCCTACCCAGGAAGACTGAGCTCTTGTACCCCAGCCAGGAACACTGGGCTCTTGCACCCCACCCAGGAACACTGAGCTCTTGTACCCCAGCCAGGAACACTTAGCTCTTGAACCCCAGCCAGGAACACTGAGCTTTTGAACCCCCGCCAGGAACTCTAAGCTCTTGAACCCCAGTTAGGAACACAGCTCTTGAACTCTAGCCAGGAACACTGAGCTCTTGAGCCCCAGCCAGGAACACTGAGCTCTTGAACCCCAGCCAGGAACACTGAGCTCTTGAACTCCAGCCAGGAACACTGAGCTCTTGAACCCCAGCCAGGAACACTGAGCTCTTGAACCCCAGCCAGGAACACTGAGCTCTTGAACCCCATGCAGAAACTCTGAGCTATTGTACCCCAGCCAAGAACACTGAGCTCTTAAACCCCACCCAGGAACACGGAGCTCTTGTACCCCACCCAGGAACACTGAGCTCTTGTACCCCACCCAGGAACACTTAGCTCTTGAGCACCAGCCAGGAACACTGAGCTCTTGAACCCCAGCCAGGAACACTGAGCTCTTGAACCCCACCCAGGAACACTGAGCTCTTGAACTCCAGCCATGAACACTGAGCTCTTAAACGCCAGCCAGGAACACTGAGCTCTTGAACACCAGTCAGGAACACTGAGCTCTTCAACCCTAGCCAGTAACACTGAGCTCTTGAACCCCAGCCGGGAACACTGAGCTCTTAAACACCAGCCAGGAACAATGAGCTCTTCAACACCAGCCAGGAACACTGAGCTCTTGAACCCCAGCCAGGCACGCTGAGCTCTTGAACACCAGCCAGGAACACTGAGCTCTTGATCCCCAGCCAGGAACACTGAACTCTTGATCCCCAGCCAGGAACACTGAGATCTTGATCCCCAGCCAGGAACACTGAGCACTTGATCCCCAGCCAGGAAGACTTATACCAGACCAGACCAACAGTACCATATTGTTAGATCACTCCAGCGGTACCATAATCAACGGAGATCATACCTATAATACCGCGATCCTGCCAGAGCAGATCAACGGTACCGTGACCTAGAGTAACCTGACCACCAGTACCGCGAGACAAGATTCTCGGTACTGGGATGTAGGTCTTGTATGAAGTACACCATGGTGGCCATGTTGTGTCTGTAGAGCTGTGCACCCATGAACACTGGAAGGTAACACGTGGTAGTGTTGTGCACCCAGGAACACTGGAAGGTAACATGTGGTAGTATTGTGCACCCAGGAACACTGGAAGGTAACATGTGGTAGTGTTGTGCACCCAGGAACACTGGAAGGTAACACGTGGTAGTGTTGTGCACCCATGAACACTGGAAGGTAACATGTGGTAGTATTGTGCACCCATGAACACTGGAAGGTAACATGTGGTAGTATTGTGCACCCATGAACACTGGAAGGTAACATGTGGTAGTGTTGTGCACCCAGGAACACTGGAAGGTAACATGTGGTAGTGTTGTGCACCCAGGAACACTGGAAGGTAACATGTGGTAGTGTTGTGCACCCAGGAACACTGGAAGGTAACATGTGGTAGTATTGTGCACCCAGGAACACTGGAAGGTAACACGTGGTAGTGTTGTGCACCCAGGAACACTGGAAGGTAACACGTGGTAGTGTTGTGCACCCAGGAACACTGGAAGGTAACATGTGGTAGTGTTGTGCACCCAGGAACACTGGAAGGTAACACGTGGTAGTGTTGTGCACCCAGGAACACTGGAAGGTAACACGTGGTAGTGTTGTGCACCCAGGAACACTGGAAGGTAACATGTGGTAGTGTTGTGCACCCAGGAACACTGGAAGGTAACATGTGGTAGTATTGTGCACCCAGGAACACTGGAAGGTAACACGTGGTAGTGTTGTGCACCCAGGAACACTGGAAGGTAACATGTGGTAGTGTTGTGCACCCAGGAACACTGGAAGGTAACATGTGGTAGTGTTGTGCACCCAGGAACACTGGAAGGTAACACGTGGTAGTGTTGTGCACCCAGGAACACTGGAAGGTAACATGTGGTAGTGTTGTGCACCCAGGAACACTGGAAGGTAACATGTGGTAGTGTTGTGCACCCAGGAACACTGGAAGGTAACACGTGGTAGTGTTGTGCACCCAGGAACACTGGAAGGTAACATGTGGTAGTGTTGTGCACCCAGGAACACTGGAAGGTAACATGTGGTAGTGTTTTGCACCCAGGAACACTGGAAGGTAACACGTGGTAGTGTTGTGCACCCAGGAACACTGGAAGGTAACATGTGGTAGTGTTGTGCACCCAGGAACACTGGAAGGTAACATGTGGTAGTGTTGTGCACCCAGGAACACTGGAAGGTAACACGTGGTAGTGTTGTGCACCCAGGAACACTGGAAGGTAACACGTGGTAGTGTTGTGCACCCAGGAACACTGGAAGGTAACATGTGGTAGTGTTGTGCACCCAGGAACACTGGAAGGTAACACGTGGTAGTGTTGTGCACCCAGGAACACTGGAAGGTAACACGTGGTAGTGTTGTGCACCCAGGAACACTGGAAGGTAACATGTGGTAGTGTTGTGCACCCAGGAACACTGGAAGGTAACATGTGGTAGTATTGTGCACCCAGGAACACTGGAAGGTAACACGTGGTAGTGTTGTGCACCCAGGAACACTGGAAGGTAACACGTGGTAGTGTTGTGCACCCAGGAACACTGGAAGGTAACATGTGGTAGTGTTGTGCACCCAGGAACACTGGAAGGTAACATGTGGTAGTGTTGTGCACCCATGAACACTGGAAGGTAACATGTGGTAGTGTTGTGCACCCAGGAACACTGGAAGGTAACATGTGGTAGTGTTGTGCACCCATGAACACTGGAAGGTAACATGTGGTAGTGTTGTGCACCCAGGAACACTGGAAGGTAACATGTGGTAGTATTGTGCACCCAGGAACACTGGAAGGTAACATGTGGTAGTATTGTGCACCCAGGAACACTGGAAGGTAACACGTGGTAGTGTTGTGCACCCAGGAACACTGGAAGGTAACATGTGGTAGTGTTGTGCACCCAGGAACACTGGAAGGTAACATGTGGTAGTGTTGTGCACCCAGGAACACTGGAAGGTAACATGTGGTAGTATTGTGCACCCAGGAACACTGGAAGGTAACATGTGGTAGTGTTGTGCACCCAGGAACACTGGAAGGTAACACGTGGTAGTGTTGTGCACCCAGGAACACTGGAAGGTAACATGTGGTAGTGTTGTGCACCCAGGAACACTGGAAGGTAACACGTGGTAGTGTTGTGCACCCAGGAACACTGGAAGGTAACATGTGGTAGTGTTGTGCACCCATGAACACTGGAAGGTAACATGTGGTAGTATTGTGCACCCATGAACACTGGAAGGTAACATGTGGTAGTGTTGTGCACCCAGGAACACTGGAAGGTAACACGTGGTAGTGTTGTGCACCCAGGAACACTGGAAGGTAACATGTGGTAGTGTTGTGCACCCATGAACACTGGAAGGTAACATGTGGTAGTATTGTGCACCCATGAACACTGGAAGGTAACATGTGGTAGTGTTGTGCACCCAGGAACACTGGAAGGTAACATGTGGTAGTGCTGTGCACCCAGGAACACTGGAAGGTAACATGTGGTAGTGTTGTGCACCCAGGAACACTGGAAGGTAACATGTGGTAGTGTTGTGCACCCATGAACACTGGAAGGTAACATGTGGTAGTGTTGTGCACCCAGGAACACTGGAAGGTAACACGTGGTAGTGTTGTGCACCCATGAACACTGGAAGGTAACATGTGGTAGTGTTGTGCACCCAGGAACACTGGAAGGTAACATGTGGTAGTGTTGTGCACCCAGGAACACTGGAAGGTAACATGTGGTAGTGTTGTGCACCCATGAACACTGGAAGGTAACATGTGGTAGTGTTGTGCACCCAGGAACACTGGAAGGTAACACGTGGTAGTGTTGTGCACCCAGGAACACTGGAAGGTAACATGTGGTAGTGTTGTGCACCCAGGAACACTGGAAGGTAACATGTGGTAGTGTTGTGCACCCAGGAACACTGGAAGGTAACATGTGGTAGTGTTGTGCACCCAGGAACACTGGAAGGTAACATGTGGTAGTATTGTGCACCCATGAACACTGGAAGGTAACATGTGGTAGTATTGTGCACCCAGGAACACTGGAAGGTAACATGTGGTAGTGTTGTGCACCCAGGAACACTGGAAGGTAACATGTGGTAGTGTTGTGCACCCAGGAACACTGGAAGGTAACATGTGGTAGTGTTGTGCACCCAGGAACACTGGAAGGTAACACGTGGTAGTGTTGTGCACCCAGGAACACTGGAAGGTAACATGTGGTAGTGTTGTGCACCCAGGAACACTGGAAGGTAACACGTGGTAGTGTTGTGCACCCAGGAACACTGGAAGGTAACATGTGGTAGTGTTGTGCACCCAGGAACACTGGAAGGTAACATGTGGTAGTGTTGTGCACCCAGGAACACTGGAAGGTAACATGTGGTAGTGTTGTGCACCCAGGAACACTGGAAGGTAACATGTGGTAGTATTGTGCACCCATGAACACTGGAAGGTAACATGTGGTAGTATTGTGCACCCAGGAACACTGGAAGGTAAAATGTGGTAGTGTTGTGCACCCAGGAACACTGGAAGGTAACATGTGGTAGTGTTGTGCACCCATGAACACTGGAAGGTAACACGTGGTAGTGTTGTGCACCCAGGAACACTGGAAGGTAACACGTGGTAGTGTTGTGCACCCAGGAACACTGGAAGGTAACATGTTGTAGTGTTGTGCACCCATGAACACTGGAAGGTAACACGTGGTAGTGTTGTGCACCCAGGAACACTGGAAGGTAACACGTGGTAGTGTTGTGTACCCAGGAACACTGGAAGGTAACACGTGGTAGTGGAGCCTCACCCAGGAACACTGGAAGGTAACATGTGGTAGTGTTGTGCACCCAGGAACACTGGAAGGTAACATGTGGTAGTGTTGTGCACCCAGGAACACTGGAAGGTAACATGTGGTAGTATTGTGCACCCAGGAACACTGGAAGGTAACATGTGGTAGTGTTGTGCACCCATGAACACTGGAAGGTAACATGTGGTAGTGTTGTGCACCCATGAACACTGGAAGGTAACACGTGGTAGTGTTGTGCACCCGGGAACACTGGAAGGTAACACGTGGTAGTGTTGTGTACCCAGGAACACTGGAAGGTAACACGTGGTAGTGGAGCCTCACCCAGGAACACTGGAAGGTAACACGTGGTAGTGGAGCCTCACCCAGGAACACTGGAAGGTAACACGTGGTAGTGGAGCCTCACCCAGGAACACTGGAAGGTAACACGTGGTAGTGGAGCCTCACCCAGGAACACTGGAAGGTAACACGTGGTAGTGGAGCCTCACCCAGGAACACTGGAAGGTAACACGTGGTAGTGGAGCCTCACCCAGGAACACTGGAAGGTAACACGTGGTAGTGGAGCCTCACCCAGGAACACTGGAAGGTAACACGTGGTAGTGGAGCCTCACCCAGGAACACTGGAAGGTAACACGTGGTAGTGGAGCCTCACCCAGGAACACTGGAAGGTAACACGTGGTAGTGGAGCCTCACCCAGGAACACTGGAAGGTAACACGTGGTAGTGGAGCCTCACCCAGGAACACTGGAAGGTAACACGTGGTAGTGGAGCCTCACCCAGGAACACTGGAAGGTAACACGTGGTAGTGGAGCCTCACCCAGGAACACTGGAAGGTAACACGTGGTAGTGGAGCCTCACCCAGGAACACTGGAAGGTAACACGTGGTAGTGGAGCCTCACCCAGGAACACTGAAAGGTAACACGTGGTAGTGGAGCCTCACCCAGGAACACTGGAAGGTAACACGTGGTAGTGGAGCCTCACCCAGGAACACTGAAAGGAAGGTATGTCACAAAAAGAAGTTAAGTGTCTCGCTGAGTATACTGCAGGAGCAAGAGGAGAAATCCGAGGAGTTTGGGATATACGTATCTCCTTACATGTGTAGCCTGTGAGAGTCTTCCCTTCTTGTAACAATGTGTTGGATTACTCACAGCTCTTAACTAACTTTATTATATAAGAACATCTTAATAGGCTCCTTGTACGTTATAATCAGGAGATAATAATCCATGAAAAATAATAATTTTATATCTGTAATATTAATTTGTCTTAAAAGAAAGAACATGAATACTCTCTTGTTTAAAATGCAGAAAGACTCTTTAGAGTACATTAAGACTAATGGCCATAAGTTTATAATACAATTTTGGAACTTTTAGTTAAAGTGACTTTTTCCATAGCCACGAAACATAATTGACCATATTTACGTATATATTTTAGAGATACGATCCTTAACGGAAATGTCTCACTATATGCCGACCCTATATAAGTACGAGGCTAAATTGTACGTCTGTCCTCGAATAATCACTGGCTTCGAGTACGATACTTCATCAAGTAAGAAACTAAACTGCTTATCTAAATATAACAAACTAACGAAATAGAGACAAAACACAGCTGAGATTGCCAATGGAATTCAAGTAGGAGTATTAACACTCCTTTCTTATTGAATATAAGATCGGATCAATTTAAATCAAGACTACGGTAATACGAAGAGAACACTGTTAGATCCGACTGACTATAACGTCAAAGAAACTCGCAACCTTAGTAGCTATCAGAATCTCTAAGTCCAGAAATAACTCTTTCTTTCACTGATGCCTAGAGTAGCGGGAAATGGGTTCTGTCTCACCAACGGAATCGTTAGTTATCCAAAACTTGAGTCTAGACAAAGCTCAAGGAGAAGGAGATATTTCCACGGCTAGAGGTAGGCTAGAACTCAGGCAATGCCTCTAAACTAGACGTCAACTCGGTTCATGAGACACCTACCCGAGAGACCGATTGACTCAGCTATCCTATGGCAGTTACCACAGAAGTTCCAGGCTTAATTCAATAAAACCTATCCTACCTATATACATAGCTAAATAACACATGGTCAGATAATGCTATAAATCAGAATACCTTTATTTTAGATATTAATGAGAATATAGACAACATAATATTAAGTGAATATAAAAATATATACATATACTAACAAATACACAAGGGACACAACACAGTAACACTTGGTAGTGGAGCCTCAGTGGAGTCTCATACAAGAAACTTGCGCCGCCATGACAATAAACTTGTTGTTAGTCGGACTTGCAGTGTACGTTGCCAGGTTGAACAACTTGTACGCTCGCCACACAGATGCTTAACGTAGATTAGACGAGAATCCCTGGTGT
Source organism: Cherax quadricarinatus (assembly GCF_038502225.1). Lineage (NCBI taxonomy): Eukaryota > Metazoa > Arthropoda > Malacostraca > Decapoda > Parastacidae > Cherax > Cherax quadricarinatus. Next base: position 32,631,907 of record NC_091304.1, read on the forward strand.
ACGCCTCAACGCAGTGATGCGTAGCGTTGATTAGACGAGAATCCCTGGTGTACGCCTCAACGTAGTGATGATAAACTCAACCCAGTTATCTTGTATACCCGTGAAGGTACATCATCATTCGTACCATTTACCACAAGCGATGCGTCGTCCTGTGTGTACCACATAAAACACACACAAACACATAGACTAGAGGACATAGATGTATCTTTGTTTGTTGATGATGTTAAACTATAAAGAAAAGAACGAGGTTTAAGAGGTGTCAGAGCAATAAATGGTCGTGACAGAGGTGTCAGATTGATCAGACAGGTGACTACTGATATTCAGCACCAGCAAATGAATGATTATGAAAATTGTCGAAGGAAAGAATAAAACGACCGGAAACTGGGCATAGATGCGGGAGAGGTAAGGGGACAGAAACTGAAAGTCTTACTCAAAGAGGAAGACCTAGGAGTGAGCAAAGTGCCAAGCATATCGCCAGAGGCACATCAACCGAATATCCAATGCAGCGAATGCTCGTTTGGCATATTTTAGATTAGTTTTCAGGAATCTCAACTAAAAGCCATTCACAACACTTTAAACGATATTTGTTAGGCCTAGCATGGAACCATCTCTCGATAAAACATGTCAAGAAACTGGAGTTGTAACGCAACCAACCACCACCCACCGCCCACCACCCACCACCCACCACCCACCACCCACCACCCACCACCCACCACCCACCAGCTTGGTGCAGGAGTTGCATGCTCAGAGAAGGGGCGATGACCCAACCAGCCATCTGTGCATTATACCTTGTAACAAGATCAACTATTTCTCCTTCCTCTTCCTCTCTATATCCTTCTCCCCCTCCCCTTTCCTCTTGATTATTTCTTGCCTTCTCTTCTTTTTACCCCTTTTCTCTCTTACTACTGTCTTCCTTCTCGCTTCCTCCTCCACCTCGGTGTCTCATCGTTGCAGCTTCTTCACTCCACCCACACACTATTGTTATCGTTGACACATTTTACTTTCTGTGGCATTGAAGACAGAAACATTTATGATGTATTTGATTCCTTGTGTCTCACTTGTGACACAGTGACGTCTAGTGGTTCCTTGTGTCTCACTTGTGACACAGTGACGTCTAGTGGTTCCTTGTGTCTCACTTGTGACACAGTGACGTCTAGTGGTTCCTTGTGTCTCACTTGTGACTCAGTGACGTCTAGTGGTTCCTTGTGTCTCACTTGTGACACAGTGACGTCTAGTGGTTCCTTGTGTCTCACTTGTGACTCAGTGACGTCTAGTGGTTCCTTGTGTCTCACTTGTGACTCAGTGACGTCTAGTGGTTCCTTGTGTCTCACTTGTGACACAGTGGCGTCTAGTGGTTCCTTGTGTCTCACGTGTGACACAGTGACGTCTAGTGGTTCCTTGTGTCTCACTTGTGACACAGTGGCGTCTAGTGGTTCCTTGTGTCTCACGTGTGACACAGTGACGTCTAGTGGTTCCTTGTGTCTCACTTGTGACACAGTGACGTCTAGTGGTTCCTTATGTCTCACGTGTGACAGTGATGTCTAGTGGTTCCTTGTGTCTCACGTGTGACAGTGACGTCTAGTGGTTCCTTGTGTCTCACGTGTTACAGTGACGTCTAGTGGTTCCTTGTGTCTCACGTGTGACAGTGACGTCTAGTGGTTCCTTGTGCCTCACTTGTGACACAGTGACGTCTAGTGGTTCCTTGTGTCTCACGTGTGACAGTGACGTCTAGTGGTTCCTTGTGTCTCACGTGTGACAGTGACGTCTAGTGGTTCCTTGTGTCTCACGTGTGGTAGTGACGTCTAGTGGTTCCTTGTGTCTCACGTGTGACAGTGACGTCTAGTGGTTCCTTGTGTCTCACGTGTGACAGTGACGTCTAGTGGTTCCTTGTGTCTCACGTGTGACAGTGACGTCTAGTGGTTCCTTGTGTCTCACGTGTGACAGTGACGTCTAGTGGTTCCTTGTGTCTCACGTGTTACAGTGACGTTTAGTGGTTCCTTGTGTTTCACGTGTGGCAGTGACGTCTAGTGGTTCCTTGTGTCTCACTTGTGACACAGTGACGTCTAGTGGTTCCTTGTGTCTCACGTGTGGCAGTGACGTCTAGTGGTTCCTTGTGTCTCACTTGTGACACAGTGACGTCTAGTGGTTCTTAGTGCCTCACTTGTGACACAGTGACCTCTAGTGGTTCTTTGTGTCTCACTTGTAACACAGTGACGTCTAGTGGTTCCTTGTGTCTCACTTGTGACACAGTGACGTCTAGTGGTTCCTTGTGTCTCACCTGTGGCACAGTGACGTTTAGTGGTTCCTTGTGTCTCACCTGTGGCACAGTGATGTCTTGTGGTTTCTTGTGTCTCACTTGTGACACAGCGACGTCTAGTGGTTCCTTTTGTCTCATTTGTGACACAGTGACGTCTAGTGGTTCCTTTTGTCTCACCTGTGGCACAGTGACGTCTAGTGGTTCCTTGTGACACAGTTACGTCTAGTGGTTCCTTGTGTCTCATTTGTGACACAGTGACGTCTAGTGGTTCCTTTTGTCTCACTTGTGGCACAGTGACGTCTAGTGGTTCCTTGTACCTCACCTGTAACACAGTGACGTCTAGTGGTTCCTTGTGTCTCACCTGTGGCACAGTGACGTCTAGTGGTTCCTTGTGACACAGTGACGTCTAGTGGTTCCTTGTACCTCACCTGTAACACAGTGACGTCTAGTGGTTCCTTGTGTCTCATTTGTGACACAGTGACGTCTAGTGGTTCCTTGTGTCTCACTTGTGGCACAGTGACATAACTCACTAGTGCCACGGAGATGTCTGCATCTTCCTAAATGACATTTCAAAATGTTTTTCAGAGTGTTGAACCGCAGACCACATGTGAGGCCACATAGTGAGGCTTGGCACCCATGTGAGGCCACATAGTGAGGCTTGGCACCCATGTGAGGCCACATAGTGAGGCTTGGCACCCATGTGAGGCCACATAGTGAGGCTTGGCACCCATGTGAGGCCACATAGTGAGGCTTGGCACCCATGTGAGGCCACATAGTGAGGCTTGGCACCCATGTGAGGCCACATAGTGAGGCTTGGCACCCATGTGAGATCACATAGTGAGGCTTGGCACCCATGTGAGGCCACATAGTTAGGCTTGGCACCCATGTGAGATCACATAGTGAGGCTTGGCACCCATGTGAGGCCACATAGTGAGGCTTGGCACCCATGTGAGGCCCATGTGAGGCTTGGCACATAGTCACATAGTGAGGCTTGGCACCCATGTGAGATCACATAGTGAGGCTTGGCACCCATGTGAGATCGCATAGTGAGGTCACATAGTGAGGCTTGGCACCCATGTGAGATCACATAGTGAGGCTTGGCACCCATGTGAGATCGCATAGTGAGGCTTGGCACCCATGTGAGGTCACATAGTGAGGCTTGGCACCCATGTGAGATCGCATAGTGAGGCTTGGCACCCATGTGAGGTCACATAGTGAGGCTTGGCACCCATGTGAGATCACATAGTGAGGCTTGGCACCCATGTGAGATCGCATAGTGAGGCTTGGCACCCATGTGAGATCGCATAGTGAGGCTTGGCACTCATGTACGGTCACATAGTGAGGCTTGGCACCCATGTGAAGCCACATAGTTAGGCTTGGAACCCATGTGAAGCCACATAGTGAGGCTTAGCACCCATGTGAGGCCACATAGTTAGGCTTGGCACCCATGGGGATCCTTAGTGGGCCACTTGCCACCATGGGGGGCCAATTTGGCACTCCTGGGGGCCACACCGGTCCGCTTGACACTCATGGGAGGCCATAGTTGGTATCTTGGCACCCGTGGGGGGCCACAGCGGGCCGCCGTCCCACGTACTTCATCCACTTCTCTCTGAATAATTCATCCATCTGATAACCGGAGGAGTGGCCATTTAGATCTGTGGAGGAGTGTCCTTTGTTGGCACCGTGTAGGATGTTAGGTGCCTCCCAGGGATGTCAGGATGTGGGAGGGAAGGGTTGTGTTTATTTTCAGTAAGGTTTCACCTTATCAACGAGGAGGTGATCAACACTGTGGACAGACGCCATCTAAGACACAGAGAGAGAGAGAGAATATTATGAACTTTCAATTAAGACATGAATATTATAGCCGTACACTGGTTGGTTAGTAGGGTTTAAAGCCTATCGACTACACAAGAGTCATTAAGGCTCTTGATCTTTGATGAGTTTAGAGCTTTTTTCTACTCCCCGAGCCTGGCCCAAGGCCAGGCTCGTCTAGTGTTTGTCTAGTCAACCAGGCTGTTGCTGCTGATGGCCTGCTGGCCCGCATATCCATCACAACCTCGTGGATCTGTCACCTGGTGAAGATACCTAACTATGCTACCTCCCTATCTTGTCTAATATACCTAGTTGGATGAATCTTATTATAGCTGTCTGATCCAGTGGCTTACGCACTGGCCTGGAGTTTTACGACTCAATTGCCATGAGTTCTAACCCCACCCGTACCATGGTTTCCTCTTGAAGACTTCTACACTTCTCCCAGCAATGTTTCTGATATCTTCTGGTAAGATTCCTGCTTAGGCGAGATGGAACATACACAGATGACAGCAGAGAAATGAGTGAGATATTAAAGTCCCAATACGACTCAGTGTCCAGCGGTCCGTTACCCAGACTATGGGTCGATAATCTAAATGAATTCTTTATGAACCAGGCCAAAAATTTGGTCATCTCAAAAATTTCTGATATTTTCCTAACACCACAAGACTTTGAAAAGGCAATAAATGACATGCCCATGCATTCTGACCCAGGCCTAGACTCATGGAACTCCGTGTTCATCAAGAATTGCAAGAAGCCCCTGTCACGTGCCTTCAGCATTCTATGGAGAGGGAGCATGGACACAGGGGTCATCCCACACTCACTAAAAACAACAGACATAGCTTCACTCTACAAAGGTGGCAGTAAAGCAATTGCAAAGTACTACAGACCTATAGCACTAACATCCCATATCATAAAAATCTTTGAAAGGGTTCTAAGAAGCAATATAGCCAACCACCTAGATACCTATCAGTTACACAACCCAGGGCAACATGGGTTTAGAGCAAGTCTCTCCTGCTTGTCCCAGCTACTGGACCACTATGACAAGGTCCTGGATGTTACAGAGGATAAACAAAATGCAGATGTAGTATACACACACTTTGGAAAAGCCATCGACAAGTGTGACCATGGTGTAATAGCGCACAAAATGCGTGATAAAGGAATAACAGGAAAAATTGGTAGGTGGATCTATAACTTCCTAATAGAACACAAAGAAAAATAGTAAACAGAGTAAAGTCTGAGGCAGCTACGGTGAAAAGCTCTGTTCCACAAGGCACAGTACTCGCTCCCATCCTGTTCCTCATCCTCATATCTGACATAAACAGAGATGTAAGCCACAGCTCCGTGTCTTCCTTTGCGGATGACACCCAAATTGCCATGACAGTGACCTCTATCGAAGACACCGCAAGACTCCAAGCGGACATCAATCAAATCTTCCAATGGGCCACTCAGAACAATATGAAGTTCAATGAAGTGAAATTTCAACTACTCAGATATGGAAAACTTGAGAAAATTAAAACTGTATCAGGGTATACAACAAATTCTAACAATACGATAGAGCGAAAAAGTAATGTGAAGGACCTGGAAATGATAATGTCAGAGGATATCTCCTTCAAAGACCATAATAATATATCTACCGCATCTGCTAGAAAAATGATGGAATGGATAATAAGAACCTTCAAAACTAGGGACGCCAAGTCCACGATGATTCTCTTCAAATCGCTTGTTCTCACTAGGCTGGAATACCGCTGTACACTAACTGCCCCCTTCAAGGTTGGCGAAATTGCTGAACTGGAGAGTGTACAAAGAACTTTCACGGCACACATAAGTACGATAAAACACCTAAATTACTGGGAGCGATTTATATTCCCTGGAACGCAGGCGAGAGAGATACATGATAATATACACTTGAAAAATCCTTGCACACGAAAATCACTCCCTGTGAAAGCAAAAGACTCGGCAGGAGATGCAACATTCCCCTACTGAAAAGCAGGGGCGCCACGAGTACACTGAGAGACAACACAGTGTTAGGGGCCCAAGACTATTCAACTGCCTCCCAACATATATAAGGAGGATTACCAATAGACCCCTGGGTGTCATCAAGAAGGCACGTCAGTTTGCGTGCGGCCAACAGTAACAGCCTGGTTGCTCAGACTCTGATTCACCACGAGGCCTGGTCTCAGACCGAGCCGCGGGGTTGTTGACCCCCGAAACCCTCTTCAGATATTCTCCAGATATAAGGTGTGCACGGTAATATTTTCACTACCAGACAAGTATACTTTAATTCCTAAAAAGACATTAAAGCATCAGCATATATGCACTAAGAGACATACACCTCAAAATGTATATATGGTGTGCAAACACTGGTGTTAAGTTGTGAAGTTTTAACAGAGTATAACCTGAAAACAGAGTACGTATAACTTACTGGTATGATGTACAGTAGAGGAGCTCAAACCCAAGAAATACAGAGTCAACATTTGTTTTAAAATATGAGAGTATAGCCTTTGGCAGTGTACATGCAAAATATAAGTGAGATATTTACAAGACCTTTAAGTAAATTATGTGAACTGCGAGAGAGTCATAAAATAGTTGGTGGTGAACCATGGGCCGACAGCAGATGTAAAGAAAACGAGAATGAAGGCCAGACTAGCCTGAGATGTGCCATGTAAACTCATCTGCAAGTTACCTCTCCGCAACACCCATTGTCTTGCCCATGTGTTGTAAACAACTCACACCTGTAGCCAGGTTCATAAAATCTGACTTACACGCTATAATGGTCGAGGGTGTATTCTGGGCTCATTGGTGCACACTCCAGAGTGAATTTACATCATCAGATAGAGCTCTGTGTGGGAGGTTGAGGCTGGCTACTAGACTCCGCACGTTCACTGGCTGCTAGGCTTCACACGTTTACTGGCTGCTAGGTTCCCCACGTTCACTGGGTACTACACTCCTCACGTTCTCTGGCTGTTGGGCTCCACACGTTCACTGGCTGCTAGGCTCCTCACGTTCTCTGGCTGCTAGGCTCCACACGTTCACTGGCTGCTAGGCTTCACTCGTTTACTGGCTGCTAGGCTCCACACGTTTACTGGCTGCTAGGCTCCACACGTTTACTGGCTGCTAGGCTCCACACGTTTACTGGCTGCTAGGCTCCACACGTTTACTGGCTGCTAGGCTCCACACGTTTACTGGCTGCTAGGCTTCACTCGTTTACTGGCTGCTAGGCTCCACACGTTTACTGGCTGCTAGGTTCCCCACGTTCACTGGGTACTAGACTCCTCACGTTCTCTGGCTGTTGGGCTCCACACGTTCACTGGCTGCTAGGTTCCACACGTTTACTGGCTGCTAGGTTCCACACGTTCATTGGCTGCTAGGCTCCACACGTTTACTGGCTGCTAGGTTCCCCACGTTCACTGGGTACTAGACTCCTCACGTTCTCTGGCTGTTGGGCTCCACACGTTCACTGGCTGCTAGGCTCCTCACGTTCTCTGGCTGCTAGGCTCCACACGTTCACTGGCTGCTACGCTCCACACGCTCACTGGCCACTAGACTCCGCACGCTCACTGGCTACTAGGCTCCACACGTTCACTGGCTGCTAGACTCCGCACGCTCACTGGCTACTAGGCTCCACACGTTCACTGGCTGCTAGGCTCCACACGTTCACTGGCTGCTACGCTCCACACGCTCACTGGCGACTAGGCTCCACACGTTCACTGGCTACTAGACTCCGCACGCTCACCGCTCACTTGCTACTAGGCTCCACACGTTCACTGGCTGCTACGCTCCACACGTTCACTGGCTGCTACGCTCCACACGTTCACTGGCTACTAGACTCCGCACGCTCACTTGCTACTAGGCTCCACACGTTCACTGGCTGCTACGCTCCACACGTTCACTGGCTGCTACGCTCCACACGTTCACTGGCTACTAGACTCCGCACGCTCACTGGCTACTAGGTTGCTAGGCTCCACAAAGCCCCCCCCTCTTGGAGCTGTGGTGCTCCATCCTGACGTATTTGAAGCACTAAACCCACGTGGGCCTCTCATCGTCGGGAGTTTTGCAGGCTTTATTCTCAGAAACCAAATGTTTATTTCCGTTACCTCGTGCAGTGTTGTGTAACACATCTGTGGTGTTACACCTGTGTGTTGTGCAACACATCTGTGGTGTTACACCTGTGTGTTGTGTAACACATCTGTGTTACACCTGTGTGTTGTGTAACATATCTGTGGTGTTACACCTGTGTGTTGTGTAACATCTGTGGTGTTACACCTGCGTGTTGGGTAACACATCTGTGGTGTTACATCTGAGTGTTGTGTAACACATCTGTGGTGTTACACCTGTGTGTTGTGTAACACATCTGTGGTGTTACACCTGTGTGTTGTGTAACACATCTGTGGTGCTACACCTGTGTGTTGTGTAACATATCTGTTACACCTGCGTGTTGGGTAACACATCTGTGTTACACCTGCGTGTTGTGTAACACATCTGTGGTGTTAAACCTGTGTTGTGTAACACATCTTTGTTACACCTGTGTGTTGTGTAACACATCTGTGGTATTAAACCTGTGTGTTGTGTAACACATTTGTGTTACACCTATGTGTTGTGTAACACATCTTTGTTACACCTGTGTGTTGTGTAACACATCTGTGGTATTAAACCTGTGTGTTGTGTAACACATTTGTGTTACACCTATGTGTTGTGTAACACATCTGTGTTACACCTACGTGTTATGTAACATATCTGTGGTGTGCTACACTGGCCTCACATGATAACATCACCATACTGGCCTCACATGATAACAATCACCATACTGGCCTCACATGATAACATCATCATACTGGCCTCACATGATATCATCATACTGGCCTCACATGATATCATCATACTGGCCTCACATGATATCATCACCATACTGGCCTCACATGATATGATCATACTGGCCTCACATGATAACATCATCATACTGGCCTCACATGATATCATCATACTGGCCTCACATGATATCATCATACTGGCCTCACATGATATCATCATACTGGCCTCACATGATATCATCATACTGGCCTCACATGATAACATCACCATACTGGCTTCACATGATAACATCACCATACTCACCTCACATGGCTTGACAGTGATGTTATCTGCGCAACATTCACACTTTATGATCCAAGAATCATTTCTTGGCCAGTTGGAAGGAGGAGGAGGAGGAGGGGGGCCTCAGGGTGTGGCCGGGGGGGGGGGAGTTAAGGTGTATTGTTGGGCCCCCTAGTGGGATAGGTGGTCGAAGGGTAGGGTTGTGTCAGGGAGGGGGAAGGGTGAGGGCCTTTTGAGGGCGTATCGATTGCTAAATGTGGAAAGGAAGTGTTAATTTAATGGTGAGGTATAAACTATTAACTTGCTGCCTCTATCTTGGTACGTTGATTTAGTAGAAATATCTTGGTTGGTTGGTTGACTTTCGAAAGTATTAAGAAGTGGTACTATAGCTACATTTTATTGATATTTATTCTTTATTTGTTTTACCTTTAAGACGTTGGCATAAACCATTGAAGCAGCCATTATCTGACAGTTTGTGTTTTGTAACCCAATTATTAGATTAAATAAATGGAAAACATAGAGTTTGCATTATAAAATTATTAGTATACTGTATTTAGCAAAAGGAAATCACAGTATTCACATCAGTACAGATCCCCTGCTGAGGCTTTCTAGTGAGTAACCTGCGCAATATTCCTCAGAGATTTCAATGCGGGCGTAGGTACAAATCTATGTAAGAAATTGCCCTCCAGACTTGATTAGCCTCCACCACTTATCTTAACCTGGAAGATACAACTCTTGCTTGTTCTCGTTACTTAACCTTTAATCTTCCACTCATTATGAAAGCTAAGAAATATTTTGCTAGAACTTGTAGCAAGGCAGAGGCTCCAAGCTTATGGAAGAAATACACAAGTACAGAGTCTTAAACATGTCTACGGGTTTTAGATTTATTGTAACCACTTTTTGCGTTGAATAACTAACGTTGGTATAGAACTTTATATATATATATATATATATATATATATATATATATATATATATATATATATATATATATATATCTTTCTTTCAACACACCGGCCGTATCCCACCAAGGCAGGGTGGCCCAAAAAGAAAAACGAAAGTTTCTCTTTTAAATTTAGCAACTTATACGGGAGAAGGGATTACTAGCCCCTTGCTCCCGGCATCCTAGTCGCCTCCCACAACACGCACGGCTCACGGAGGAAGAATTCTGTTCCACTTCCCCATGGAGATAAGAGGAAATAAACAAGAACGAGAACTAGAAAGAAAATAGAAGAATACCCAGAGGGATGTGTATATATATGCTTGTACATGTGTAGTGTGACCTAAGTGTAAGTAGAAGTAGCAAGACATACTTGAAATCTTGCATGTTTATGAGACAGACAAAAGACACCAGCAATCCTACCATCATGTAAAACAATTACAGGTTTTCGTTGTACACTCACTTGGCAGGACGGTAGTACCTCCCTGGGCGGTTGCTGTCTACCAACCTACTACCTAGGATATATATTTATATATATTATATATATATATATATATATATATATATATATATATATATATATATATATAAAGGGATTGAATCCGTGTTGTTTTAGCCCGCCTCATGATGAGCATAAATTGAGGACGCTCTAACCCACTGGACTGTATGGTCCAGTGGGTTAGAGCGCTGTGAATTTTCGCATGAGGCGGGTTAAAAAAACACGGGTTCCATCCCCCGGCTAGTCGCAGTGTTGTTATATATATATATATATATATATATATATATATATATATATATATATATATATATATATATATATATGTCGTGCCGAATATGTAAAACTGGTCAATTACCAAGAACTCATTTAAAATTAAGTCCTTCCTAAAATTTTCTCATATACGTTTAAAGATACATTTTTTCCATTAATGTTAATGTAAATTTTATTAATTTTGCACCAAAAGAATCTTAGAAAACTTACCTAACCTTATTACAACAAGAACAATTTATTTTATCCTAACCCAACTATATATATTTTAGATTTGTTTACAATAATTTAATTCTAAACAAACACAGTGAAATATATTTTTTTCGTTACGTTCAGAATGATTTTGGCGAAATTATTGCATACACAAATTTTCACTTGTCCTATATGGCATGATGAGCGTTGCTATTTAAGCCAAGATCGCAAGTTCTGCCTATTCGGCACGACATATATATATATATATATATATATATATATATATATATATATATATATATATATATATATATATATATATATATATATATATATATAAAGCAAAAAAATTAATTAAGGATATTTTTAGATCACAACAAATTAACGCCCTTGCACTGCTTCTGGGCACTTCCATCCTGGGGTAATTATATCGGGCGGAGCAGTTTCTGCACCTCCGGCAGGAGAACGGAGCTAGAAAGTAAACCTGACCATCTCCTTATTTAGGGTTGGAGAGGTCACGAAGGGAACGTTGAAGGAGGCTGGGAAGAGTGAACATGAGCTGAGCCCAGAGTATGAGGCTTTTACAGATTTGTTGTGTGTTGTTAGTAATGGTAAATCTGGTAGCGCTGGCTATAGCAGTGTTTATGGTAGTGCTGGTGATAGCAGTGTTTATGGTAGTGCTGGTGATAGCAGTGTTTATGGTAGTGCTGGTGATAGCAGTGTTTATGGTAGTGCTGGTGATAGCAGTGTTTATGGTAGTACTGGTAATAGCAGTGTTGATGGTAGTGCTGGTGATAGCAGTGTTTATGGTAGTACTGGTAATAGCAGTGTTGATGGTAGTGCTGGTGATAGCAGTGTTTATGGTAGTACTGGTAATAGCAGTGTTTATGGTAGTGCTGGTAATAGCAGTGTTTATGGTAGTACTGGTAATAGCAGTGTTTATGGTAGTGCTGGTAATAGCAGTGTTTATGGTAGTACTGGTAATAGCAGTGTTTATGGTAGTGCTGGTAATAGCAGTGTTTATGGTAGTACAGGTAATAGCAGTGTTTATGGTAGTGCTGGTGATAGCAGTGTTTATGGTAGTGCTGGTGATACCAGTGTTTATGGTAGTACTGGTAATAGCAGTGTTTATGGTAGTACTGGTAATAAGAGTGTTTATGGTAGTGCAGGTGATAACAGCGTTTATGGTAGTACTGCTAATAGCAGTGTTTATAGTAGTACTGGTAATAGCAGTGTTTATGGTAATACTGGTAATAGCAGTGTTTATGGTAGCACTGGTGATAGCAGTGTTTATGGTAATACTGATAATAGCAATGTTTATGGTAGTACTGGTAATAGTGTTTATGGTAGTACTGGTAATAGCAGTGTTTATGGTAGTACTGGTAATAGCAGTGTTTATGGTAGTACTGGTAATATCAGTGTTTATGGTAGTAATGGTAATTGCAGTGTTTATGGTAATACTGATAATAGCAATGTTTATGGTAGTACTGGTAATAGCAATGTTTATGGTAGTACTGGTAATAGCAGTGTTTAGGGCACTAGTACTGGTAATAGCAGTGTTACTGGTATGGTAGTACTGGTAATAGCAGTGTTTAGGGTAGCACTGGTGATAGCAGTGTTTATGGTAGTACTGGTAATAGCAGTGTTTATGGTAGTACTGGTAATAGCAGTGTTTATGGTAGTACTGGTGATAGCAGTGTTTATGGTAGTACTGGTAATAGCACTGTTTATGGTAGTACTGGTAATAGCAGTGTTTATGGTAGTACTGGTAATAGCAGTGTTTATGGTAGTACTGGTAATAGCAGTGTTTATGGTAGTACTGGTAATAGTGTTTATGGTAGTACTGGTAATAGCAGTGTTTATGGTAGTACAGGTAATAACAGTGTTTATGGTAGTACTGGTAATAGCAGTGTTTATGGTAGTACTGGTAATAACAGTGTTTATGGTAGTACTGGTAATAGCAGTGTTTATGGTAGTACTGGTGATAGCAGTGTTTATGGTAATACTGATAATAGCACTGTTTATGGTAGTACTGGTAATAGTGTTTATGGTAGTACTGGTAATAGCAGTGTTTATGGTAGTACTGGTAATAGCAGTGTTTATGGTAATACTGATAATAGCAATGGTTATGGTAGTACTGGTAATAGCAGTGTTTATGGTAATACTGATAATAGCAATGTTTATGGTAGTACTGGTAATAGCAGTGTTTAGGGTAGTACTGGTAATAGCAATGTTTATGGTAGTACTGGTAATAGCAGTGTTTAGGGTAGCACTGGTGATAGCAGTGTTTATGGTAGTACTGGTAATAGAAGTGTTTATGGTAGTACTGGTAATAGCAGTGTTTATGGTAGTACTGGTAATAGCAGTGCTTAGAGTAGCACTGGTGATAGCAGTGTTTATGGTAGTACAGGTAATAGCAGTGTTTATGGTAGTACTGGTTATAGAAGTGTTTATGGTAGTACTGGTAATACCAGTGTTTATTTTAGTACTGGTAATAGCAGTGTTTATGGTAGTACTGGTGATAGCAGTGTTTATGGTAGTACTGGTGATAGCAGTGTTTATGGTAGTACTGGTAATAACAGTGTTTATGGTAGTACTGGTAATAGCACTGTTTATGGTAGTACTGGTAATAGTGTTTATGGTAGTACAGGTAATAGCAGTGTTTATGGTAGTACTGGTAATAGCAGTGTTTATGGTAGTACTGGTAATAACAGTGCTTATTGTAGTACTGGTAATAGCAATGTTTATGGTAGTACTGGTAATAGCAGTGTTTATGGTAGTACTGGTGATAGCAGTGTTTATGGTAGTACTGGTAATAACAGTGTTTATGGTAGTATAGGTAATACCAGTGTTTATGGTAGTACTGGTAATAACAGTGCTTATGGTACTACAGGTAATAGCAGTGTTTATGGTAGTACTGGTAATAACAGTGCTTATGGTAGTACTGGTAATAGCAGTGTTTAGGGTAGTACTGGTAATAGTGTTTATGGTAGTACTGGTAATAGCAGTGTTTAGGGTAGCACTGGTGATAGCAGTGTTTATGGTAGTACTGGTAATAGCACTGTTTATGGTAGTACTGGTATAGCAGTGTTTATGGTAGTACAGGTAATAGCAGTGTTTATGGTAGTACTGGTAATAACAGTGTTTATGGTAGTACTGGTAATAACAGTGTTTATGGTAGTACTGGTAATAGCAGTGTTTATGGTAGTACTGGTAATAGTGTTTATGGTAGTACTGGTAATAGCAGTGTTTAGGGTAGCACTGGTGATAGCAGTGTTTATGGTAGTACTGGTATAGCAGTGTTTATGGTAGTACTGGTGATAGCAGTGTTTATGGAAGTACTGGTAATAACAGTGTTTATGGTAGTACTGGTAATAACAGTGTTTATGGTAGTACTGGTAATAGCAATGTTTATGGTAGTACTGGTGATAGCAGTGTTTATGGTAGTATTAGTGATAGCAGTGTTTATGGTAGTACTGGTGATAGCAGTGTTTATGGTAGTACTGGTAATAGCAGTATTTATGGTAGTACTGGTAATAACAGTGTTTATGGTAGTACTGGTAATAGCAGTGTTTATGGAAGTACTGGTAATAGCAGTGTTTATGGAAGTACTTGTAATAACAGTGTTTATGGTAGTACTGGTAATAACAGTGTTTATGGAAGTACTGGTAATAACAGTGTTTATGGTAGTACTGGTAATAACAGTGTTTATGGTAGTATTAGTGATAGCAGTGTTTATGGTAGTACTGGTGATAGCAGTGTTTATGGTAGTACTGGTGATAGCAGTGTTTATGGTAGTACTGGTAATAACAGTGTTTATGGTAGTACTGGTAATAGCAGTGTTTATGGTAGTACTGGTAATAGCAGCGTTTATGGTAATACTGGTAATAGCAGTGTTTATGGTAGTACTTTTAATAGCAGCGTTTATGGTTGTGCTGGTCATAGTAGTGTTGATGGTAGCGCTAGTGGTAGCATGTTGATGGTAGCGCTGAATTGCAATAATAGTGGTCTTATTAGTGGTAATAGTAGTAGTAACGGTGGTGGTAATAGTTGTAGTAGCGGTGGCGGTAATAGTAGTAGCGGTGGTGATAATAGTAGTAGCGGTGGTGATAATAGTAGTAGTAGCAGTGGTGGTAATAGTAGTAGTAGCGGTGGTGGTAGTAGCAGTAGTAGCGGTGGTGGTAATAGCAGTAGTAGCGGTGGTGGTAATAGCAGTAGTAGCGGTGGTGGTAATAGTAGTAGTAGCGGTGGTGGTAATAGTAGTAGTAGCGGTGGTGGTAATAGCAGTAGTAGCAGTGGTGGTAATAGTAGCAGTAGCGGTGGTGGTAATAGTAGTAGTAGCGGTGGTGGTAATAGTAGTAGTAGCGGTGGTGGTAATAGTAGTAGTAGCGGTGGTGGTAATAGTAGTAGTAGCGGTGGTGGTAATAGTTGCAGTAGCGGTGGTGGTAATAGTAGCAGTAGCGGTGGTGGTAATAGTAGTAGCGGTGGTGGTAATAGTAGCAGTAGCGGTGGTGGTAATAGTAGCAGTAGCGGTGGTGGTAATAGTAGCAGTAGCGGTGGTGGTAATAGTAGCAGTAGCGGTGGTGGTAATAGTAGCAGTAGCGGTGGTGGTAATAGTAGCAGTAGCGGTGGTGGTAATAGTAGCAGTAGCGGTGGTGGTAATAGTAGCAGTAGCGGTGGTGGTAATAGTAGCAGTAGCGGTGGTGGTAATAGTAGCAGTAGCAGTGGTGGTAATAGCAGTAGTAGCGGTGGTGGTAATAGTAGCAGTAGCGGTGGTGGTAATAATAGCAGTAGCAGGGGTGGTAATAGCAGTAGCGGTGTTGGTAATAGTAGCAGTAGCGGTGGTGGTAATAGTAGCAGTAGCGGTGGTAATAGTAGGTAGCGGTGGTGGTAATAGTAGCAGTAGCGGTGGTGGTAATAGAAGAAGAAGCGGTGGTGATAAAAGTAGCAGTAGCGGTGGTGGTAATAGTAGCAGTAGCGGTGGTGGTAATAGTAGCAGTAGTAATAGTAGCAGTAGCAGTGGTGGTAATAGTAGCAGTAGCGGTGGTGGTAATAGTAGCAGTAGCGGTGGTGGTAATAGTAGCAGTAGCGGTGGTGGTAATAGTAGCAGTAGCGGTGGTGGTAATAGTAGCAGTAGCAGTGGTGGTAATAGTAGCAGTAGCGGTGGTGGTAATAGTAGCAGTAGCGGTGGTGGTAATAGCAGTAGTAGCGGTGGTGGTAATAGTAGTAGTAGCGGTGGTGGTAATAGCAGTAGCAGTGGTGGTAATAGTAGCGTAGCGGTGATGGTAATAGTAGTAGTAGCGGTGGTGGTAATAGTAGCAGTAGCGGTGGTGGTAATAGTAGCAGTAGCGGTGGTGGTAATAGTAGCAGTAGCGGTGGTGGTAATAGTAGCAGTAGCGGTGGTGGTAATAGTAGTAGCAGTAGCAGTAGCGTGGTAATAGTAGCAGTAGCGGTGGTGGTAATAGCAGTAGTAGCAGTGGTGGTAATAGTAGCAGTAGCGGTGGTGGTAATAGTAGCAGTAGCGGTGGTGGTAATAGTAGCAGTAGCGGTGGTGGTAATAGTAGTAGCGGTGGTGGTAATAGTAGCAGTAACGGTGGTGGTAATAGTAGCAGTAGCGGTGATGGTAATAGTATTAGTAGCGGTGGTGGTAATAGTAGCAGTAGCGGTGGTGGTAATAGCAGTAGTAGCAATAGTAGCGGTGGTAATAGTAGCAGTAGCGGTAATAGTAGCAGTAGCGGTGGTGGTAATAGTAGTAGCAGTAGCAGTGGTGGTAATACTAGCAGTAGCGGTGGTGGTAATAGTAGCAGTAGCGGTGGTGGTAATAGTAGCAGTAGCGGTGGTGGTAATACTAGCAGTAGCGGTGGTGGTAATAGTAGCAGTAGCGGTGGTGATAATAGTAGCAGTAGCAATAGTAGCGGTGGTGGTAATAGTAGTAGTAGCGGTGGTGGTAATAGTAGCAGTAGCAGGTGGTGGTAATAGTAGCAGTAGCGGTGCGTGGTAATAGTAGTAGTAGCGTGGTGGTAATAGCAGTAGCGGTGGTGGTAATAGTAGCGGTGGTGGTAATAGTAGCAGTAGTAGCGGTGGTGGTAATAGTAGCAGTAGCGGTGGTGGTAATAGTAGCAATAGTAGCAGTAGCAGTGGTGGTAATAGTAGTAGTAGCGGTGGTGGTAATAGTAGCAGTAGCGGTGGTGGTAATAGTAGCAGTAGCGGTGGTGGTAATAGTAGCAGTAGCGGTGGTGGTAATAGTAGTAGTAGCGGTGGTGGTAATAGTAGCAGTAGCGGTGGTGGTAATAGTAGCAGTAGTAGCGCGTGGTGGTAATAGTAGCAGTAGCGGTGGTGGTAATAGTAGCAGTAGCGGTGGTGGTAATAGTAGCAGTAGCGGTGGTGGTAATAGTAGCAGTAGCGGTGGTGGTAATAGTAGCAGTAGCGGTGGTGGTAATAGTAGCAGTAGCGGTGGTGGTAATAGTAGCAGTAGCGGTGGTGGTAATAGTAGCAGTAGCAGTAGCAGTGGTGGTAATAGTAGCAGTAGCAGTGGTGGTAATAGTAGTAGTAGCGGTGGTGGTAATAGTAGCAGTAGCGGTGGTGGTAATAGTAGCAGTAGCGGTGGTGGTAATAGTAGTAGTAGCAGGCGGTGGTGGTAATAGTAGCAGTAGCGGTGGTGGTAATAGTAGTAGCAGTAGCAGTGGTGGTGGTAATAGTAGCAGTAGCGGTGGTGGTAATAGTAGCAGTAGCGGTGGTGGTAATAGTAGCAGTAGCGGTGGTGGTAATAGTAGCAGTAGCGGTGGTGGTAATAGTAGCAGTAGCGGTGGTGGTAATAGTAGCAGTAGCGGTGGTGGTAATAGTAGTAGTAGCGGTGGTGGTAATAGTAGCAGTAGCGGTGGTGGTAATAGTAGCAGTAGCAGTGGTGGTAATAGTAGCAGTAGCGGTGGTGGTAATAGTAGTAGTAGCAGTGGTGGTAATAGTAGCAGTAGCGGTGGTGGTAATAGTAGCAGTAGCGGTGGTGGTAATAGTAGCAGTAGCGGTGGTGGTAATAGTAGTAGTAGCGGTGGTGGTAATAGTAGCAGTAGCGGTGGTGGTAATAGTAGCAGTAGCGGTGGTGGTAATAGTAGCATTTAGCGGTGGTGGTAATAGTAGCAGTAGCGGTGGTGGTAATAGTAGCAGTAGCGGTGGTGGTAATAGTAGTAGTAGCGGTGGTGGTAATAGTAGTAGTAGCGGTGGTGGTAATAGTAGCAGTAGCGGTGGTGGTAATAGTAGTAGTAGCGGTGGTGGTAATAGTAGCAGTAGCGGTGGTGGTAATAGTAGCAGTAGCGGTGGTGGTAATAGTAGTAGTAGCGGTGGTGGTAATAGTAGCAGTAGCGGTGGTGGTAATAGTAGTAGTAGCGGTGGTGGTAATAGTAGCAGTAGCGGTGGTGGTAATAGTAGCAGTAGCAGTGGTGGTAATAGTAGCAGTAGCAGTGGTGGTAATAGTAGTAGTAGCGGTGGTGGTAATAGCAGTAGCGGTGGTGGTAATAGTAGTAGTAGCAGTGGTGGTAATAGTAGTAGTAGCAGTGGTGGTAATAGTAGTAGTAGCAGTGGTGGTAATAGTAGTAGTAGCAGTGGTGGTAATAGTAGTAGTAGCAGTGGTGGTAATAGTAGTAGTAGCAGTGGTGGTAATAGCAGTAGCGGTGGTGGTAATAGTAGTAGTAGCAGTGGTGGTAATAGTAGTAGTAGCAGTGGTGGTAATAGTAGTAGCGGTGGTGGTAATAGCAGTAGCGGTGGTAATAGGTAATAGTAGCAGTAGCGGTGGTGGTAATAGTAGTAGCAGTAGCAGTAGCGGTGGTGGTAATAGTATTAGTAGCGGTGGTGGTAATATTAGTAGTAGCGGTCGTGGTAATAGAAGCAGTAGCGGTGGTGGTAATAGCAGTAGTAGCGGTGGTGGTAATAGTAGCAGTAGCGGTGGTGGTAATAGTAGTAGTAGCGGTGGTGGTAATACTAGTAGTAGCGGTGGTGGTAATAGTAGTAGTAGCGGTGGTGGTAATAGTAGCAGTAGCGGTGGTGGTAATAGTAGCAGTAGCGGTGGTGGTAATAGTAGCAGTAGCGGTGGTGGTAATAGTAGCAGTAGCGGTGGTGGTAATAGTAGCAGTAGCGGTGGTGGTAATAGTAGCAGTAGCGGTGGTGGTAATAGTAGCAGTAGCGGTGGTGGTAATAGTAGCAGTAGCGGTGGTGGTAATAGCAGTAGCGGTGGTGGTAATAGTAGCAGTAGCGGTGGTGGTAATAGTAGCAGTAGCGGTGGTGGTAATAGTAGCAGTAGCGGTGGTGGTAATAGTAGCAGTAGCGGTGGTGGTAATAGTAGCAGTAGCGGTGGTGGTAATAGTAGCAGTAGCGGTGGTGGTAATAGTAGCAGTAGCGGTGGTGGTAATAGTAGCAGTAGCGGTGGTGGTAATAGTAGCAGTAGCGGTGGTGGTAATAGTAGCAGTAGCGGTGGTGGTAATAGCAGTAGTAGCGGTGGTGGTAATAGTAGCAGTAGCGGTGGTGGTAATAGTAGCAGTAGCGGTGGTGGTAATAGTAGCAGTAGCGGTGGTGGTAATAGTAGCAGTAGCAGTGGTGGTAATAGTAGCAGTAGCGGTGGTGGTAATAGTAGCAGTAGCAGTGGTGGTAATAGTAGCAGTAGCGGTGGTGGTAATAGTAGCAGTAGCGGTGGTGGTAATAGTAGCAGTAGCAGTGGTGGTAATAGTAGCAGTAGCGGTGGTGGTAATAGTAGCAGTAGCGGTGGTGGTAATAGTAGTAGTAGCGGTGGTGGTAATAGTAGCAGTAGCGGTGGTGGTAATAGTAGCAGTAGCAGTGGTGGTAATAGTAGCAGTAGCGGTGGTGGTAATAGTAGCAGTAGCGGTGGTGGTAATAGTAGCAGTAGCGGTGGTGGTAATAGTAGCAGTAGCGGTGGTGGTAATAGTAGCAGTAGCGGTGGTGGTAATAGTAGCAGTAGCGGTGGTGGTAATAGCAGTAGTAGCAGTGGTGGTAATAGTAGCAGTAGCGGTGGTGGTAATAGCAGTAGTAGCAGTGGTGGTAATAGTAGCAGTAGCGGTGGTGGTAATAGCAGTAGTAGCAGTGGTGGTAATAGTAGCAGTAGCGGTGGTGGTAATAGCAGTAGTAGCAGTGGTGGTAATAGTAGCAGTAGCGGTGGTGGTAATAGCAGTAGTAGCAGTGGTGGTAATAGTAGCAGTAGCGGTGGTGGTAATAGCAGTAGTAGCAGTGGTGGTAATAGTAGCAGTAGCGGTGGTGGTAATAGCAGTAGTAGCAGTGGTGGTAATAGTAGCAGTAGCGGTGGTGGTAATAGTAGTAGTAGCAGTGGTGGTAATAGTAGCAGTAGCGGTGGTGGTAATAGTAGCAGTAGCGGTGGTGGTAATAGTAGTAGTAGCGGTGGTGGTAATAGTAGCAGTAGCAGTGGTGGTAATAGTAGCAGTAGCGGTGGTGGTAATAGTAGCAGTAGCAGTGGTGGTAATAGTAGCAGTAGCGGTGGTGGTAATAGTAGCAGTAGCGGTGGTGGTAATAGTAGCAGTAGCGGTGGTGGTAATAGTAGTAGTAGCAGTGGTGGTAATAGTAGCAGTAGCGGTGGTGGTAATAGTAGCAGTAGCGGTGGTGGTAATAGTAGCAGTAGCGGTGGTGGTAATACTAGTAGTAGCAGTGGTGGTAATAGTAGCAGTAACGGTTGTGGTAATAGTAGCAGTAGCAGTGGTGGTAATAGTAGCAGTAGCAGTGGTGGTAATAGTAGCAGTAGCGGTGGTGGTAATAGTAGCAGTAGCGGTGGTGGTAATACTAGTAGTAGCAGTGGTGGTAATAGTAGCAGTAGCGGTGGTGGTAATAGTAGTAGTAGCGGTGGTGGTAATAGTAGCAGTAGCAGTGGTGGTAATAGTAGTAGTAGCGGTGGTGGTAATAGTAGCAGTAGCGGTGGTGGTAATAGTAGCAGTAGCAGTGGTGGTAATAGTAGCAGTAGCGGTGGTGGTAATAGTAGCAGTAGCAGTGGTGGTAATAGTAGCAGTAGCAGTGGTGGTAATAGTAGTAGTAGCAGTGGTGGTAATAGTAGCAGTAGCGGTGGTGGTAATAGTAGCAGTAGCAGTGGTGGTAATAGTAGTAGTAGCAGTGGTGGTAATAGTAGCAGTAGCGGTGGTGGTAATAGTAGTAGTAGCAGTGGTGGTAATAGTAGCAGTAGCGGTGGTGGTAATAGTAGCAGTAGCAGTTGTGGTAATAGTAGCAGTAGCAGTGGTGGTAATAGTAGTAGTAGCAGTGGTGATAATAGTAGCAGTAGCGGTGGTGGTAATAGTAGTAGTAGCAGTGGTGATAATAGTAGCAGTAGCGGTGGTGGTAATAGTAGTAGTAGCAGTGGTGGTAATAGTAGCAGTAGCGGTGGTGGTAATAGCAGTAGCAGTGGTGGTAATAGTAGTAGTAGCAGTGGTGGTAATAGTAGCAGTAGCAGTGGTGGTAATAGTAGCAGTAGCAGTGGTGGTAATAGTAGTAGTAGCAGTGGTGGTAATAGTAGCAGTAGCGGTGGTGGTAATAGTAGCAGTAGCAGTGGTGGTAATAGTAGCAGTAGCAGTGGTGGTAATAGTAGTAGTAGCAGTGGTGATAATAGTAGCAGTAGCGGTGGTGGTAATAGTAGTAGTAGCAGTGGTGGTAATAGTAGCAGTAGCGGTGGTGGTAATAGTAGCAGTAGCAGTGGTGGTAATAGTAGCAGTAGCAGTGGTGGTAATAGTAGTAGTAGCAGTGGTGATAATAGTAGCAGTAGCGGTGGTGGTAATAGTAGCAGTAGCAGTGATGGTAATAGTAGCAGTAGCAGTGGTGGTAATAGTAGCAGTAGCAGTGGTGGTAATAGTAGCAGTAGCAGTGGTGGTAATAGTAGCAGTAGCAGTGGTGGTAATAGTAGCAGTAGCAGTGGTGGTAATAGTAGCAGTAGCAGTGGTGGTAATAGTAGCAGTAGCAGTGGTGGTAATAGTAGCAGTAGCGGTGGTGGTAATAGTAGCAGTAGCAGTGGTGGTAATAGTAGCAGTAGCAGTGGTGGTAATAGTAGCAGTAGCAGTGGTGGTAATAGTAGCAGTAGCAGTGGTGGTAATAGTAGTAGTAGCAGTGGTGATAATAGTAGCAGTAGCGGTGTTGGTAATAGTAGCAGTAGCAGTGGTGGTAATAGTAGCAGTAGCGGTGGTGGTAATAGTAGCAGTAGCAGTGGTGGTAATAGTAGTAGTAGCGGTGGTGGTAATAGTAGCAGTAGCAGTGGTGGTAATAGTAGCAGTAGCGGTGGTGGTAATAGTAGTAGTAGCAGTGGTGGTAATAGTAGCAGTAGCGGTGGTGGTAATAGTAGCAGTAGCAGTGGTGGTAATAGTAGCAGTAGCAGTGGTGGTAATAGTAGCAGTAGCGGTGGTGGTAATAGTAGCAGTAGCAGTGGTGGTAATAGTAGCAGTAGCAGTGGTGGTAATAGTAGCAGTAGCGGTGGTGGTAATAGTAGCAGTAGCAGTGGTGATAATAGTAGCAGTAGCAGTGGTGATAATAGTAGCAGTAGCGGTGGTGGTAATAGTAGCAGTAGCGGTGGTGGTAATAGTAGTAGTAGCAGTGGTGGTAATAGTAGTAGTAGCAGTGGTGGTAATAGTAGTTGTAGCAGTGGTGATAATAGTAGCAGTAGCGGTGGTGGTAATAGCAGTAGCGGTGGTGGTAATAGTAGCAGTAGCGGTGGTGGTAATAGTAGTTGTAGCAGTGGTGGTAATAGCAGTAGCGGTGGTGGTAATAGTAGCAGTAGCAGTGGTGGTAATAGTAGTTGTAGCAGTGGTGATAATAGTAGCAGTAGCGGTGGTGGTAATAGCAGTAGCGGTGGTGGTAATAGTAGCAGTAGCGGTGGTGGTAATAGTAGTTGTAGCAGTGGTGGTAATAGCAGTAGCGGTGGTGGTAATAGTAGCAGTAGCAGTGGTGGTAATAGTAGTTGTAGCAGTGGTGATAATAGTAGCAGTAGCGGTGGTGGTAATAGCAGTAGCGGTGGTGGTAATAGTAGCAGTAGCAGTGGTGGTAATAGTAGTTGTAGCAGTGGTGGTAATAGTAGCAGTAGCAGTGGTGGTAATAGTAGCAGTAGCGGTGGTGGTAATAGCAGCAGTAGCAGTGGTGGTAATGACAGCTGATGAGTTAGACATATGTGCAGCACCTATGTGTCTTTATATTGAATAAGTTTGGCCGGTGAGTTTTTATTCAGTAAAGTCAGTGGTTGGAGTAACGTCTTCAGAATAAAGTTACCCAGTTATTGCACATGTCTGATTCATCAAATTGTCGGTGTTACAAACCAGTGATATAAGTAGTGATAACAGTGGTAATAATAGTAGTTGTGGTAGTAATGGTATTAGTAGCAGTAATAATTAGTAGCAGTAATAATTAGTAGCAGTACAATAACTACAGCAGTAATTAGTAGCAGTACAGTAACTACAACTAGTAATAGTAGTTGTAGTTACTGTAGTAAACTTTACTATCTCATAGCAAATAACATGAAACAAGGTAATATATACAGAAATAAGGGGTAAACGTAGGTGAGAATCAACAGCAGCGGCAGTGAACAATTGAGTCATGACTCACTCAGCGACGAATATAAAACATCAGAGAGAAAGTGAGATGGAATCCTCCGAAATGAGATTAGCAGGTGGCGCTGCAGGAGTTACGCTGCAGGAGTTACGCTGCAGGAGTTTGGATCCCCTCCAAGGGCCTCTCTCTTAGCCTTGACCTGACCCCTCTCGATACAGATGGGTTTAAATGCAGCTTAAGGCGGCACACTACCTCCAAGCCACACTCTTTTTCCGTCATCTTCGGAGCATAATTTGACAAGACAGAACTCCCTGGTGGGTATTACCATGTGTGGAACATTATTAAAGTTCTACTTTTAGTCACAAGGAAATACAATAACGGGTTCTTCATTAGAGACAATATTGCTTTGTAAGATACCAGGGTTAATGACACGTACATGTGTGTAAATCAAGAGTCGTTGACACCAGAGGTATGGAGCCAGACAAGAGTCGTTAACACCAGAGGTATGGAGCCAGAGAAGAGTCGTTGACACCAGAGGTATGGAGCCAGACAAGAGTCGTTGACACCAGAGGTATGGAGCCAGACAAGAGTCGTTAACACCAGAGGTATGGAGCCAGACAAGAGTTGTTAACACCAGAGGTATGGAGCCAGACAAGAGTTGTAACGCCAGAGGTATGGAGCCAGACAAGTGTTGTAACACCAGAGATATGGAGCTAGACAAGAGTTGTAACACCAGAGGTATGGAGCCAGACAAGAGTTGTAACACCAGAGGTATGGAGCCAGACAAGAGTTGTAACACCAGAGGTATGGAGCCAGACAAGAGTCGTTGACACCAGAGGTATGGAGCCAGACAAGAGTTGTAACGCCAGAGGTATGGAGCCAGACAAGAGTTGTAACACCAGAGGTATGGAGCCAGACAAGAGTCGTTGACACCAGAGGTATGGAGCCAGACAAGAGTTGTAACGCTAGAGGTATGGAGCCAGACAATAGTCGTTGACACCAGAGGTATGGAGCCAGACAAGAGTTGTAACACCAGAGGTATGGAGCCAGACAAGAGTCGTTGACACCAGAGGTATGGAGCCAGACAAGAGTTGTAACGCTAGAGGTATGGAGCCAGACAAGAGTCGTTGACACCAGAGGTATGGAGCCAGACAAGAGTTGTAACGCTAGAGGTATGGAGCCAGACAAGAGTCGTTGACACCAGAGGTATGGAGCCAGACAAGAGTTGTAACGCCAGGGGTATGGAGCCAGACAAGAGTCGTTGACACCAGAGGTATGGAGCCAGACAAGAGTTGTAACGCCAGGGGTATGGAGCCAGAGAAGAGTCGTTGACATCAGAGGTATAGAGCCAGACAAGAGTCGTTGACATCAGAGGTATGGAGCCAGACAAGAGTTGTAACGCCAGGGGTATGGAGCCAGAGAAGAGTCGTTGACATCAGAGGTATAGAGCCAGACAAGAGTCGTTGACATCAGAGGTATGGAGCCAGACAAGAGTAGTAACGCAAGGGGTATTGAGCCAGACAAAAGTCGTTGACATCAGAGGTATGGAGCCAGACAAGAGTCGTTGACATCAGAGGTATGGAGCCAGACAAGAGTTGTAACGCCAGGGGTATTGAGCCAGACAAAAGTCGTTGACACCAGGGGTGTGGAGCCAGACAAGAGCCGTTGACACCAGAGGTATGGAGCCAGACAAAAGTCGTTGACATCAGAGGTATGGAGCCACACAGCGAGGAAATGCCAAAGTTATCACCTCGAATTCTATAAAAAAATAAATCTTAAAAACATACTGAGGGTCCGCGGTTCGATCCTCGGCATGAGTGAAACGTTGAGCATATTTCCTTACACCTGCTGCATCTGTTTACCTAGCAGTAAATAGGTACCTGGACGTTAGTCGACTGTTGTGGGTGGCATCCCTGGGGTTGGTAGTCTACCTGAGGGCTGGGTCTGAGAATTAGCTCAGGCAGGATAACACTTCTTAATCTGTAAATTCAATTGTGTAAAAAAAAATATTGGATCCATTTGAGGCAAACATTTCTGAAAGTGAAACTATTATTAACGAGTCTCAGTGAAGCCATTTTTAACGAGTAAACGAGGCTCAGTGAAGCCTTAACGAGTGAATGTGAACTGTGCTCTTTGATTCAGACGCTCTTAAAAATATAGCCAGCATTAAATAGTGTAGAAATGGATCGTTCACTGGAGAAAGTTGTGAAAATCTGGACTCATTGTATCGATAAAGTCGCCGAGGGTGAGAGATTAAAGTGTTCTTAGAAAGTCAACAGTGGAAAAACATTAAGAAGCGTGGAACGAAAAGAAAAGTTTAGAATTATCTAAGTAAAATCAGCATGTTGTGAACGATCCAGAGTGAGAGAGAGAGAGAGAGAGGTAACGTAGATAAATATAAAAACAGTTAAATTAAACTTTAGTTAAAATGTAAATCTGTCTGTTGTAGGCTCTCGAAGTTCGAGTTAGAGCGTGTAAGTTTGCCAGGACGGGTTCTGGCCCGGGTCTTCTCCATGCAGTGACCCGGCAGTGGTTCCCGAAGAAGTTCGGACTTGGTACAGGTTTCATGTACCGGGTACAGCCGCATGGCGGGGCAGCCCTATGACAAATAATAATAATAATAATAATAATAATAATAATAATAATAATAATAATAATAATAATACCTTTATTTCTACCAGTACATGTACAAGGTACACAGACCTCGCTGACATCAATGCAGAGCATTTTGTATGACCCTTGTAGGTTTAGCGCTTCTTTTTTATTATAATATGTAGAGCATTTCGGGCAAATTGGGTCAGTTTTGTCCCAGGATGCGACCCACACCAGTCGACTAACTCCCAGGTACCCATTTTACTGATGGGTGATCATAGACAACCGGTGTAAGGAAACACACCCAATGTTTCTACCCTCGCCGGGAATCGAATCAGGACCTTCGCCGTGTGAAGCGAGAGCTTTAGCCACCAGGCCACGGGGCCACAAAGGCCTTGGTGAGTTTTCTGCAGGTCAAGTGGAGTACTGCTGACAGTTCTAGGCGGGGGCAGCCCTAAGCCAAGGCCTCGGTGAGCCGTCTATGTACAGTATGTTGGGTCTAAAGTATTATAGCTCAGTAAAGTGACATGTGTCGTTCAGTTGTGGTGAGTCACCTCAATGATGTGAGTCACGGTGACCTTCCCTTCAGCTTCCCTATGACTGCTGCCAGTGTAGGAAGAAAGAACCTTCACAAACTTCAAGTTCCTCCCCCTCCCCCAATCTTCACAACCACGCGCGCGGGTCTCTCCCCCCCCCCCCCCCCCACACACACACACACACACACACACACACAACCATCAAGTATATAACCCCAGTGTGGAGCGCTGACCTTAAATTAAAAAGGTTCAGAGATTTGCAATCAGAACAGTCACAGAGCTGATGAGAATCCACTATACAAACAGACTGAATGAACTGTACCTATTAGTCCAGGACAAGAGGAGAACATGGAGAGATGTGATTACGACATACAAAACAATGAAGGATATTGATGGGGCTTTTGAACTAAGTGAATCAAGTGACATAGACGGAAACTAATGACAAAAATAAGTCTTGGGAATGTTAGGAAGTACTTTCTTAATCTCAAAGGGGTAAAACAAGTGGAAGGATCTGAATTAAGACTTGTGATGTAGATAAGTGCCATACGTAAGATCAGGTAAGATAAACTAAAAACAAACTGAAAATAATAATATCGATCGATGCTTTAAGTGCAGACGCTGACGCAGGCAACCCATTGGCTGCCTGGACACTGTTGACGCGAGCAGCACCCACACAGGCAGCACTGTAGATGGTGCCTCCCGTCTGCTAGATTAAATTGAGGCGGACAGGTAACAGAAGGCAGGTGGGTACTAACACGATATGCTGTATGCAGTAGATGTGTGTAGCTGCCGTCCGCCCTGATGTGTATAGCTGCCGCCCACCCTGATGTGTATAACTGCCGTCCGCCCTGATGTGTATAGCTGCCGTCTGCCCTGATGTGTATAGCTGCCGTCCTCCCTGATGTGTATATCTGCCGTCCACCCTGATATGTATAGCTGCCGTCCGCCCTGATGTGTATAGCTGCCGTCCGCCCTGATGTGTATAGCTGCCGTCTGCCCTGATGTGTATAGCTGCCGTCCTCCCTGATGTGTATATCTGCCGTCCACCCTGATGTGTATAGCTGCCGTCCGCCCTGATGTGTATAGCTGCCGTCCGCCCTGATGTGTATAGCTGCCGTCCGCCCTGATGTGTATAGCTGCCGTCCTCCCTGATGTGTATAGCTGCCGTCCGCCCTGATGTGTTTAGCTGCCGTCCTCCCTGATGTGTATATCTGCCGTCCACCCTGATGTGTATAGCTGCCGTCCGCCCTGATGTGTATAGCTGCCGTCCGCCCTGATGTGTATAGCTACCGTCCTCCCTGATGTGTATAGCTGCCGCCCACACTGATGTGTATAGCTGCCGTCCACCCTGATGTGTATAGCTGTCGCCCACCCTGATGTGTATAGCTGCCGTCCACCCTGATGTGTATAGCTGCCGTCCGCCCTGATGTGTATAGCTGCCGTCCGCCCTGATGTGTATAGCTGCCGCCCACCCTGATGTGTATAGCTGCCGTCCGCCCTGATGTGTATAGCTCCCGTCCACCCTGATGTGTATAGCTGCCGCCCACCCTGATGTGTATAGCTGCCGTCCGCCCTGATGTGTATAGCTGCCTTCCACCCTGATGTGTGTAGCTACCGCCCACCCTGATGTGTGTAGCTACCGCCCACCCTGATGTGTGTAGCTGCCGCACACCAGGATGTGTATAGCTGCCGTCCGCCCTGATGTGTATAGCTGCCGTCCGCCCTGATGTGTATAGCTGCCGTCCGCCCTGATGTGTATAGTTGCCGTCCACCCTGATGTGTATAGCTGCCGGCCACCCTGAGGTGTGTAGCTACCGTGCACCCTGATGTGTGTAGCTACCGCCCACCCTGATGTGTGTAGCTACCGCCCACCCTGATGTGTGTAGCTGCCGCCCACCCTGATGTGTATAGCTGCCGTCCGCCCTGATGTGTATAGCTGCCGTCCACCCTGATGTGTATAGCTGCCGTCCACCCTGATGTGTGTAGCTACCGCCCACCCTGATGTGTGTAGCTGCCGCCCACCCTGATGTGTGTAGCTGCCGCCCACCCTGATGTGTGTAGCTGCCGCCCACCCTGATGTGTGTAGCTGCCGCCCACCCTGATGTGTGTAGCTGCCGCCCACCCTGATGTGTGTAGCTGCCGCCCACCCTGATGTGTGTAGCTACCGCCCACCCTGATGTCCACAGCATCACTCAAGGACATCACTCACATCAACATTAGTTTCTCTTATGCTGTTACTTAGTCACTTCGTGCACGTTGTCTTAACTTTTGTCTTGTTGTATAGTTTGTAATCTTAAGTGTTGTATAGTTTGTAATCTTAAGTGTTGTATAGTTTGTAATCTTAAGTGTTGTATAGTTTGTAATCTTAAGTGTTGTATAGCTTGTAATCTTAAGTGTTGTATAGTTTGTAATCTTAAGTGTTGTATAGCTTGTAATCTTAAGTGTTGTATAGTTTGTAATCTTAAGTGTTGTATAGTTTGTAATCTTAAGTGTTGTATAGTTTGTAATCTTAAGTGTTGTATAGTTTGTAATCTTAAGTGTTGTATAGTTTGTAATCTTAAGTGTTGTATAGCTTGTAATCTTAAGTGTTGTATAGTTTGTAATCTTAAATGTTGTATAGTTTGTAATCTTAAGTGTTGTATAGTTTGTAATCTTAAGTGTTGTATAGTTTGTAATCTTAAGTGTTGTATAGTTTGTAATCTTAAATGTTGTATAGTTTGTAATCTTAAGTGTTGTATAGTTTGTAATCTTAAGTGTTGTATAGTTTGTAGTCTTAAGTGTTGTATAGTTTGTAATCTTAAGTGTTGTATAGCTTGTAATCTTAGGTGTTGTATAGTTTATAATCTTAAGTGTTGTATAGCTTGTAATCTTAAGTGTTGTATAGTTTATAATCTTAAGTGTTGTATAGTTTGTAATCTTAAGTGTTGTATAGCTTGTAATCTTAAGTGTTGTATAGTTTATAATCTTAAGTGTTGTATAGTTTGTAATCTTAAGTGTTGTATAGTTTGTAATCTTAAGTGTTGTATAGTTTGTAATCTTAAGTGTTGTATAGTTTGTAATCTTAAGTGTTGTATAGTTTGTAATCTTAAGTGTTGTATAGTCTGTAATCTTAAGTGTTGTATAGCTTGTAATCTTAAGTGTTGTATAGTTTGTAATCTTAAGTGTTGTATAGTTTGTAATCTTAAGTGTTGTATAGCTTGTAATCTTAAGTGTTGTATAGTTTGTAATCTTAATGACCTCAGCGGTAAACGATAGTCTTGTCTGAAGACGCTGAGGTAAGCATCACCTATGATCACTTGATGGTTTTTGGGATCACCTGATGGTCTCAGGGATCCACTGATTGTCTTGGGAATCACCTGACAGCTTTCTGAGGTCACCTGATAGTCTTGGGGATGAGAAGAGCTGACTGGAGCTCAGGTATTGATACGTCAGTACCGCCCAGGTCCCTCTCCTGTCCTCAAGGATAAATCAAAAATAAAATGAATGATCTTTAGCTTCATTTGTCAACGTCTTGGACGAGAGTGTTGCCACTCTCACCACCAGTGATGTTTGAGTGACGAGAGTGTTGTCACTCTCACCACCAGTGATGTTTGAGTGACGAGAGTGTTGTCACTCTCACCACCAGTGATGTTTGAGTGACGAGTGTTGCCACTCTCACCACCAGTGATGTTTGAGTGACGAGTGTTGCCACTCTCACCACCAGTGATGTTTGAGTGATGAGAGTGTTGCCACTCTCACCACCAGTGATGTTTGAGTGATGAGAGTGTTGCCACTCTCACCACCAGTGATGTTTGAGTGATGAGAGTGTTGCCACTCTCACCACCAGTGATGTTTGAGTGATGAGAGTGTTGCCACTCTCACCACCAGTGATGTTTGAGTGACGAGTGTTGCCACTCTCACCACCAGTGATGTTTGAGTGACAAGTGTTGCCACTCTCACCACCAGTGATGTTTGACTGACGAGTGTTGCCACTCTCACCACCAGTGATGTTTGAGTGATGAGAGTGTTGTCACTCTCACCACCAGTGATGTCTGAGTGACGAGTGTTGCCACTCTCACCACCAGTGATGTCTGAGTGACGAGAGTGTTGCCACTCTCACCACCAGTGATGTCTGAGTGACGAGTGTTGCCACTCTCACCACCAGTGATGTTTGAGTGATGAGAGTGTTGCCACTCTCACCACCAGTGATGTTTGAGTGACGAGAGTGTTGTCACTCTCACCACCAGTGATGTTTGAGTGACGAGAGTGTTGTCACTCTCACCACCAGTGATGTCTGAGTGATGAGAATGTTGCCACTCTCACCACCAGTGATGTCTGAGTGACGAGAGTGTTGCCACTCTCACCACCAGTGATGTTTGAGTGATGAGAGTGTTGCCACTCTCACCACCAGTGATGTTTGAGTGATGAGAGTGTTGCCACTCTCACCACCAGTGATGTTTGAGTGATGAGAGTGTTGCCACTCTCACCACCAGTGATGTTTGAGTGATGAGAGTGTTGCCACTCTCACCACCAGTGATGTTTGAGTGACGAGAGTGTTGCCACTCTCACCACCAGTGATGTTTGAGTGATGAGAGTGTTGCCACTCTCACCACCAGTGATGTTTGAGTGACGAGAGTGTTGCCACTCTCACCACCAGTGATGTTTGAGTGATGAGAGTGTTGCCACTCTCACCACCAGTGATGTTTGAGTGATGAGAGTGTTGCCACTCTCACCACCAGTGATGTTTGAGTGATGAGAGTGTTGCCACTCTCACCACCAGTGATGTTTGAGTGACAAGTGTTGCCACTCTCACCACCAGTGATGTTTGAGTGACGAGTGTTGCCACTCTCACCACCAGTGATGTTTGAGTGACGAGAGTGTTGCCACTCTCACCACCAGTGATGTTTGAGTGATAAGAGTGTTGCCACTCTCACCACCAGTGATGTTTGAGTGACGAGTGTTGCCACTCTCACCACCAGTGATGTTTGAGTGATGAGAGTGTTGCCACTCTCACCACCAGTGATGTTTGAGTGATGAGAGTGTTGCCACTCTCACCACCAGTGATGTTTGAGTGATGAGAGTGTTGCCACTCTCACCACCAGTGATGTTTGAGTGATGAGAGTGTTGCCACTCTCACCACCAGTGATGTTTGAGTGATGAGAGTGTTGCCACTCTCACCACCAGTGATGTTTGAGTGACGAGAGTGTTGCCACTCTCACCACCAGTGATGTTTGAGTGATGAGAGTGTTGCCACTCTCACCACCAGTGATGTTTGAGTGACGAGAGTGTTGCCACTCTCACCACCAGTGATGTTTGAGTGATGAGAGTGTTGCCACTCTCACCACCAGTGATGTTTGAGTGATGAGAGTGTTGCCACTCTCACCACCAGTGATGTTTGAGTGATGAGAGTGTTGCCACTCTCACCACCAGTGATGTTTGAGTGACAAGTGTTGCCACTCTCACCACCAGTGATGTTTGAGTGACGAGTGTTGCCACTCTCACCACCAGTGATGTTTGAGTGACGAGAGTGTTGCCACTCTCACCACCAGTGATGTTTGAGTGATAAGAGTGTTGCCACTCTCACCACCAGTGATGTTTGAGTGACGAGTGTTGCCACTCTCACCACCAGTGATGTTTGAGTGATGAGAGTGTTGCCACTCTCACCACCAGTGATGTTTGAGTGATGAGAGTGTTGCCACTCTCACCACCAGTGATGTTTGAGTGACGAGAGTGTTGCCACTCTCACCACCAGTGATGTTTGAGTGATGAGAGTGTTGCCACTCTCACCACCAGTGATGTTTGAGTGACGAGTGTTGCCACTCTCACCACCAGTGATGTTTGAGTGATGAGAGTGTTGCCACTCTCACCACCAGTGATGTTTGAGTGATGAGAGTGTTGCCACTCTCACCACCAGTGATGTTTGAGTGACGAGAGTGTTGCCACTCTCACCACCAGTGATGTTTGAGTGATGAGAGTGTTGCCACTCTCACCACCAGTGATGTTTGAGTGACGAGAGTGTTGCCACTCTCACCACCAGTGATGTTTGAGTGACGAGAGTGTTGCCACTCTCACCACCAGTGATGTTTGAGTGACGAGAGTGTTGCCACTCTCACCACCAGTGATGTTTGAGTGATGAGAGTGTTGCCACTCTCACCACCAGTGATGTTTGAGTGACGAGAGTGTTGCCACTCTCACCACCAGTGATGTTTGAGTGACGAGAGTGTTGCCACTCTCACCACCAGTGATGTCTGAGTGACGAGAGTGTTGCCACTCTCACCACCAGTGATGTTTGAGTGATGAGAGTGTTGCCACTCTCACCACCAGTGATGTTTGAGTGACGAGAGTGTTGCCACTCTCACCACCAGTGATGTTTGAGTGACGAGAGTGTTGCCACTCTCACCACCAGTGATGTCTGAGTGACGAGAGTGTTGCCACTCTCACCACCAGTGATGTTTGAGTGACGAGAGTGTTGCCACTCTCACCACCAGTGATGTTTGAGTGACGAGAGTGTTGCCACTCTCACCACCAGTGATGTTTGAGTGACGAGAGTGTTGCCACTCTCACCACCAGTGATGTTTGAGTGACGAGAGTGTTGCCACTCTCACCACCAGTGATGTCTGAGTGACGAGAGTGTTGCCACTCTCACCACCAGTGATGTCTGAGTGACGAGAGTGTTGCCACTCTCACCACCAGTGATGTCTGAGTGACGAGAGTGTTGCCACTCTCACCACCAGTGATGTCTGAGTGACGAGAGTGTTGCCACTCTCACCACCAGTGATGTCTGAGTGACGAGAGTGTTGCCACTCTCACCACCAGTGATGTCTGAGTGACGAGAGTGTTGCCACTCTCACCACCAGTGATGTCTGAGTGACGAGAGTGTTGCCACTCTCACCACCAGTGATGTCTGAGTGACGAGAGTGTTGCCACTCTCACCACCAGTGATGTCTGAGTGACGAGAGTGTTGCCACTCTCACCACCAGTGATGTCTGAGTGACGAGAGTGTTGCCACTCTCACCACCAGTGATGTCTGAGTGACGAGAGTGTTGCCACTCTCACCACCAGTGATGTCTGAGTGACGAGAGTGTTGCCACTCTCACCACCAGTGATGTCTGAGTGACGAGAGTGTTGCCACTCTCACCACCAGTGATGTCTGAGTGACGAGAGTGTTGCCACTCTCACCACCAGTGATGTCTGAGTGACGAGAGTGTTGCCACTCTCACCACCAGTGATGTCTGAGTGACGAGAGTGTTGCCACTCTCACCACCAGTGATGTCTGAGTGACGAGAGTGTTGCCACTCTCACCACCAGTGATGTCTGAGTGACGAGAGTGTTGCCACTCTCACCACCAGTGATGTCTGAGTGACGAGAGTGTTGCCACTCTCACCACCAGTGATCACTGAGTGACAAGAGTGTTGCCACTTTCACCACCAGTGATGTCTGAGTGACGAGAGTGTTGCCACTCTCACCACCAGGGATGTCTGAGTGACGAGAGTGTTGCCACTCTCACCACCAGTGATGTCTGAGTGACGAGAGTGTTGCCACTCTCACCACCAGTGATGTCTGAGTGACGAGAGTGTTGCCACTCTCACCACCAGTGATGTCTGAGTGACGAGAGTGTTGCCACTCTCACTACCAGTGATGTCTGAGTGACGAGAGTGTTGCCACTCTCACCACCAGTGATGTCTGAGTGAAAGCTAATTATGTGCAGAAGAATTTTTAGGAAAATTGATTAGATAAGAATTAAGACTCTGACGTCATTGAATCAAGTGAAGTCAGTAAGAACTAGTGAATGTTTATAATAATCCTATCACGATTATATTAATCTTAATTATGATACATTTTTGAAGCAATTCACACTTGGGAATATTTTTTCTTGAACAAAGATCTTGATTTCATTGTGTAGACTGAAGAAGCCAATGCTTCGTCTGCTGTTTTAACGAGTTAACATTATAATGAAATACCTTGAAACTCTTAAATCATATAATGCACTATATACAATGTGCCTCTTATAACAACTTTCTCACCATCCTCTACTAACTCCTGTAATTTTTCTGTCATTTTAAAACTTGTGAAATAGCTCCTAACGTATTTAATATTGAAGTGTATCTTTAGTTTCCAAGAACGTCTCCTTGACCCCCGTTCTCACATTTCAGTAAGTCGCTATCTGCAGTGTAAACACTCCTAGTTAAATCCTTTTCTCCAAGGTCGTCAGGTTTACTTCATTTCCTCTTCACTGTGCATTCCTCTCATCTCTATAACTGTTTATTATTATTATTAATTTTATTGTTGTATTTATGGGAAAGTGGTTAAAGCCTTTAAAAATAATCTGGTTGCATACCTGTGGACCTTTTCGAGTTTCTGAACTTGCTGATCGGGTGGATGCTTCACGCTGGAACTGAGTATATAGAGGTAGTTGTAGTCACCTAGTTTATATCTGCAGAGATTGGACTCTAGCTTTTGAGCCCTGCATGCGCTCTCAGGTCAACCCTTTAGACTTCCTTGTTTCCCCTGTATCATACTTCGTATCCGTTGATGAAGTTAGTCTTCGCTAGGTGAAGGTCTCCTGGGACCTGTCTTTTGAGTTTTACTGACCAGCGTTACTGGTCTCTGGTAGCCTGGCCCCTAACATACCTACTCTTAAAACTATGTTTCAGTTAGTCTCCATTGCACCAGTGTTTGCAGAAGTCGCGTTTTATACTTTATCGACCGGCCTTACTGGTTTCTGGCATCTAGAGTCTTATCACACCTACTTTTACAACAGCATATAGCTTGCCTCCACAACTACATCCAGAGAATTCTGGTTTTAGCTCCAGGAGCGGGGAGGGTTCGAACCCAAGGCAAACCAGCAGTAAATTTTTTTGTTCAACTCTGAGAGTTAAAAAAAAATAAACGTCTATGTGATTCATCTGTGTTTTTAAGATTCTATGTCCCTACCCGCCCTATAAAAATCTTTTGAACATCTTGTGTGCCGTAATCATGGCTCTCAGTCTTGATTCAAACTTTTGTTTATGGTGTAGCGGAGTTGCTTTCTCGATTAGAGTATGTTGGTCCTCCTTGCAGAGGTGTCAGGGCCAGTTCATGGTATCTTTCATGTTCAACACTGGGATTAAAGTATACGGTAAAATGGTGATTAATACAGAGTAAGGAGAGTAAGGCAGTATAAACAGTTGCTGAGGTCAGGAACTGTAAGGGTTGAGGACAAGGCTACGTGATGGCCGAGTTTTGCTTAGAATGCAGTGTGTCAAGAGTTTAAAAATAATGAAGCTTCCAGTATCTTGAGCTGTGATGTTGATGTTATTTCCTGATGAGTGGTTTAGCGCTACTGAAGACTGTGCGGCGCAAGCCTAATATATTATCCCGAGTCGTAGCAATTCTTCGTGTTAATTGTTCAGTATTTACAGGTTAATTACCTTCACGAGATCATTATCGTTGAGAACACAGCATTGTCTTGTCAAGACAGGCGGGTGGTAACTGCAACTGCATCAACGGTAGTGACTAGAGAGAAAGAATGACCTTCCTGCCTCTCAGTACATTATATATTTTCAAGACGAGTGTCCTAAAATGGAAAAGGAAATGATAATTTCTATGGATATGAGGCCCACTTAACACTAATAATAGTCAAAATGTATTGAAGACTAAAATAAAAGAAGTGTGTGTGAGTCTGAGGCGGAATTATATCTTCCTGTATAGTTATGTAACCTGTCTGATGTGTATTGTGAGCGTCACACTGGCACGATCACTTCACTATCAGTGGCACGATCACTTCACTATCAGTGGCACGATCACTTCACTATCAGTGACACGATCACTTCACTATCAGTGGCACGATCACTTCACTATCAGTGGCACGATCACTTCACTATCAGTGGCACGATCACTTCACTATCAGTGGCACGATCACTTCACTATCAGTGGCACGATCACTTCACTATCAGTGGCACGATCACTTCACTATCAGTGGTACTATCACTTCACTATCAGTGGTACTATCACTTCACTATCAGTGGTACTATCACTTCACTATCGGTGGTACTATCACTTCACTATCAGTGGTACTATCACTTCACTATCAGTGGTACTATCACTTCACTATCAGTGGTACTATCACTTCACTATCAGTGGTACTATCACTTCACTATCAATGGTACTATCACTTCACTATCAGTGGTACTATCACTTCACTATCAGTGGTACTATCACTTCACTATCGGTGGTACTATCACTTCACTATCAGTGGTACTATCACTTCACTATCAGTGGTACTATCACTTCACTATCAGTGGTACTATCACTTCACTATCAGTGGTACTATCACTTCACTATCAGTGGTACTATCACTTCACTATCAGTGGTACTATCACTTCACTATCAGTGGTACTATCACTTCACTATCAGTGGTACTATCACTTCACTATCAGTGGTACTATCACTTCACTATCAATGGTACTATCACTTCACTATCAGTGGTACTATCACTTCACTATCAGTGGTACTATCACTTCACTATCGGTGGTACTATCACTTCACTATCAGTGGTACTATCACTTCACTATCAGTGGTACTATCACTTCACTATCAGTGGTACTATCACTTCACTATCAATGGTACTATCACTTCACTATCAATGGTACTATCACTTAACTATCGGTGGTACTATCACTTCACTATCGGTGGTACTATCACTTCACTATCAGTGGTACTATCACTTCACTATCGGTGGTACTATCACTTCACTATCAGTGGTACTATCACTTCACTATCAGTGGTACTATCACTTCACTATCAGTGGTACTATCACTTCACTATCAGTGGTACTATCACTTCACTATCAGTGGTACTATCACTTCACTATCAGTAGTACTATCACTTCACTATCAGTGGTACTATCACTTCACTATCGGTGGTACTATCACTTCACTATCAGTGGTACTATCACTTCACTATCAGTGGTACTATCACTTCACTATCAGTGGTACTATCACTTCACTATCAGTGGTACTATCACTTCACTATCAATGGTACTATCACTTCACTATCAATGGTACTATCACTTCACTATCAATGGTACTATCACTTCACTATCAGTGGTACTATCACTTCACTATCAGTGGTACTATCACTTCACTATCAGTGGTACTATCACTTCACTATCAGTGGTACTATCACTTCACTATCAGTGGTACTATCACTTCACTATCAGTGGTACTATCACTTCACTATCAGTGGTACTATCACTTCACTATCAATGGTACTATCACTTCACTATCAGTGGTACTATTCCTGGTACTATAACTTCACTAACACTTGTATTATCACCTCGTTGTCAGTGGTAGTATTACTGATACTA
Organism: Cherax quadricarinatus; assembly: GCF_038502225.1. Lineage (NCBI taxonomy): Eukaryota > Metazoa > Arthropoda > Malacostraca > Decapoda > Parastacidae > Cherax > Cherax quadricarinatus. The sequence continues at coordinate 32,669,944 of NC_091304.1, forward strand.
TCAGTAATACTACCAGTAATACTATCAGTAATACTACCAGTAATACTATCAGTAATACTACCACCGATGTAAATTGTCAATTTCCATCCAGCGGATTAATTGAACGTTTAAGCTGAAATCTAATGGGCGTTCCCGTGGGTTGTGGGATCTGCTGATTATCTGACATAAATTTGCAAGATGTACAAGGAAAATTATTAGGAAAGAGATCATTTGAGGGATTAGGCCGCAGTCTGGAGATTGACGGAGGATGAGATTAATGGATGACTTGTGGATGTTGATGGATGACTTGTGGTTGACGGATGACGTGTGGTTGACGGATGACTTGGACTTGTAGATGTTGATGGATGACTTGTAGTTGACGGATGACTTGGACTTGTAGATGTTGATGGATGACTTGTTGACAGATGACTTGGACTTGTAGATGTTGACGGATGACTTGTGGTTGACGGATGACTTGGATTTGTAGATGTTGATGGATGATTTGTAGTTGACGGATGACTTGGACTTGTAGATGTTGACGGATGACTTGTGGTTGACGGATGACTTGGACTTGTAGATGTTGATGGATGACTTGTTGTTGACGGATGACTTGGACTTGTAGATGTTGATGGATGACTTGTGGTTGACGGATGACTTGGACTTGTAGATGTTGATGGATGACTTGGACTTGTAGATGTTGATGGATGACTTGTGGTTGACGGATGACTTGGACTTGTAGATGTTGATGGATGACTTGGACTTGTAGATGTTGATGGATGACTTGGACTTGTAGATGTTGATGGATGACTTGTGGTTGACGGATGACTTGGACTTGTAGATGTTGATAGATGACTTGTAGTTGACGGATGACTTCTGGATATTCATGGATGACTTGTGGTTGACGGATGGCTTGTAGATGTTGATGGATGACTTGTAGATGTTGATGGATGATTTGTGGATGTTAATGGATGACTTGAAGATGTTAGTTTAATATGTTTGTCATGCACTTCATACCCAGCCTGTGGACGGTAGTCAAAAGATCAGAGGTACATAATGGGTCCAGGGACCGGACCGCAAAGTTTTGATAGCTGAACTAGTTACAAAGGTAATGAAGATGTTGATAGATGATTTGTGGATGTTGATGGATGACTTGTGGTTGATGGATGACTTGTGGATGTTGATGGATGACTTACGGATATATTTCTACTCTATATACACTGTGACGAGGATATCTCATTCTTTGTATACATGTACAAAAAATTCGCAGACAGGCGATCTTAATGCAAGACAAGCCACGGGGGGGGGTGGAATCTTAAGCTCAAGTACTTTCACAATTCTCAGTGCGTCATCAGGAGCTGTGCAATGTTGCAAAGGCAGCAACAGGAGAAATGAGGGGAAGTTTTTACAGGTACCACCCAGGCTACCATACCTTGTAAAAACTTCCTTTCATTTCTCCTGTTGCTGCCTTTGCAATATTGCACAGCTCCTGATGACGCATTAAGATTTCCACCCCCGTGGCTTGTCTTGCATATATATACATACATACATACATACATACATACATACATATATATATATATATATATATATATATATATATATATATATATATATATGTCGTGCCGAATAGGCAGAACTTGCGATCTTGGTTTAAATAGCAACGCTCATCTTGCCATATAAGGTAAGCAAAAATTTGTGTATGCAATAATTTCGCCAAAATCATTCTGAACCTAATGAAAAAAATTGATTTCATTGTGTTTGTTTAGTATTAAATTATTGTAAACAAATCTAAAATATATTTAGTTGGGTTAGGCTAAAATAAATTGTTCTTGTTATAATAAGGTTAGGTAAGTTTTCTAAGATTCTTCTGGAGCAAAATTAAAAATTTTTACATTAACATTAATGAAAAAATATATATTTAAACGTATAAGAGAAAATTTTAAAAAGGTAAAAAGGACTTAATTTTAAATGAGTTCTTGCTAATTGACCAGTTTTACATATTCGGCACGACATATATATATATATATATATATATATATATATATAATATATATATATATATATATATATATATATATATATATATATATATATATATATATATATATATATATATATATACTGTGGTATAGAGTATATAATATTGGAGAGTCGGTGTAGGAGAGTTTAATGAGAAAATATATAAAGTGAAAGTAAGTATCGAGGAGAGAATGTGTGGTTAAGTTTATCTTACCTTAGTAAAGTCTCACCTCTTATTAATATTCTTAACCTTTGTAATGAAGCAAAGGTTTTCCAGCGGTAAGTCGTAACTAATGTTGGCCAGCTTCCCCTGGCACCTCTCTCTCTCTCTCTCTCTCTCTCTCTCTCTCTCTCTCTCTCTCTCTCTCTCTCTCTCTCTCTCGTTTTTCACCTACACACCCACCCATTCTCTCTTCTTCGATCCCTCCCTCTCTCCTTCCCCCGACCTCCCTCCTCTTCCTCCATCCCCTTCCAACCTTTCCTTCCTACATCCCCGTCCTCCCTCTCTCTACCACCGTCCCTCCCCTTCCTCCCTCCCTCTCTCCCTCCCTCCTTCCCTCCTTCCCTCCCTCCCTCCCTCCCTCCCTCCCTCCCTTCCCTCCCTTCCCTCCCTTCCCTCCCTCCCTCCCTCCCTCCCTCCCTCCCTTCCCTCCCTCCCTCCCTCCCTCCTTCCCTCCCTCCCTCCCTTCCCTCCCTCCCTCCCACCCTCCTTCCCTCCCTCCTTCCCTCCCTCCTTCCCTCCTTCCCTCCCTCCCTCCCTCCCCCTCCATCTTTGACATGTACGTTAATAACAAAACCTTCAATTAAGTAAACTGGTTTTTACGGCATTAATGCCATTATTTTTCAAGTGAATATTTTAATAATTAACAATTATTATTTACGGAAGCAATCAGAAAATGAATTGAATGAAGACCAAATTAAATTTGAGTCAAGTTAAATTTGTTTTCCTCTCATTATTTTGTGTGGCAGGTTACTGCAGGCGGATATAACCTTGCTAAGTATTCTGTTTATTACAAGATGATACATCTCTATGACACCAGATGAAGTGGAGAGATGCTGGATAAGCACATACGGGGCTTTTATCTTATATGTTTGTTGTTGTATGTTGATGGTTTCGGGGAGCACCGCCCCCCACACCTTGCTCTTATGTTTGGCTTCCTGAAATTGGAAAGAAAATTTTAAGAGAATGAGACCTACAAAGAAACGCAGATGAAAGTAAAGACAGTTGTTTATTGAATGTAAGTAGAGGTTTGTAATGTTTACCTGTCATCTTACCTGTTTATGAGACAGAAAGAAAAGACCAGTAATCCTGCCAGAGCAAAAGAAAATAAGAGTAGAGTGGTATCTGGTGGAGGTGTCCGGCCGAGCAAGTACACGGCTCTACAGATTTCACCCGTCAACAATACTTGAAAAGTATTATGCTTCTTAAATGAAATTAGTTAATTCTAATGTATTTTCATGTCCTAAATTCAAATATCACATTGAAAAATGCTTATTGGCTATAGGTTTAAAGATACTAGACATGTAATATTTCATTATTTTATAATAACGTACAATATGTGTCAGTATGTTTTAAACTCTAATCCGCACCTACTCTGCCTTTTTGATTGACGCTTAAAGTGGACTGAAGAATCATCTCTTGCCAATGTTCAGCAATATTCTGCAAGCATTCTTGTGCCCCATTTACCCTGGTATCAGTTTTCCATGGTTGAAATATCTTAGTGAAACCTTTCACCATGTTCGTCACTGCCTCACAGTTCCCTGGAAAAAGAGTCTAAATGTGAGTCCAAAAAGTGGATTTTAAGTGACATGTTACATTCCATGTTGATGAGGTTCACATCAGCTGCTAAGACATTCCACTGTTGAAGATGAGAGCCTAGCAGCTCTGCCTTATTTTTGGGTAGTTGCAGATCCCTGACAAGGCCATGGAGTTCCCCTTTTGTTATGAGATGTGGCCTAGAGGAGTGTGCTTCATCAAAGTTTCGGTCACTATAATCCAGCACTGTCATCCTTCTCTTCCTCCTCCTCACCACTTTCTTCATCTGACTCGAGGGATACCGAAGTTGGTGCATCAGGAACAGGTAGACCTTCTCCATGTGGAACTGGACGAATAGCTGGTGGAATATTTGGATATTCAATGGACCCTTTTTTTTCTTTGACATACCCTTTTGTACTGGAGGTATCATGCAGAAATAACAGTTGTTGGTATGGTCTGTTGGCTCCCGCCATGTCAGTGGCACAGCAAAAGGAATTCCTTTCCTCTTTCTGTTAACCATTGGTGAAGGTTAGTAGCACAATTGTTGCTTACCAGTCTTGCATCCAAAATATAGTTGATATGCCTTTCTAACCATAGCAGTTATACGGCGCTTCTGTGATGCAAAGGTCACCTCACCAAAAATGTAGCAGAAGTTGTCTGTACTATTCACACAAGTACGAGGCATCTGACAGAAGAAAACAACAGACAGTTAGATGATAAACAGAAAATTTATTCATTAATTTATCATTATAATACAGAGCATGACAGCTAAGTAGAAGTATTTATATCATTCAGTAGGAAAATAAAATTAATATAATATGTCTCACATGCATATCAATAGCTTGTTCAGTGAATATTTCGACCTTTCACCTCAAAATATAAACTTCCACATCACAACCACCTTCTATGACTGCTGGAACAATAATGAAGGTCAGTCAGACTGTGAGTGTGGTAAGAAACACACTGCCACAAGCCTGTTGGAACCTGTTATGACACGTAGGTGTATACTGAAAGGTATACACCATGATATTCATTATCAGTGACCTAAAGTTAGTTGGAAATTGCTACTCTGGTCTCGGAAATATTTTGGTTGTTGACCAGTGTTATTTTTATGTATTGTTAAGTGTCCATAATGACATGAAGGCAGATCTATGAGGAGGGAAGAACCAGCTGTGAGTAGTGAGAGACGCAGTTACTAGATTTAAAGTAAGAAAAGCAGCAAGGATCAGTTAAGACTGAAATGCTTCAAGACGGCCGGCTGAAATTGTTCGAATCCTTGGTGACTTTCTTTAATATATATTTGATAGAACAAGAGAGAGTGTAAGAATTATAGAGGAATAAATATGTTGGGAAAGACTATGTATGACTGGAGGAGACGAGGGTAGATGAAGGTGACGATATACTGACTCATCAAGAATATTAACTTAGATAAGCTGCTTTATGTTACTTTTTTGACTATAAAAAAATTATGACTTAACATAAGAGACGTTTTTTTGTATTTTGAATTAAAATTAAAGAGAAAGATATGAGAGCGAGGCGAGGAAGCAATGTGAAGAGTATCGTAGATGTCTGGAACAGACGGTGTGTTGTTGATAGTTGACGAGAGTCAGACTCAGATTAGAGTATGTAGGAGACAAAGAGAAAGATTGTCCAGTAATAATGTACCTCAGACAAGAGTGTGTGATGTCATCCTAGTTATGAAACGTATAAAGAGTAACGTTGTGAAAGAAGTGAATGTTAGTAATAGACGTGAGTTTTAAAAAGTCAACTTAAAATAAGGAACATGTGGTTTTAAAGATGAACTTGAAATTAAGAAAGGTATCTTAAAGATGAACTTGAAATTAAGAAAGGTATCTTAAAGATAAACTTGAAATTAAGAAAGGTATCTTAAAGATAAACTTGAAATTAAGAAAGGTATCTTAAAGATAAACTTGAAATTAAGAAAGGTATCTTAAAGATAAACTTGAAATTAAGAAAGGTATCTTAAAGATAAACTTGAAATTAAGAAAGGTATCTTAAAGATAAACTTGAAATTAAGAAAGGTATCTTAAAGATAAACTTGAAATTAAGAAAGGTATCTTAAAGATAAACTTGAAATTAAGAAAGGTATCTTAAAGATAAACTTCATATAAAAAAAGATATAATTTCAAAGTTGAACTTGATATAAAGTGGTAATTGGTATTATTTCTGCATGCCGAAGTCTCTCTAATATTTGAAAATAGAGAAGAGAAAATTCCGAGGCTTATGGATAAGTTTAGAAGGGTATGGAGAAAATTTAGGAATGAGAAGACGGTGTGGATGTATGAAAGATATACTTGAGAGAGCGAAGTCTGCGTTATTGAGGCGGGTTGCTGGTCTAGAAAGGCCGGATCAAGATAACTTGATTAAGGAGGTATATATTCCTGGGAGGAGTGGAATTAAGTATAGAGGATATCCACGGAAGAGTTGGAAGGAAAGCGTCAGATTTTTACAGACGTAAGAGCTTTAACATCAAGCAGACGTGTATGAGAGCTTTAACATCAAGCAGACGTGTGTAAGAGCTTTAACATCAAGCAGACGTGTGTGAGAGCTTTAACATCAAGCAGACGTGTGTGAGAGCTTTAACATCAAGCAGACGTGTGTGAGAGCTTTAACATCAAGCAGACGTGTGTGAGAGCTTTAACATCAAGCAGACGTGTGTGAGAGCTTTAGACATGAACCACTGCAAGCCGTTCTTCTCAATATATATATATATATATATATATATATATATATATATATATATATATATATATATATATATATATATATATATATATATATATTAACACATCGGCCGTCTCCCACCAAGGCAGGGTGGCCCACCAAGGCAGGGTGACCCACCAAGGCAGGGTGACCCACCAAGGCAGGGTGGCCCACCAAGGCAGGGTGGCCCACCAAGGCAGGGTGGCCCACCAAGGCAGGGTGACCCACCAAGGCAGGGTGGCCCACCAAGGCAGGGTGACCCACCAAGGCAGGGTGACCCACCAAGGCAGGGTGGCCCACCAAGGCAGGGTGACCCACCAAGGCAGGGTGACCCACCAAGGCAGGGTGACCCACCAAGGCAGGGTGGCCCACCAAGGCAGGGTGACCCACCAAGGCAGGGTGGCCCACCAAGGCAGGGTGGCCCACCAAGACAGGGTGGCCCACCAAGGCAGGGTGGCCCACCAAGGCAGCGTGGCCCACCAAGGCAGGGTGGCCCACCAAGGCAGCGTGGCCCACCAAGGCAGGGTGGCCCACCAAGGCAGGGTGGCCCACCAAGGCAGGGTGGCCCACCAAGGCAGGGTGGCCCACCAAGGCAGGGTGGCCCACCAAGGCAGGGTGGCCCACCAAGGCAGGGTGGCCCACCAAGGCAGGGTGGCCCACCAAGGCAGGGTGGCCCAAGAAAGTAAAACTTTCATCATCATTCACTCCATCACTGTCTTACCAGAGACATGCTTACACTACAGTTATAAAACTGCAACATTAACACCCCTCCTTCAGAGTGCAGACACTGTACTTCCCATCTCCAGGAATTAAGTCCGGTCTGCCAGTTTCCCTGAACCCCTTCATAAATGTTACCTTGCTTACACTCCAACAGCACGTCAAGTCCTAAAAACCATTATATGTGTGTGTGTGTGTGTGTGTGTGTGTGTGTGTGTGTGTGTGTGTGTGTGTCTGTGTGTGTGTGTGTGTGTGTGTGTGTGTGCTATTCAGTTTTATATATAATAAAGTGATTTGTAACATTTATCTAAATATATACGTAGTATTAACTTAATATTTATTTCTTTATTTCAGGTACGTCATCCAGTAAACAAGAGATAAACCTGATAATTATTTTATTATTACAGAGGTAAGTGAAGAGAGACAGACACAGGCAGGTTGATCCAGATGAAGCACTCGTATGGTAGAAAGTAGTGCTTTTAGTCTTTAATTATTATATCGAATAAACAAGACAACAGGTGGTGTACCTGTTGTTGGAATCGAGAATTCGTCCATCGTAGCCCGGCCTAAGGTCAGGTTTTTCTGATGATTACCTGTTCAACCTGGCAGTATTTTTAATATCTGCTAATAGCAGGTTGAAAAGTCTTCCGCCAAGGATGTTGACACAGTGTTCTCTTGCTGTGTGTATGGCGCCTGTGCTTTTCACAGGGTATATTTTACACTCCCATATCTCTCACTCAAGTGCAGATTTGGGACCAAGCCCTCAAGTATTTTCCATGTACCCTCGTATATAATCAGGTATCTCTCTCTCTTTATTCATCCGAAGAGTATATTCCGAGGACTTGAAGTCATTTCCAGTGGTTTAAATAATATGTTTGGTTCTGTGCCTGTTCCCGCGTGTCTACGTTCTGTGTTCTAGGCTAGTCTACAGTTCTATGTTCTAGGCTAGTCTACAGTTCTATGTTCTAGGCTAGTCTACAGTTCTATGTTCTAGGCTAGTCTACAGTTCTATGTTCTAGGCTAGTCTACAGTTCTATGTTCTAGGCTAGTCTACAGTTCTATGTTCTAGGCTAGTCTACAGTTCTATGTTCTAGGCTAGTCTACAGTTCTATGTTCTAGGCTAGTCTACAGTTCTATGTTCTAGGCTAGTCTACAGTTCTATGTTCTAGGCTAGTCTACAGTTCTATGTTCTAGGCTAGTCTACAGTTCTATGTTCTAGGCTAGTCTATAGTTCTATGTTCTAGGCTAGTCTACAGTTCTGTGTTCTAGGCTAGTCTACAGTTCTATGTTCTAGGCTAGTCTACAGTTCTATGTTCTAGGCTAGTCTACAGTTCTATGTTCTAGGCTAGTCTACAGTTCTATGTTCTAGGCTAGTCTATAGTTCTATGTTCTAGGCTAGTCTACAGTTCTGTGTTCTAGGCTAGTCTACAGTTCTGTGTTCTAGGCTAGTCTACAGTTCTATGTTCTAGGCTAGTCTATAGTTCTATGTTCTAGGCTAGTCTACAGTTCTGTGTTCTAGGCTAGTCTACAGTTCTATGTTCTAGGCTAGTCTATAGTTCTATGTTCTAGGCTAGTCTACAGTTCTATGTTCTAGGCTAGTCTACAGTTCTATGTTCTAGGCTAGTCTATAGTTCTATGTTCTAGGCTAGTCTACAGTTCTGTGTTCTAGGCTAGTCTATAGTTCTATGTTCTAGGCTAGTCTACAGTTCTATGTTCTAGGCTAGTCTACAGTTCTGTGTTCTAGGCTAGTCTATAGTTCTATGTTCTAGGCTAGTCTACAGTTCTGTGTTCTAGGCTAGTCTATAGTTCTATGTTCTAGGCTAGTCTACAGTTCTATGTTCTAGGCTAGTCTACAGTTCTGTGTTCTAGGCTAGTCTATAGTTCTATGTTCTAGGCTAGTCTACAGTTCTGTGTTCTAGGCTAGTCTACAGTTCTATGTTCTAGGCTAGTCTACAGTTCTATGTTCTAGGCTAGTCTACAGTTCTATGTTCTAGGCTAGTCTACAGTTCTATGTTCTAGGCTAGTCTACAGTTCTATGTTCTAGGCTAGTCTACAGTTCTATGTTCTAGGCTAGTCTACAGTTCTGTGTTCTAGGCTAGTCTACAGTTCTATGTTCTAGGCTAGTCTACAGTTCTATGTTCTAGGCTAGTCTACAGTTCTATGTTCTAGGCTAGTCTACAGTTCTATGTTCTAGGCTAGTCTACAGTTCTATGTTCTAGGCTAGTCTACAGTTCTGTGTTCTAGGCTAGTCTACAGTTCTGTGTTCTAGGCTAGTCTACAGTTCTATGTTCTAGGCTAGTCTACAGTTCTATGTTCTAGGCTAGTCTACAGTTCTATGTTCTAGGCTAGTCTACAGTTCTGTGTTCTAGGCTAGTCTACAGTTCTATGTTCTAGGCTAGTCTACAGTTCTATGTTCTAGGCTAGTCTACAGTTCTGTGTTCTAGGCTAGTCTACAGTTCTATGTTCTAGGCTAGTCTACAGTTCTGTGTTCTAGGCTAGTCTACAGTTCTGTGTTCTAGGCTAGTCTACAGTTCTATGTTCTAGGCTAGTCTACAGTTCTATGTTCTAGGCTAGTCTATAGTTCTATGTTCTAGGCTAGTCTATAGTTCTATGTTCTAGGCTAGTCTACAGTTCTATGTTCTAGGCTAGTCTACAGTTCTATGTTCTAGGCTAGTCTACAGTTCTATGTTCTAGGCTAGTCTACAGTTCTATGTTCTAGGCTAGTCTATAGTTCTATGTTCTAGGCTAGTCTACAGTTCTATGTTCTAGGCTAGTCTACAGTTCTATGTTCTAGGCTAGTCTACAGTTCTATGTTCTAGGCTAGTCTACAGTTCTATGTTCCTATCATATTTAACCTACTCAAATTCTGTTATAATTCAACGCCATGTTATTTTTATTGTATTTTTTTCTGTATTTTCTAAGCGTTGATATCGTCCGTCAGGGATCTTACGAAACTCTGGCTGGTTGCTTTTAATAATGTCTGGCTGGTGCTAGGATAAACAGTCAGGGTGCTAGGATCGTGTGCTAGGATAGAAACAGTCAAGGTGCTAGGATCGTGTGCTAGGATAAGAAACAGTCAAGGTGCTAGGATCGTGTGCTAGGATAAGAAACAGACAGGGTGCTAAGATCGTGTGCTAGGATAGAAACAGTCAGGGTGCTAGGATCGTGTACTAGGATAAGAAACAGTCAGGGTGCTAGGATCGTGTGCTAGGATAGAAACAGTCAGGGTGCTAGGATCGTGTGCTAGGATAAGAAACAATCAAGGTGCTAGGATCGTATGCTAGGATAAGAAAAAGTCAAGGTGCTAGGATCGTGTTCTAGGATAAGAAAGTCAGGGTGCTAGGATCGTGTGCTAGGATAAGAAAAAGTCAAAGTGCTAGGATCGTGTTCTAGGATAAGAAACAGTCAAGGTGCTAGGATCGTGTGCTAGGATAAGAAACAGTCAAGGTGCTAGGATCGTGTGCTAGGATAAGAAACAGTCAAGGTGCTAGGATCGTGTGCTAGGATAAGAAACAGTCAAGGTGCTAGGATCGTGTGCTAGGATAAGAAACAGTCAGGGTGCTAGGATCGTGTGCTAGGATACTGAACATTAGAAGTTTCTGAGACTTCACTTGGTTGTGTTTTCTACCACTCTTTATGTTCTTCTTGTTAGTAACTTGAATATCCATTTCTCTATGTTGCTGTTAACTTCATTTTATGAGATATCACATCATAGTCACCCTGGTTATATACCTTCGTTAAATCCACGTAAACCACATCTGTCTGTTAGTTTTCCTCAGAGCTTCAGTGATCGTCTCATAATGATCTGATAATTGTGACAAGCAGCAGTTTCCTTTCATACTTCCATTTTAATTTGGATTGTGTAGGTCTGGGTTGTCCAGAGAAGTACTCAGTTGGTTCTTCAGAACTCAGTTCGAAACACTGTCTTGTGATCTTAGTGCTGCCGATCTGTAATTTTTTACCATCGCTCTGTTTAGTAATTTGTGAAGAACGTTTCTCTATATTTTTTAAGGTCTCTGAATTTTCGGGATAATTTTTGCTTTGAATTTCTCTGCAAATAGTATATTACGGGAAGCAGGTGCAGGTGCTGCGTACGTAGGTATGTTTTCTGTTTAATTTTGAAGCTTGTAAAATTTGTGCTGATGTTAGGCACATACTTGGTAAGGTGGGTATAATTAGTGAAAAAATTATCTGAGTTTTCTGAACACTGCTTCATATTGTTCTATCAGGATTTTGCTTATTTCTTTGTTGTCGTCAGTGTACAAAACTTGTTTAAGTAAAAGGCCAATATTGGAGAAGCTTCATGTGATTCTTGTGTCTGGTGTAAGTGCTCCAGTGTGTGTTCTGTATCAGTAATATCTCGGTGCAAGTTTTCTTGACTTTCTCGTGCTATTTGCGGTTTTCTGACCAGTTAAGCAACTCTTCTGTA